>NC_137859.1:36196763-36784263 GCF_948465745.1 Chenopodium album | reverse complement strand
AAGCATTGATATTTAATAAAGCAGTTGGGTAATTTGGGTAATTAGGGAGGAATTCCAAGAACCAAGGAGAACTTGAAAGTGACAAAAACAGCTTTGTTGATACACGTAAAAAAGGGCCAAAGGGGAATTCGTTCATGCCAAGACAACGTTGTTTTAGTTTCCCCAAACCAAGAGCATCTCAGTTTATGTGTTTGATTTTATTTTAATAATTTTAATATTATTTCTTAATTTGGGTATTAGTAGTTATTTTATATAGAGGCTTGATCATTTGTTGTCTTACCTTGTCATCCTATCTAATCCAAAACAATGAATCAACATTACTTTGTTGATTACTTTTCCCAAGTCTTTACCAAATTTACAAGGTAAGTCAGCTAGTACTAAATGTAAAATGCAGGTTGGTACTATTTAGTTTATCGTGTATTAGGGCCTGTTCTCATACATTGAAATTCAGTTCAGCTCAGTTCAGTTCAGCACCTAATTTCCTTCTCTTATTAAATATCTAGTTCAGTTCAGTTCAGCTGAGTTCAGTCAATGAGAAAAGGCCCTTACTTATCATCAAAAGTTAGATGTATATTCACATGAAAGCGGAGATAGTAAAACGGGTCGTTTTATCAGGTTTTTTTCGAGTGGTAGGCTAGACATATCACATATGTTAAATTCTCGACAATGCCAATTATTTTTTTGGATCCTTGCGCTTGATGAGAATCAAACTTAAAAGAGTCGTCGTAACTACAAGGATATATATAAGACTAGAAGAATGTGTATGTGTTATCAAGCTACCCCTATGTAATCTCGCATGCTAACTGTGCGAATCCAACTTTTCTGTATATGCCGCTTCCTCTATATAAACAAGACTTCGGATAATAAGCTTTGAAGTGACATACTTTGTACTTCGTACATCTTAATCTTAATCTTAATTTCCTTGTAAATGACTGTTCGATTAGTTACTTAAAGAGAAATATTTAACCAGTGAAAACAATTTAGCTAAGCAATTGAAATCGATATAAACTATACTAAGGAAACCAGCAACCTTAGCCTAATGCTTAATCCCTTTGAAAAGCATAATCGACTATCTAACTTGCATGCATGAAGCATGGCTAACTCACAATTAAATAACTCACCATTAAACACTACTCAAAATGACATCAAAGCATTCATCAAGCCCATATATAGAGAGACAATATTATCAATACGTACACATTAATTGAATATTAGATGAAGAATAAATTAGCCCTTCAATCAGAAATATACTAGCTCTAGGCCTTCGATACAACAACAAGAATGATACTTGTCAATACATACATAGAGTAATGTTAGATGGAGAACGGACTAATTAACCATGTAAATATGTAACTATACTCATCAATTCCTCGAACGACAACAAGATGGAAGGTGGTGTGATTAATTAAGGGAATGAAATATTAGGAGCTCATAATTGGGAGCTCTAATTTACATGCAATTGCCTACTACATGACCCTCATTCTTGGAGCATCAACAATTACTACTGCTCCCCATGGGCCATTATTGTGATGATTCTAATTCAATTTATGACTATAATAGTATATACATAAGTATATGCTGTATATTTATTTACCTACATTATGATTTCAAACCAAGTTTATAACGTAAGATTTCAGTAAAATTTTCACATCCAATAAATATATTAACTTTAATTGGGAGATGGGTCTACCAGCAAAGACAAATTGAGTGCACTTTTAAAGCACTTTAAGAAACATAGTGGTGTACATCATGAGTGTAGTGTGGTCTTATAGAATCATGATAGATACAGATACAACTGCAGAGCTAAAGCATATGGATGTTGTAGTTTTTATTTGTCAACTTCATCTGCTAAATTCTCTAATTATTTCCATTTATCGTATGTTCTTTTATTGTTGCAACAATTGTAAGTGGATACATCTATCAAGGCTATGCTGGCTATCATATAAATAAAGCTTATAAAGTTGGTTAGAGATTTATCGGTCTTAAGATTTACACCCATATTTAATTTCTATGAATTGAAATAGAAATTATTTTGTAAGACTATGTTCTTTTGAGCTTCTGAGCAAAGATGATTTCAGCAGAACAAATCGTACCACAACTGCATCTAAGTCAAGTGTTACATACTCAGTCATGAACAAATTCCAAAATTACATTTTTGTTTTTGCAGTGATTAATCGTGAATCTTTTCAAAATAGTGTTGTGGTAATACTAATAATAAAAAAAATTAAAAAAAAAAAGAAAAAAGAAAAAAGAAAATGGAAGAAGTAAGTATTTTTTTTTTTTAAAAAAAATGTAAAATTTGAAAGTTGGAAGATCTACGTAAATCTAGTACTCGAGTATGATTTTCTTTCCAACACATGAAAGGGGTCATCATGAAAGTGCATCAATAATGTGCAATTACACAACCTGCTTACTTTTTTCATACAAGTATGTTCTATGAAGATACATGTTTGGAATTAATAATGTTGATCTTCCTACAAAATGAAAATATTAATATTGCATAATTATGTGCCTAATTGAAGATTGAGAGCGAGATTTATATATTAAAAAAAAAAAAAAAAAAACAAGTTTCCTTGTGACTCTTGTCATGTCGACTATATAATTTATTAGAGATTTCATATGACAAAGGGTCTGTTCGGTTCAGCTCAGCTCAGTTTAGCTCAGCTCAGCTCAGCTTCTAATTTCCTTCTCTTATAAAATATTCATTTCAATTCAGTTCAGTTCAGCTCAGTTCAGTTTCTCAGTTCAGATCAGTTCAGTTCAGCTGAGTTCAGTCAATGAGAACAGACCCTAACATAGACACCAAATATTCAAGTAGAATAGGACATACATTGTCAAATCAATAAGCTTGGACGCTTGGTTATAGCGTAATATCTAAGATTGTAACTAAAAAAACTTTTCAAAATGAGTAATTAAAAAATCAAAATTTGAATTTAATAATAATAGTAATATAAAATGGAGGTAGTAATAACAATCCAACAAAACTTATCATAATACTCATACAGTCGTACATGCATACTATCTCATCTATATAGGCTGATTAGGCCATTAAGTGTGTCAATGGCTCTTTTTTGTCATAATTGTTTAACTTAGGGTCTGTTCTGATTTACTGAACTGAGTTGAACTGAATATTTTATGAGAGGAAGAAATTAGAAGCTGAACTGAACTGAACTTAAGTTGAAAAGAACAGACCCTTATTTTGTATGAATTTTTTCATAGAATTGATATGAGTACTTATCTTATCTAATATATGTTGTATCAAATTTGATTGAATAGTTATTATCACTGTATATAAACTCGTTTAAAGTTCGGAATTAGACAAAAGTAAGCATGTTTAAGGAGGGATTAGTAGTTGCATGGGACCACGAAAAAAGGTCATATTCACATATGACATATCACAATGGTAGCTTTGTTTGACGTTAGCATGTTACTATTAACTTGTTAAAAAGAGTCTGACCACCATGTGAAACAGAGTATTCTTGTTTGACCACCCACATCACATATCACAAATTCACAATACATACATACATACTAAACCTATGTCATTAATTATACTGTATTTCAGACTAATTAATTTAATTCTGATGCATTTAATTCTCTCTTTCTCTGTAACTGTCTAACTGACACTACTTCAGTATTTAATTACATTAAATTAAATGCTCTCACCTTTTTTATTTTCATTAAATTTTTATAATAATAAAAAATTAAAAATGGGAAGGTAATTTAAGACACAAACCCCACTTCACTGCTTGGCGTTCTTTACGCCGTTTGCTTTGTAAAAAGTCCACTCGCTCCCTTCCTTTTTTTTCCCTTTTTTCTGTTTTTTTTTTTTTGAACTAAAAAAAAAAAAAAAGAAAAAGAAAAAAAACCATTTTCTCTCTCTTCAAATTTCACTCTAGGACAAAGTACCAGTGGACATACTACATCTTTATACTCAAATCTCAACGTACTTTATTCTATTTACGGTATGCATTAACTGATTAACGTAGACGGAGTAACGCTTAGTGAAGTTCATGTTCTTAGCGAAGAATTTACCTTTTAACTTTGATGTCACAAAGTTGAATCCTCCTAACTTGCGATATTTGGGAGTGATATATCTTTTCTTTTTTCCGCACTTTCAAGTAGTTGATCCGCAAATATTGTACTATAAAAACCTAAGGATTGAGGACTGATTTACAGGGGCGGGACTATAAATGCTAACATTGAAAGTGGTACAGTGCAATTTTGTCACATTAAGCCCTAAAATCATTTTATGAGGAAAATATGTTAATAAATTCAAAAATCGGGGCCCTTTGTGTAGTAGTTTCACTTAGGGGACTGATCGACCACCCTGTACATGCTCAGAACCACTCTGGAGCATAACATAAACGAAATAACTTTAATTTAAAGTCATAAGTAAAAGACAAAACACATCCTAACATAAGTTATATACTTGACTCATATAATCCTATCCTCGTATAAAAGAAACCACAAGGGCAAACAATGTACGCTTTGAGCCTAAATCTTAAGTATCGCTTCCAAAATTTTAACCAACTAATCTACTTTAATTTGCATCAACAAAAGTAATCAGTAACAGTAACATACGATCTAAAGACATGTACCACACTTAAATACTTAATGCAAAAATATTTAATTTCAGACTAACTAATAAAAAAAAGCAATATAAAAAGCTTTGGGTTCTCCAAATTATTCCCTTGACTGTCCCACATTCCATTTTCTCTCTCCTTCAAAATCTTCCATTTTGGCCCTTCTCAACTAAGATCTCTGCTGCACTCACTCTCCTTTCTTTTGTTCTTCCTCGTTTCTTTTTCCTTTAATTACTACAACTCAACCAAAAAAAATTAGTGAAAAATCTCCTACCTTGTTTGTTTGCTTCTTGTTTATGAGTATTTATCAATACATTCTCATTTTCCCCTTTTTGTTTCTCTGTTTTTTTTGCTTTAAACTCAAGTGCCCTTCAATTTTAGGGCAATATACCCTTAAAAATTAAACCATGTATTCTCCCAATTGGGTACATTTGCTTCATCTTTGATCTATCTTACCCTTCCTTTTTTTCTGGCATTTTAACCCAGAAAGATTGAATCTTTACCTTCAAAATAGCCAAAAAAAAAAAAAAAATGGTAGTGAAAATTTTGCTGTTGTTTCTGCTGCTAATAATACCCTCTGTTGTGCTGTGTTTGGATGCATTGAATGATGATGTTCTTGGGTTAATAGTTTTTAAGGCAGGTCTTCAAGACCCAGAATTAAAGTTAGTGTCTTGGAATGAAAGTGATGATAGTCCTTGTAAATGGAATGGTATTAAATGTGATCCTGCTACTAACAGGGTTACTCAGCTTAATCTTGATAATTTTTATCTTTCTGGTCAGATTAGTCGAGGGCTTTTGCGACTTCAATCGCTTCAAATAATCTCACTTGCTAATAATAATCTTTCTGGGAGTATTAATCCTGAGTTTGCTCATCTTTGGGGGTTGCAATCTATTGATTTTAGTGGAAATAATCTATCTGGGTCTATTCCTAGTGAGCTTTTCGAACAATGTGGGTCTTTAAAGTCTGTTTCTTTTGCTAATAATGGGTTATCTGGTGAATTACCAGAATCTTTGAGCTCCTGTATGACATTACAGTCTGTTAACCTGTCGTCGAATCGAATTTCGGGTAATCTGCCTGAAAAGATTTGGTCTTTGAATGGGTTGCAGTCTCTTGATTTGTCTGATAATCTGTTGGAAGGTGAAATTCCTCAAGGGTTTGGAGGAATGTACAGTTTGAGGGTGATTAGTCTAAGGAAGAATGCATTTTCTGGGGTTTTACCAGAAGATATTGGGAGCTGTTTACAGTTGCAGTCAGTTAATTTTGGTGAAAATTCATTTTCTGGGGTAATTCCAGATTCATTGCAGAAGCTTAATATGTGTAGTTCAGTAAGTTTGAATGGAAATTTACTGAGTGGGGAAGTTCCTGATTGGATTGGGCATATGCAAAGCCTTGAAAATTTGGATCTTTCGACGAATCGATTCTTTGGAAGAATCCCTTTTACTTTAGGCAACATTAGATCATTGAAGGAATTGAATTTATCCTCTAATGGAATCACAGGTGGATTACCTCAGTCTCTGATGAACTGTGATAATCTTCTGTCTCTTGATGTTAGTAAGAACTTGTTAAAAGGGAAAATGCCTAACTGGATTTTTGAGATGGGTTTACAGAAATTCTCATTGTCTAGGAATAAATTCAAAGGAATGATTGAATTCCCTTCTCTGAGAACAAATGCATTGTCTTATCAGAGCCTTCAGGTTCTGGACTTGTCTTCGAACGAGTTATCCGGTGTGATTCCATCTGAGATTAAGGCTTTTAGAGGATTACAGTATTTGGATATGTCTGGCAATTTGCTAATAGGCTCAATTCCAAGTACTGTGGGTGACTTGAATATGATTCAGGTTATTGACCTGAGTTACAATATGCTAAATGGCAGCATCCCTTTGGAAATTGGAGGTGCAATCGCGCTTAGAGAGCTTAGGCTTGGAGGGAACCGCTTAACCGGGCATATCCCACCTCAGATTGAGAAATGCTCATCCTTGACAGCATTGTAAGTTTTATCCTGTGCATCTCTACATTTTGTTAAGTGTTTTTCTTAGCTTAATTGATAGATTAACTAGTACTAGAAGTTCTATTTTGCTGCTTGGTGTTCTGCTTGAAATATCATATTCCTGTTTTTAGTATATGGTATATATGTATTTGATAATTTGAATGTGTGAAGAAATTGGCCAAATTCCTCCACTACAATGTGCATTGTAACTAACTCTACCATGATATATACATGAAGTTGAAGTATTCAGTGAAAACTTTATAATTGTAGACATTTGATTAGAGTATCTAACAAGGTTTTTGTGATTGAACTGAAAATGTGCAGAGTTCTGTCAAAGAACAATCTCACAGGTCCTGTACCTCCTACAATAGCAAAATTGACCAACCTTGAGATTGCTGATTTGTCCTATAACAATCTCTCTGGCAACTTGCCAAAAGAACTTACTGATCTTTCCCACTTAACTGTCTTCAACGTTTCGAACAACAACCTTGAAGGGGAACTTCCCGCGGGTGGCTTCTTTGATTCTATTCCTCTCACATCAGTCTACAACAATCCATCCCTGTGTGGATCAGTTGTTAATCAGTCCTGCCCTGCAGTCCACCCTAAGCCTATTGTCCTCAACCCGAATCCATCAACTAATTCTGATGACGACTCTTTCCCTTCGAATTCCCATCACAAGAAGCTTATGCTCAGTGTCTCAGCTCTAATTGCCATTGGTGCTGCTGCTTTTATCTTCCTTGGTGTGGTGATCATTTCTCTCCTCAACCTCCATGTCCGAAATTCTTCTCATCAATTGGCTGCCCCAATGGAATTCTCTGGCAAAGATGAGTTCAGTGGTTCTCCTATGAGTGATTCCCAATATGGAAAACTTGTCATGTTCTCTGGTGAAGCTGATTTTGGATCAGGGGCTCATGCTCTCCTCAACAAGGACTCTGAGCTAGGTCGTGGAGGGTTCGGAGTGGTTTACCATACGGTTCTAGGAGATGGTCGCTCAGTTGCAATCAAGAAGCTCAACATCTCAAGCTTAATCAAGTCTCAAGAAGAGTTTGAGAGGGAGGTCAAGAAGCTAGGCAAAGTGAGGCACCATAATCTTGTGGCTCTAGAAGGGTATTACTGGACCCCTTCTTTGCAACTCCTGATCAACGAGTATGTTCCGGGTGGGAGTTTGTTCAAGCACCTTCACGAAGATCCTAGCAGAACTTCGCTCTCATGGCACCAAAGGTTCAATATAGTTGTTGGGTTGGCAAAGGGTTTAGACCATCTGCATAAGATGAACATAGTTCACTATAATCTCAAATCCTCAAATATTCTGATTGACAACTGCGATGAAGCTAAGGTTGGAGACTTTGGGTTAGCAAGGTTGTTGCCTATGCTAGACCGTTACATATTGAGCAGCAAGATTCAGAGTGCCCTTGGGTACATGGCACCTGAATTTGCCTGTAAAACTGTCAAGATAACAGAAAAATGTGATGTTTATGGTTTTGGAATTTTAGTCCTTGAGATTGTAACTGGAAGGAAGCCAGTAGAATATATGGAAGATGATGTTGTAGTGCTTGCTGAGATGGTTAGAGGAGCACTCGAAGAGGGAAAGGCAGAGGACTGTATCGATCAGAGACTTCAAGGGAATTTTGTCGCAGAAGAGGTAATTCCAGTGATAAAGCTTGGTCTGATATGCGCGTCTCAAGTTCCATCAAATCGACCAGACATGGCAGAAGTGGTTAATATATTGGAGCTCATCCAATGCCCTTCAGAAGGACGAGATGAGGAGATCGAACAGGTTTAGGTTAGTCTTATACCACATTAAGAGGAATGTATATGGTGGCTTTGAAGCGACAAAAAGATCAAATTAGTTATATTTTGGTTTGTGAAGCAACAGGAAGAAGAGGGTATATAGAAAATGTCATTTCCCTTTCAACATCTTTTGTCAATTGTTTTTTTGGCATATTTGTTTGATGTAATCCTTTTTGGTGTGTTTGGCACCACATATAGCGAGTTTTTTGAGTATCGTTCTGTATACAGCATACTCAAATTTTGGCTGTGTTCGTTGCAAATATAATTTCATCAGATAAATTTGTCTGAAACTGTGACATATACATCAGTTAACTTCAACTGCTTAATCATATTGACACCTTAAACCTCAAGATTCTACTTGAAAGCAATGTAACACCCAAGTATGAAGTGCAAGATCAAGCTATGTATGTATTCTCAGACAACAATTTAACTGAAACTCGAGAGTCAAAAACCACTTTAAATTTCTTGTAGAATATTCAGATACAAAAGATATCCTACAAAAAAAGCTCATTATTGTCAAGCAACACCCCACCACGGAATAAATAGTCACGTATACAGTTATACTATTTTAGAATGTTTAAATTCTAAAATCGTTTCATATTTCCAATTTACAATTAATTTGATTAGAGTTTTTTTTTTTTTTTTTTTTTTCCAGAGTCCGAGGTTAGTCTTGAAATGAATGCACAAGGTGGTTAAACTTCCCGACAAGAAGAAGAAAAATTGCGCAGAAAGAAAAGCAGAGGAAACAGAGTTAAGCAACAAAAATTAAGACATAATTTGGATTCATTCACACTTTCACTGTTAAAAAATAAATAGTAAAATAAATAAACATCATAATTAGTAGACATAGCACACGCCGTAGACGTGCAGCAAGTACGTATAAATTAATTGATGCATGCGAATTACCTTCAAGTTCACGCACTATCACTCCCAACACTAACATTTTGAATTAAATACACTTTAACATAATTATTACACCTTAGTTTTCAAGTTATACTTTCATGCTCAATCAAATGATGTTCCACCTTAAGGGGACCTCATCAACTATCTTATGACATGTGCTTCACTATTCCTAAGTAAAAGCAAATGGTTATCATACGGTGTGTATCAAATGAAAGTTGTTATGCTTTTAATTTTTTTATGGATGGGGTCATGTTACTCATGTAATAGGCACCAAACAGTCAAGGGTGCACGCCTACTCGGAGAAGATAGAGAAATCTCTGAAAATGGGTTGGAGACGTTTTAATGTGGATTTCGGAATATTAAAGGACATTTTCAGTGTTACTTACAAGAATTGGAGTTATTGTTTCTCCCTTTGTTGAGATGATTGGTTATTTTTATGCTCGACGATCCATTGTAATTTTTAAGATGATGACCTTATTGGACGATTTAAACAATAAGTGAACACCATTGTGGATGAAACAATGTTGAAAATAAATAAAGTAAATCCAAGCATTGTGTGTGGTAAATTTGACAAAATTTGAATAACAATACGTGAAGGGCCCCTTTCTTACAAGGCTTCAAAACTAGAAACATTGCTGCAATTAGTTTAACTTATTCAACACCACTCTCTTTTGAAGGTAGGACTCGTACCCAACTCTACTTTAAAAAGTTTTAGGTGATTGAAAAGCTACTCTAAACTCCATAGGATGCATAAAAACAGACATGTTTTCGACAAATTAATTTTGCCAAAGCTAGCACTAGCAGTGTGTGAGTGGCTCATGCCCCGCACTGTCCACACATCAGAGGGACACGCGAGGGAGGGCTTGTAAGCGTCAATCAAGTCACCATCTGGTAACATCGACTATACAAGTAATCTTATAGTCGTATATTGTTTTTTGTCACCTGTTTTGAGCAGCAATTAGACTCTAATGAGTAATGACTAAACATACTTGTATCATCTCGCAGGCAGAAAAGGGACCAAAAGTTGCATGGTCCACCAAAGGAGTAGCTCTTAAGTCAGAAGGATATGTTAATTCTCTTTCAAGGCAAAGAAAGTAAGAAGAAACTGGTACAACTATAAGAATCAATCAAAACTTCCATAAATCAACTTTTGCATATACATGGGGTCAAAATTGTCAAAAACAAAAAAAAAACTTTCCATCAAAAATTAAATGTCAAAATACTCAAGCTGCTTTAACTATAAACCCACTATATATATACTATATGTAAACACATGGTACTATAATAAAGGGTTTTTACCCCCACATGTTTTACTATGCAAAACTGCCACAATACAACGTTTTAAAGTTGTGCCAAAAATTTCTAATCATCCCAATCTTCCCAGTCATCTTTTTTCGAATTCCGGGCTGTCAGCCCATTTGCAGAAATTCTATGGCCTCCAGGTGATCTAACAGCATTCTCTTCATCCCAGTCATCATCCCAAACCTCATCCCATCCTTCTACTGTTTCTGCAGCAACAGCTGATTCTGGCATACTCAATTCGAGTTCCTGGTATGGAATATTTTGCTGTCCTTTCCTTTTACTGAGCCAGCAACAACCTAACACCCCTCCAGCTATTAAGGTTATCACTAATACCAAGTAGGCACCATAAGTAGGAGTCATGAACTTGGAATATGAAGGTAGAAATTGAAAATAATTCCCTTGTAATGCAGGAGTGCCTAGAGGTAGCATACAATTTCCATTACCGGCATTTAGAGTGATTTCATTGATTCCACCATCAGCAAGTGACATTTTCACCTGAGTAATATAGGCAAGAAGTATTCAAATTGACAATTGAGGATCTCCGGTTAAAATTTTTAGCTATTACTCTATTGAGTTCCAGTTTGCGCTTGTGATACAGCAATAAACCGATGATTACACGAACTTGCATTTACTTATTTTTATAAAACACTAGGCTTCAGCTATCATCCAAATTTAGAATCTTAACAGACAATTCCTCAAATAGTATGGCGACAATATAATCTGTCTGTAATTGTATTTTACACTTCCTTGATTAAAATGCCACTCATAATTTACACATATGTTTTTTGGTTAAAAATATTTACATCGGTCCCCAAAATACCCTAGTTGGCAAAAATCTTGAGTCAGATTTTTAGCTTTTGCAGAGTGGCTGCATACAATCCTTAAAATACTCACTTATCCATTATGAAGTATCTCAACAATGAAATATCATGCGATAATGCAATGATGCACAACTAATATTCTAGCATTAACATTAAAGGCAGATCCTATTTTTGAAAATAATAAGGGAAACTACCCTACTACTCTGTTAATCACCTCCTTTTTAAGCAGCTTGACTGAAGCAACAATGGATGTTAAGACACCTCTCAGTAGTATGTTAAATCATGCACATCAAGCATGTGAACGAAGTCACGCCTATCACTAAGTCAGATTGATGCTATGCTGCTAACAATTAGCAGCAGATCATATGTGATTATCAAACTCCAACAGAAGGTTGGTACAAAGCAGTCAGGCAAGAAAGCATAGGGGCTAATGTCCAAACTGCCAAGACATTACTATAGCCACCAGAGCACAGAACAAATTTTTTCCTTTTTTTCTTTACTTCTTTTCTTGAGAGTCCCAAACTTCAGGCATACTCTGAAGTGCAGATATATTTAACCAAGAACAGAAAGACACAAGTACAAGTTCAGGCAGTTCAAAACAGCAATTATGAAGCTAGTAAGGCTGATAGGTGATCCTAATCAATTAAGCATTGAGAGCAAAGCGGTTAATGATTGCACATGATGAAGTTTGGTACAGCTCAAATTTTGGATATGAAATGAGAAATGCAGAGTTGCAGACCAGGCATAAATCTAAAGTCTTACCTTTTTACTCCGAAGCTTTGGGACAGTCACCTGCTTACTCCGAGAAGACATTGCAGAGACATCCACTTTCAAGCTAATATCCCCTTTGTTCTGTATGAGGAGGACCAAAGTCTTTGAATCTGCTACAAGAGTAAGATTTAAAAAATGAAAAAACTCTCCAGCTCTTTTAACCCATATCAGTTGAAAGTACTAATATCATATAAAATGGTAAACATAAATACATATCCATCAGCATATCATACCGCAGTTTACCACTGCCCTAATTTCTCATTAGAATCCCACAGTTTACTACCTAAGGGGAGCTGAGGAAGAAAGATTCATGCAGCCATGACACATGAATATTGGAGATTTAGCATCCTTTACACAATTTAAACTCTGAACTGCTGAAGTGCTAACCACCTAACCACCATTAATCTAACAAATGTAGGCTTTAAACATGAGTTCACCTTATTTACTGAGTGCTTAGGCAGTAGATAATGCCCAAAAGTTTGCCCCATTCTTACAAAATAGATCAGAGAGGAAATGACCAATTACTTTACATATTGCAAGAAACTGACAACATTATATAGTCCTAATTAATGCACTATGAGGCCACGACAGTTTTAGCTATGTTACCATAGGTGATAACAGAAACAAGAGGGCTAATAGAAGCACTCACTCAACAAAGAAAAATTAAACTCAGGCTTCTACTACCTATGAAAAGGATAAGGGCTAAGGCATTATGTCTCTTGTTGTTCTTCTTTTCTAAGATTCCGACCAGCTATACAACAGGAAGTTTCAGCAGCTCAAATAAATGGCTGAGATACTTTCTTATTACAACAAAGAAGCAAGTTCAATTTTGGTTCGACCAATCGTGCGAATTAAGGGTTTAGCTCATCTTGAATGTGCAATTTTGCACAACCAGGAGGTTTCAACAGCTCAACTCAAATGGTCATATCTTGCCTATTCAAAGTTGGATCTTATCTTATGACCAACGACGGAAAGCTCTGAACCCATCTATTTTTTCTAAGCAGAATCACCTTGGAAAACATTGTAATGAAGAAGATATTGCTGCAGTGCTGCCCAATTTTGACCCAGATCCAAGAGCACTTTGCTTTAATGTCTCCATGTCTGATCATCAAAAGTAATCCCAAGACATAATGATAGTCCCTATTCACCTAAGCCACATCATAACATAAAGTAGCCAGCCAAACATCCGTTTTTAAAAATATCAACACCATTTCAAACCTAGTCGAACATCTAGATTTAATCCATATATCTAATGAATATTCCAACATCAAACCCTTTCTCTTAGAAGCAGTTGACATCAAATCCTATAGGTGACAACAAAAACCAACACAGTAAATCATATTATGACGTCTTTATTAGAAACTATAAAGACTTATAGAAGAAAACCATCTACAGCTGTTGTATGCACCTGGATTGAACACAAAGATTGCCAATCCAATGGTGATGCAATCATAACCCTAGTAAACCCACATAATGTTAAGAACAAAATCAAACCAAGCAAATTTTTGAGTCTTCTAGCTAAGCATCCAAAATGAGAGCTATATGACAACCGTAGAAGTTTTCCAAGATCAACAAAGCCATCATAATTTAAGGAAATGTATCGATAATAATGTAATGCACTTTTTTAGAGTAAAAACATTTTATACAATAATCTTAGGTTGCATGAATCAAACAAGGCACCATAAAAGAAAAATTCCACTCAAAACATCTTCTTACTTCACTATTTCCAGCCCCATATGGTAAACAAGAATAAAAGCATAAGAGAAGCTTCATCAAAGCCGCATTCAATGAACGCAGTCTAATACAGTCTGATACAGATACCAAGGTTATCATAAGGTAATGTAATAGGAGTCAGATTGCCATCATAATCACGTTCAAGAGTCCACTTCTAATATTCAAACACGTGTAGGATTACTATCATAATGCCTACCAGCGTGAAATTTCAAAAACCTTATGGCATGAAGAAGAGTAAGAAGGAGGCACTATCTAATGAAATGAAATAAATAAGCCAGAGACATCAATTCAGATCATAAATAGACGCACTAAAATCAACCTCGAATTCGTCATAAAATATAAAGGATCCAAAGTTAGCTCATCCTCCACAAATACCGAGGTGCTTTAGAGTTACTTGACATGAACACCATTGCTCTTTGGATTTATACCCCTTATGTTAGGACTTCCTATGAGTCCAAAGTACTTCAAAACTTGAAATATTCTATCAATAATCTTTTCTAAGGTTCTTCCTAGGTTTTGCATTCTGAAAGGGCCATACTCACTACCCTACCTATACTCATCATGTCATCATCATACATCAACCTATCACCATCTTGCTATAAAAGAGGTTAGATATTTATAGTAGACTAGGTGAGTGAAAAATGGCGAAAGTTTTAAACTTTGTCAGCTAAAAGTGAAAGCTTTTGGATAGAATAGAGAGAAGAGATACAAGAAGAGAGGATGAGATAGAAAATTGAAGAAGTACATTAAAGATTGAAAATATATCACTTAATAAATGTTCTAGGCTAATTGGCCTAGGCTTTTAATACCACTTTGATTCAAAGTCATCACCAAATCATTTAAATCTCCTAAATTTTCTCACTTTTCAAGATGCTATCTTTGGGGTTTGGGATATATCAATGAAATGCAAGAAAACATAAATACTTGATTCACTAATCACAAAGTTAAATGAAATCAAGGAGTTCAATCTTTAATCTGGAACAAAGTCAGATAGAGATTGAGTTAATCACAAAGATGCAAAAGGAGAGAGAAGATCTCATCAATTTAATGAGCAAAAAGTTGTCGCCACAAGTTCATTTCCATATTTATGGGGTGACTGCTACAATTTTGTGGGCCCTTCCATGACAAATTTGTTACCTACTTTCATGTTATTTTGTTATCAACTTACTACAATTTGCTCTAGCAAGAAGCCTCAATCAAACTTACCAAGATTGGAAGGAAGCAAACCATGCATCTAACGAGTAATCTCATCCCAAAGATGAGGATACACACATTAATTTCCAGTCAGCAAACCAAAATTTAGTGTTATTCACATATTTTGCAAGGACCTTTATTACTATGATAGTGAAACTCTAACAAAGTCTTCATATTCACTAGCCACCCACTATATATAAACAAAAATATTACTTGTATAACTTGCATGAATAATGATTCTAGAAGCCTAAGACGTAATTAACAACTGCAAAGCAAGAAAGGATTTCCAAAATTACCAGAATCAAAACTCTTGACACAAGCAGTCATCGACTTCAAGTCCTGGCACCTTCTCCCTATCTCATCACAGCTCTCAATGCTTCCAACGGGTACAGCAGGTTTGCTCTCCGCTTTCTCTTTTGGTACATCTTTGTTTTTCTCTTCTCCTTTATCTTTCTGTTCCTCCTCCTTTTCCTTTTTATCTTCCTCTTTCTCTTCTGCCTTCTCCTTCTCTTCCTCCTTCTTCTCCTCCTCCTTTTCTTTATCCTTCACAGCTTCCTTACTAGTATTATTATGTTCTTTAGCTTCAATTGGCGGTGTAACAGGCGTCGTATGTGTATCATTTGCCGCCTGCTTATCCTTAGAGGCATCCTTCCCAGCTGTAGTAGCTGGAGGAGGCCCAATTTGCTTCTTTTCCTTACCCTTCTCCTCTCCACCAACTGAGCTTGGGGGATTCCCGGGTGAAACTGGACTCGGATTCGGAATCGGAGTTCCCTGAGCAACACCCCCGATAATATTATCAAATTCAGATCCAATCAATGCAAACTCTACCACCAACAGCATCAATTAAACAGTGTATGCTAAAATTCTAACATATTCTAGCTAATCTCAGTTATATGTGCATAATCAAACAAATTCCAGCTCCTATTCACAAAAAAATTGAGCAAATGAACAAGATTAACAGCCAAAAATCAAAATTAGAAAGAAATTTACTGGTTTATTGGGATCTTCAATTGGCGGAGTGGCGGCTAATTTCCGGAATTTCCTCAAGAAGGCAGCATTTGAAACGTCGGCAACAAGCAGAATCACTAGAATTGTTGCCAAAATCACATTCTTGCCCATTTCCAGAAGGGATATAACAAAAAAAAAACCCAAATCAATTTCCCAGATAAACCCTAATTGCTGAAGATAATATCCCAATCGACAAGTTCAAACAACATCCTTGAAATTTCGACGGTTTCTGTGATCAACTGATGATTGAGATTTTTGTAATACTAAAATTAGAAACAATGGAGTACTGTAATTATTGCTTTGATCGCATAAATTTATGAAGAATTTAGATGGGTGTTTGAGTACATCAACGAATTAGAAATTGAAAGGCGTTACTAAATTAGGGTTTATGCAATCAGAAGAAAAGAAACGTAATTGTAGGCCAATTGGGCAAATTTCAAAGGTTGACGGTAAGAAAAGACCACGGTTTGACGCCAGAAAAGACTGGTCTGTTTGATGATCAATATGCGATTAGTTAGGACCTTAAGGAGCAAAATTGTAATATTCTAGAGTAAAAATGTGTAAAATTGATGTTGGTGCTAAAAATCTACTCGTAATTTCTATAAACAAAGTGATTTTCCCTAGTAACTAGTTTTTAGACTTGAACGATATCTCGGGTTATTACATGTACTATAATAATTGTGAATGGGAGGTTATTGGAATTGTGTAATGCAAACAGTGCTAGTTTACTTTAGATGGAGCCTAAGACGGAGTCAAGCCCATGTCGCCACATCGTTGTTTGATTGTAAACTACGGGCGCATGATTCAGGCACGGGATCTCCTGCGGGTAGCCGGAAACATCGGCCTTGGTGGCCGGGCACATGTCAAACTCGCAACTCGCAAGTTTGGGCTACGGGTGCAGGTCTTGGCGGGGATTGCAAGTTGATTTATACAACCTATTTCCTTTTTCCCTCATAGCTATAAATACCTTCGACCTATTATTTTTGTACATACGAAAAAACACATAGTATTGTGAAACCCTAAACACAATAAACACAAAGCCAATTCACATAGAGTTCTGAGCAATTCTTGAAGTAATTCCAACCGAGTTGGAAGGTAGTTCGTTGTGTTACCCTTGGGGAGTAATCATCATTGAGAGCTTGTACTAGTGGTGGCAAAATACGCTTATAGGGCATTCGTAAAACGCGTCAAAGCTTGTATGAGATCTACAAATGAGTATTTTATATATTTTTTCCCTAATTTCTCTATTATTTTCATGGTTAAAAGTCTTACAACATCATATTTCCGACCGTTATATTATAACAAAAAAATATTCACCTTGGTATGAAGTAGCCAACCAAAATTTATTATAACTGTCAAAAAAAAAAAAAAAATTTGCAAATTATTACCAGATCCAATATTCCAAAACTCACTTTAATTGATTCTTTTTTGCTTTAGTGCTTGTTAAGCTTCTAAAAAGAATACGGAGTAGTACTTAAAAAAACAATCAGGTACTGTACTAGGAAAGCTACCAAACGAAGTATTTACTTTTAAATTCCTTAAAAAAAAAAAAAAAAAAAAAAAGTTACAACACTTTTTAAGCAACAACTTGTTTCAATGGTAAGCCACAACATATTGTAGTTTGCAAAAAAATAAAGTTTTTTAAAAAAATAGATAATTATACACATGTTCCAATATGAATGGAGATTATTTGTCTCTTTTTCAATCAAGCATGTAGCTTGGTTGGGCTACAATTGCTAGCATGTTGCTCAATTTTTTATTCTCCAATGGTAAGCATGTAGCTAGGAACTTTATTTAAATTGCAAGCAAGTCCTTATAATTGAACCATTGGAGATGCTCTTAACTTCTTACTAAACTAGACAAAACTGCTTCTAATATTTATTAACAACCTATTGGTAGTTAATAAAACACGATGGTAAATTGGTAATGCCATCTCATCCCCAAACTTATGTTTTCTTCATAAAGTTTCATCACCATTTAAGGCTACTCGTGAAATGGCAATGAAAAGGGTCTCAATAGACCGTGATTAAAATTTACGTAGAAAATGTCAGACTTTAGGTGAATTAGCATCCTTGTGGGCGAGGATATATTTACTTAATTGCAAGTTACAACATAGATAATTCTCACTATCTAAATTTAATTATTTCCTACCAAACAAGTCGAAAAGCTAACGGTCAAAGTCAATTAAAAAAAAATGATGAATGACACAAATCTAGCATACTAAATACAGAGAAGACAGAACAAAAGGCTACTAAACTCATGTAGAAGATGAAGTGCAAAAAAAAAGGCTAACTGACTTTCATTATTTTGGTGAAACTGACTTAAATTATTAGTTCCCTAATAAATAAGCTTTAAAACCTACAATTAATGATTTGTCAATTATTAAAGTAATTATGAAATATATTTGCACTTTATTTTACTTTCATCTTCCATTTAAAGAAAAGAACCCTCTAAATATAAGATGAATTAAAAAAAAAAAAAGTTGATTGATAAACATTTATTTCATTTCAATCAATCTGACACATTCTCTTAGGTTGCCTTCCAATGTAAACCAAAGAATCAACAAAGAGTGAACAACTATACTATATAGTACTAGTACAACATACCTAATTAAGAGTGTCAAAAGAATCAAATGTAACAAAATAAAATGGATGAAATAGAAGTGGCTGTTAAGAATTTCACGGATCACCGAAAGAGCACATTGTTTGATGACTACGAGCGTCTATCGGTCGAAATTCAACTCAACCAAGCCATGCTAAGGAGGAGCTTGTCTGAGCCAGGGATGTCGATGTTTCGTGCACACCTAGGCGTGGGTGCACCACCCTTGGTCCAACAACCGGTGGAACAAGGGAAGCGAGGTACGTCTTGGGGTTATGGTTTGCATAAGATTGTCAAGAAGTTACTTAGGCCTGTTTTTTGGAAGAAGAAAGGGAGGAAAAATGATCATCATCATGTTGAGAAAGAGCAACAAGAAGAGCCTAGTAGAAGTAACAATAATAATGATCTTAATTCTTGGAAGAGGTTTAGCAAATCAGTAAGGTATTATTAGAGACTAATTAATTAATTATTTATTTATTTATCATCAATCTAGTTCATAAATTTGTAACTATCATTTTTATGGAACCCTCTTGTTTTTAGTGCTTCGAGTTATTATATATTTCGTGTGAAATTCGTTTCATTCCTTGTATAAAACATATGAGATTACTTTTATACTAATGGTTATTTTTTTCTCTCTTCTTCGAGTGAGGCTTTGAGAGAAGTTTAATCCAATACAATGCATGAATATAAAATTTTCATGTAATCATGCTCTTTTTTTTTTTTTTTTTTTTTTTTTTGGTGTCACGATGACATTCTTATTGGTCAACAATATAACTACGGAGTATTAGTCTTTTCACATACCTTAAAACACAAAAAACATCCAAATAACATAAACTTAAAAGACGATGTTTATAAGTATATGAATGGTTTGACAGTTTGACTTGTCACTCTGCCGGTTTTTTTGTTGATTATTAAATTAGCATAATAAAAACAAATATCCTTCTTACACATCATTCATATAAATCTCATATGTAACTCGAGTAGCTCTACAACTCTATATGTCATAGAAAATTAATAAATTATGCAATATGTCCAAATTTTCCTAATATCAGATTGTTAAAAACCTCAAAATAAAGTCCAAATTTTTTGGGATTTTCTTAAAAAAGTCAATCTTCATGCCTTGTTCTCTGGGATGCTCCTCATTGCTTCCTCCATTGTTAATCTTTAACAACACCTCCACAAACAAACACTTCTTTTTCAATGGCTATCATCTTCTTCAATCCAAGAATTTTGCATCAAAAACACTTAATTTATCAATTTGTTCATCCCAAATTTCAATTAAATCACCCTTCAATTTCATTGTTACAAATTTCAGCAACACTTTCAGAATTCAATCATACAATTCTGCTTCAAATTCATCTACTTTAAGCTTAACAGAAACGAAAGGTGAATACCAAGAAAACAATAGTAAAGCAAAAGTTAAACAATTTGCTGATGAAATTAGAGCAACCCCACCTCAAGAAAGGTCTAAAATCCTTGATTCTATGATTGAGAAGCAGGGTGAGTCCAAAACTATAGATTATATTAATGATTTAATTATGGGTTTAGTGATGGCTGAGGAGTTGGACCTTGCCTTGAAACTGTTCGACGAAATGCCACTGCATGGTTTATCACCAGACTGTTGGACTTATTCTATACTTATCAGGTGTTACTGTAAGAAAAATCAGCCTGATGAAGGGAAAAGAGTTCTGGACTGTATGATCGAAAACGGGTTTCGACCGAATGTGGTGACTCTTACCATCTTGGTGAATTCATTATGCTCAAGAGGTAGACTACAGAGAGCTTTTCAGGTGTTGGAGATGATGGGTGAACTTGGGTGCAACCCGAATGTTCAAACTTATAATTGTGTTTTAAAAGGGTTGTGCTTTGTTGGCAGGGTAGAAGAAGCTTATGATATGTTGATGGGTTTGAAGAGAAAGGGGGATAATGATAATGAAGACAGTAGTAGTAGTAGTAGTAGTAATCCTGATATATATTCATACACTGCTGTCATGGATGGTTTGTGTAAAGTGGGCAGGTCAGGTGAGGCCATGGAACTGCTTGAGGAAGCAATCACGATGGGATTAACTCCGAGTGTGGTTACTTATAATGCTCTCTTTAATGGGTATTGCAAAGAAGGGAAACCAAGGAAAGGGGTTGGGTTGTTGAAGCTTATGAAGGATCGCGGTTGTGTACCTGATTATATAAGTTACAGTACTTTGCTTCATGGGTTGTTGAAATGGGGTAAATTTATGGCAGCTTATTGGGTTTACAAAGAAACGGTTGAGGTTGGTTTCAAGGTGGATGGAAGGATGATGAACACCTTGTTAAGAGGTTTGTGCAGGAAATCTTGGAATGAACAAGATCTCTTCAAATTTGTAGATGAAGTATACGCGAAAATGAGGAGTTGGGATTATTCTGTCTTTCCTGACACTTATTATCTGGTGATTCAAACCTTTTGTATTAGAAATGAGGTTGATATGGCTTTGATTACTTTGAAAGAGATGATTGAAGCTGGTTATTTTCCAAGGATGGTAACGATAAATCGAATCATTCGTGGACTCTGCAAAGAGGGGAAGATTAGCCAAGCACTATCAATTTTAGTTCTTGTGTGTGAAGCTGGTAAATTTCCCAGCAAAATTAGCTTTAACATTTTGATTGATGAGTTCAATAGGCAAGGGTTTGTGCTTGGTGCCTGCAACGTCTATGGTGCTGCTTTAAAACTTGGTATAATTCCACACCAGATACCCTCGAGCTCTCATCAGATTAGATTACCATAAGTCCATAACACAACCAATGTATGTATAGTATAGTTCTCTACTACGAAGGTATTACTTAGTGTCAATTGTTGATACATTGATCTTGTACTATAGCCTATCAAATGGAAAGTTTTGTTGTTATTGAGCATGTTGCAATTTGTTAAATTTTGTTTTTTTGGAGAATGTTAAATATGTCCATGGAAGTAGACAGAAACTGTGAATCCCAGCCCCATGAGATGCACTCCGTGTCTCTGTGAGAATGCGAAAATATAACAAGTACCCCAGATGCATAAGCTGCCTTGCAAGAAGTATCAAATCATGACCTTAATAATCGAACAGCATAGTCGTAACAGTCCCATAATTTCATAAAAGCACAACAGTGAGGCCCTTGACACAAAAGTTTACCATCAAATGGAGTAGAATGCAGCACTAATTGTCAGCAGATATCAAAAGGAAAGGCTTGCTCAGGCAGTAAATAATTTCAGCTTGAATTGATTCAAATTTATACAAAATCCTCCCAACTGATTCCCGTGACATACATGTATATCTCAACAGCATCATGTCTATCTCAATAACATCAAGAACAAAATCCTAACCTTGAATTACAGAACAGAGCGTCGCAGTAATATGGACACAAATAAATACAACAAAAACTCTAAGCATTGAATTACATTAGTGCCGAAATTTGTTTGAAACACTAATTACGCCCGAGTATTATACTGCCCTGTTCTTGTATCAATCATAATATCATCACCGATATTTATGAACAACGGTACATTAACAATAGCTCCAGTGTCAACTGTTGCTGGTTTGGTACTACCTACAATCAAATATCATCAATGGAACAGTTAAAAAGAAAGATGTGTTACCTTAAACCTGGTATAAATACATAGCCACCTAATAGAACATTTGTTCTAGCTACAAAGTGCAATAGAATCACAAACAAATACAGGAGTAGATTAGATAAAGTAAATTCAAGAAGAAATCAACCCACTTATATGGCATTAATACATATCATTGACTTATTGCATGTAAACAGAAATAGTACAGAGAAATCCAAGTACAAGCTACCAACAGATCAACCCCCTCCCTCTCTCGGTCTCTCACCTTCCAGATTATTAGTTAACTTGAAGAAATTATGCATATACCAAAAAAATATATTTCAAATACTTGTATGAAGAGTTCACTGAAGGTATATACGCATTTACCCTGCTCCAAAGACTGGAATCTATGAAAAATAACTGCAGATGGGCAAGATAAGGGAATAGAATGTAGGTTTAAAGCCAAATTCACAATGCTCAACAAGATCAGATCAAAAGCAGAAACCTGCATAACTAGTCTTAGCAACCAAAAAAAATTCAACATGGTTGAAGGATAACAAATAAAACCCCACATTACTTTCAAGCATTTCTGTCTCAATTGTGAACTTGAAAGGAAGCACAATGGGTGGGTTTAATTGGTATAATGAGGATCAAAGGTAAATTAGATCACATACCTTGAGCTGAATCACCCTTAATACCGGGTTCAGTATCAATAACAGTGAGCTTCACAATGAGGGGCAATTCAAGATCAATCGCCTGCAAGTAGTTCAAAAACAATTCAGCTTTGCTGAACTAGAAGTGCCAATGATAAATGTGTCCTCAGATTTCCCCACATGAGGTACCGAATGAGATGAAGATAAAGAAGAATAAATTTTCTTAATAAGGATTTTTTTAAAAGATTAATACCAGAGATGCTTAATGAAAAAAGGGAAGATGAAGGGTAAAAACAAATCATAGTAATTTGATGTTTCCTATAAGTCACGACTTATAGAATGAAGAGAAGTGTCAAAAGCAACAACAGCAACCATAATAAGTGGAGATAGTTACTTTTCCATTCCAAAACTGCAGATTGCAATCCATGCCCTCCTTCAGCCACTTGGTCTTATCACCAACATCTTTCTCACTGAGCCGGAATTCCTCATATGTAGTCTGAAAATGTGTAAATCATTTCTCAATTGCAACTTATTACATGTATCACACAACATACAAACATAACTTCAGAGTGGCATTCACATTTCACAGTGAAGAACTAGCACATTAATCCTCAAAAGGAAATGTTTTGAATCTTTCGATAGAGTTCACATATTGTGATAATGACATCTGAAATTAAATTCTTAATTAACAACTGGCCTGATGGAAGATAGTGTGGATATTGTATAATTAGTTTGTTAAGAATAGCTTAAAAAGGAAGATAGTTCGTTAGTTATAAGAGAGTAGAAAAAGTGGGGCAGAAAATTATAAATGGAGAGTAGGTAAAGAGAAGGGAAATCACTTTTAAATAGTTCAGTTATGTCGATTCATAACAGATTCATTGCTGGAACTAGGAAGGTGCTTTTGGGTAGAGGATGCATAAGTGTCAATGTCAACTAGTTGTAAAAAATTTCAGAGATTGAATTAAATTTCAGTGACTTAATATTGGCAATGGAAAAGTTGACAAGGTTTGGAACTTTGGATAATACTATAATATTCTATACTGTATGTCATGTATTTGGAAACTTTTAGCTACATGCTCAGATCATATCCAATTGAACATGAACTCATGAAGTAAAACAAAAAAGTTTTTAAAAAATAATAATAATAATAATAACCTACCCAACCTCTAAAACTATCAGTAACACCTTTGCTCACATTGACATGAAAATGAGATTGAAAAGTCGAAAGCAATGAATCAAAATACAGAGTGTATGACAAAGAATCAGACTTTTTTTTGATGATCGACTGAAGCATGCACAGGCATAAGAATATAATGAGAAAGGTAAAGCATCAAAATAATGATGATCCAACACTGAAGCATGCATAGGAATCAAAGCATTTTATCTACCAAGGTAGCTAATCAAAAAGTATGGTGACCTACAGCCATGTAAAAAACACTGCAAATTTCATAAATTACAGGGGGTAAAGAAACATACGTTATCCATGAAGACATACATAGTTCCATCTTTGTATGTGAATTGCTTTGTTTCCTTGGATACATTTGCTTCAGGTATCTGTCAATTTCAATTTTATGTCCAACCAATTAGAAAAATAAATTGATTACTGTTAACAATACTAATGAGATGTTACTTTGACATGGCTATAAGTAAAAGAGCAAAAGCTCATACAATACCACTTATCAAGGGGTGCTGCGAGAGTGGTAGGGACTTGGAAGGAGCACGATTATTTTCCCCCATAGGAAGTTTTCAAAGTTTAAATAAGTTTACTTGTAATTATCTATTGGTTGGATATCTTGGGATTCTACCCATATGACTATATGAGTACATGTTTTCATCCGAATCATCCCTATTGAAGAAACTAAGTTTAAGAAGAAAGGGTTCACATTTAGAACCCTTTCATCAATCATCAGTCATTTATATGACGAACAAAATAGATAAGATGAGATAGTTGTTCCCCCCACCAAACTGATTCCTTATGTCAAATTCACCTATCCCAAACCATGAAGAAAAGTTACTGCTTCTGCCCTGTCACAGAGAAAAAGAAATGTGGGATAATACTGGTATGTGAACGTCAAGTTGTCAACCCTGCACAAAATGCATGGCTAGTCATTATATCTACATCTACACAGTCCATAAAGACTGAAGAGGACAATTTGTGATGCCTTACAAACTATTGTGGTTTACTAAAATTTAGCCATATTTAGGAAACCAGGTTTGACCTTTAATTCTTGACCGCATGACAAAGCAGTGTCGATGCCCCCACTACAAAGGATCAGAAATGCTACGGATATTGAACAGAAGTGCAGATACACAGACATGAAAAACAATCGACCATTCAGAAAACATACCGTGACTCCAGCTCGAAAGGTCTTTTCAACTGTGTTCCCCGTCACATAATTGCGCATTTTAGTCCTCACAAAAGCAGCCCCTTTTCCTGGTTTCACATGAAGAAACTCTACAAAATACATGGAAAAATGTTTTCAGCCTCCCAGGTTAAAGAATTAATTTTTTAACTAATACGTATGATTCTAGTCACCAAACAATTGGAAGACTCAGCATCATAAGTGCAAACCAGCTATCAGAAAGATTTAACCTGTAAACATTCACCCTATATTACTTACTACATGCCTCCTCGGCTCTTCCATGCCCCCCTACCCCAGCCCCTCCCCAACTGAAAAAAATACCACAAGCTAATGATCATAAACCATCATACAAATTTACGGTTTACTACATTAAATTCACTGTTTTTTCTCCCTCATTCTTGAAGGTATGGAGGATGATGAAGGGAGGCAGACCATCGGCTATTAACCAAACCAAACCAAACCAAACCCCATCTTCACCACGCTCCATTGTCTATAATCTTCAATCCCCAAACCAAATATCAAGGATGCACATTTTCATTTGGACATTAAAATTGAATTGATGATAACCATTGGGAAGCTATATTAGAAATCAAAATCAAAAAAATGCATGTCTTTAACACTAAACCCCGTTTGAAAAGCTACTTCTAGTGGGTGTCAATCATCTTAGTTGCAAGAATCATGGCCTCATGGGGTGATAACTAATTAACTATGACCTCGAATCGAATCCCAACTACATATATCCCACAAAGGATAAAACTTTGTCAAGTAGTTCTCATTGGGGAAGGGGTAGCAGTAGATTTGAGCATTAGAGAGAAATACATTCGAAAGACCCAATTCTTGTAAAGCTATAAATCAAAATTCAAGGCTAAATTAACAACACTATTAAAAATTATGTTTATATACTCATTAATCCAAAATTATGAAAAATGAAACGAAAATTGAAGCAAAATTGAGAGGATATAAAATACCTAAGACTTTCCAAGGAGCTCCATCCACCTCAATGCTAGTACCCACTTTAATGTCATTACTGCTCAAAGCATAAATCTCTGCAAGAAAACACATATAAATAAACAATTGACATAATTCCCATAAAAAATAATCAGAAATTCAAACTAAAAACTTAAAATTAGCAAAAATTACTAGAAAATTTTAAAAAAGATGAGAGCTTTACTAGAGAATCTGGTGCGGCGGGGTAATGCAACGGAGTGTTTAAGGCCATTGAAAGATGGGTTGGATGAAAAAGAAGCAGATGAAGAGCGAATTGAAGGGGAAAAAGATAGCTTGATGGTGGCTATTCCCGCCATTGTTGGTCTGAGAGTTGCAGAGAAATAGAAAGAGATAGAAAAGAAGTGAGTTCAGTAGAACCTTAAGTTAGGCCATTTTTCATGATAAGGATTGTCAAAACTCAAAAGTGTTGGATTTTGTAATGCAATTCCATTATTTTTGGACTAGGACTAACCCCATTGAGCATATTCTTTGCTAGTGTCATGGCCTATGGCCTTCAATAAGATGACTTGGTGACCTTCTTTAGGCTATTTAGCCCATATACATGGTTTGTTTTCTCTAAAGAGGGTTTAGGGGCGTTTTGGGTCATGACTTGTGTCATTGTCGAGTACTCGAGTAGATGTGTTTTTAGGTTGGCTAGACCTGACCACTGCTCCACGTGCTTGGAGATTATCTTGCTTAACCCGACTTTTGATTTTAATTGGAAAGGTATAGGGTACTAGTAATCTCCTATCTCAAGAAATATTACTAGAATGTAAAAGCTTCTTTATCTCATGAAAGACTAATAGACAAAGATAGATACTGAAAATAAAATATACTACTTGGTATAAAAAAAAATCACGCCTTTGTAGAGAAGCTAAAACGGGGACGGTGTTTTTAACGAGGGGAGTAGAATATTTTTTCTTTTTTCTACAATCTCGATGCTTAACCCGTCTTATTAAGTGACTGTTGTATTCAGCTTAATCACAGTTCAATTCAGTTTCTAATTTTCTTCTCTCATAAACAAATCATTTCAGCTCTATTCAGTTCCATCCCAATTTTAGTTCAGCCCCATTTAGTTCAATTGTTTCAGTAAATCGGAACATGCCCTTAAGTGTAGTAATTTTGATAAAGTCTTGAGTTTATATTGAACTTTGTTGTGTTAAAATTATTTGATAATAATGTCGCTTCACTCATACATCTACTTTATCACCTTCTTAAAGCGTATGACTTCGGGCTTTTACAAGCATAAATAAAAAAAAAAAAATTAATTAAAAGAACAAATATAGGGGCTAAAAAGAACAAGTACAACATAAGATAATAATTGATAAGATATATTCGTAATATAAATTTTGATAAGATAATATAGTGATTGATAAGCTAAGACAAAATAAAAGCTATTAAATGAAATTCAAGTAAAAAAAACATTAATTTTAGAGAGTAAACTAGTTTTTTAGGCCCAACGATGCCCTAAGTTATTGCATTTTTTAAGCTACTCATCTATCATAGATAGGTGGAGTTATCACATTTATCACGATTCAAATTTTTATCTATGTACAAAGTATAATTTTGAAAGAATGACATATAATATGAGAAATAGCTTCTTTTTTTTTTTTTTGAGAGAATATGAGAAATAGCTTAGAGGTTAATACTTTAGCTTTAAAACTTGAAGGCAAGGACGGATTTGAATTTTGTACAATCCATGTATTTTAAACACGTGAATATACACTCAATTAAATAAGGATAGTGTCACGTGACATCTAAACTTGTTTAAGAACGCTTTTTAAATTAATGGAGAAGAAAAGATCAATGACTCAATGGTTAATATATAGTTTATTATATGGTTGACCTATAGAAATGTGAAATGGAAAGTCTATTGACAAAAGAAAAAAGTATCTGGTTATTTAGAAAAGAAGGGTCTTTTATAATTAACCTCATTTCTTGTTTGTTATTTGTTCTCAATAAAACAATTACTCCCTTCATCTCTTATTTTTTGCCCCATAACAAATATATGGGTCAAAGTTTTATAACTTTGACCATGAATTCTCATTAATATAAGTAATAAAATATTCATGTGACATTTTGTTAATATCAACTTTTTATAATATGCATATGGGTATTTAAATGTATTGAATCTCTTCTCCCACATCAAATTCTTAATATGATCAAGGCAACCCCTTTGTCAAGATTTGCAAATCTAGAGGATTTTATTACCTGGACTTTGAGCAAGGATGGTACTTTCAATATAAAATCAGCTTATCATTTTCTTCTGAAAGGGAAGTGCTTAGTTTCTAGTAATTTAAATTCTTGGAAAAGTTTATGGAAAATTCAAGTTCCCTTTAAGTATAAAATGTTTTTATGGAACTGTGCTCACTTGATTTTGCCTGTGGCTGAGACTTTATCCAGTTATATGCCCCTTATCTCTCCTATTTGCTCGAGATGCAGTATATATAGAATCAGAAACTCATATGCATATCTTTAGAGATTGCTTTGCATCCTCTATCTTGTGGAATGATATCTTTGCAAAAGTCTATCTTCCAAAAAATTTTGATTTTAATATTTTCAAGAATTCGACTTGGAAGACTTGGTTTAATTATAATTTGGGATTGGATAGAAAATGGAAATTAATTTTTGGTATTGCTTTGTGGCATCTCTGGTCACATAGAAACAATACAATTTTTGAAAATAAACAAATTGGTTCAGTTTCTCTTTTCTCCAAATTTAATTTTGATTATTAAATTTCTGTTTCTTTACTTCAGGGCAATAACAAGAGGAAAAGCTCTGGTTCAAGCTCTTCAGTCACAGCTTGGGAAGCTCCTAAGGAAGGATTTTTTAAAATCAACACTGATGGTGCTTGGCTCAATTCTGCTGTCTCTTCTGGAGGAGGGGTAATCAGGAGATCTGATGGCTCTTGGTATGTTGGCTTTTCATGCAAATATGATGTTATTTCTCCCCTTCTCACTGAGCTGTATGCACTGAATGATGGGCTATGATTGCTGAGGATTTAATGGTCAAGAAAGTAATTGTGGAAACTGATGCCAAGGTGCTTCGAGATATGCTTATGACAGCAGGGCCTAACCCTCACCATGAGTTAGCTGCAGCAATATGTGATGTGGCTACTGTTTTATCAAAGTTTGAGGTGGTTGTGGTGACTCATGTTCCAAGGGAAGGAAATGAATTAGCCCATAGACTTGCGGTGTTTGGAAGAGAAATGGCGGTTGGGTACAAGACACACTACTTGGTGCCTGACTGTGTCTCTGACCTGTATGAAGCAGAGAAGGAGCGTGTTGCAGCAGCAACAACTAATCATTAGTATTGGGGAGTTTCTTCTCTTAGTGTTGGATGTCTATAACTTTTGGTTAGGGATAGTCTTATGTCTGTATATTGCTGTTCTGTTAGCCTTTAGATGGCAGGAAGCTTTTGCGTTTTTTGCTGTTGTACATATTGCTCTGTGTATGAGCTTTATTTGGGATGTTTTAGGTGCCTATAGTTTAGGCCCTTTTTGCATCAACCATGGTTTTAATTGTAATCTTAATGGGATGCTTTATGTAAATATCAAGGCTATAGCCTTTTAATCAATATATTTCTCCTGCTTATGTTAAAAAAAAAACTTTTTATATTTTTTACACGTATAAAAATGGAGATATATTCATTTGAAGATGCGTCTTGGAGACCGTAAAAAGTCTAATGGGGCAAAAAATAAGGGATAGAGGGAGTATTTTTGTTATCATAAGGAAAAGTGACGGGAAGAGCATAATGGGTTTAAGTCAATGTTGGCATACAATCTAAGTCCAAGTTGGTGGGTAAAAAACACAAATAAATAAATAAATACATATACGCTCTTACTCTTAAAAAAAAAATAAAAGAAAAAACCCTAATGGCCTTTAATAATAAGTTACAGAGTACTAACTGTTGGAGTATTTCCAATAATTATGCTATGTGTGGGAGGTTATCCCACGGAAGGAATAAGAAGGTGATGTATTGTTTATACTGTAAATAATTGGATATGAGTTATGAAATGGACTAAGTGACGTTTTAGACAAGTGGGCTAAAGTAGTGTTCTTCGTGTTCCGATTTTTCCACCAACATTAACTTATCATGTATCATGCATGCAATTTTTTATTTTTTTTTTCACCAAGTTTTTCTTCAGATTGATCTCTCCTCTACCCTACACCACTAATCTTTATCACTAATTCACAAATTCCAAAATCTTTAGGATAATGCAAAGTAGGATTAGTAACATTAATGTCAAATTACCAACCATGCATTAATCTTATTCCTTATCCATCTAATTAAAAAGAGGGTAACAAGTCACAATCCATATTAGTAGACTAATTAATCAATACAATAATTGCAAAATTGACAATTTGGGTAGCACAAAACTTAGACAATTACAAGACAAGAATATAAATGCATCACATCAATAACTAGTAAGGAATGTTGGTGGCCCACTGACCCGGCCCGCAATGCACGCTCAACTAAATTACTAACATCATCACTTCATTCTCATGACATCACTTTATTTTATTTTTAATTTTATTTTTTTTGGGTGAAAATCACTTTAAATTATGCATGTTCTTCATTTCAACGTGCATATTCTCTCTCATCATGCCTCCATGGTGATGGCATCATCACTTCATTAGCATGAGTGCATGAAAAATGCATATGATCATCATTATCATATTTGATTTTAAATCATCCATTAATTTGGATATAATTTTTAATTTTCATTGCCATAGTCTCATTCCCATTACTATAAAATTTTGTATCATTGTTAATTCATTATATTGTGTAACTTCTTTAGTTTCTTCATTGATTGATTTACATAGTTAGAGAAGAGTTTTTTTTAAACGATAAACTAACTTTGTAAGTTTTTTTTTTATTATTTTTTTTTGCTTTCCATTTAGACAAATTTTGTTTAGCTCAAATTTGCTTTTGCTAGCTTTGTATATGTATTTCTTTAACTCTCTCATATTCCTCCTCAAAACTAAATGTCTAAATTCTCCAAATCAAATTAATATTTTATAAAATATGACCTATTATATATACTTGTCTAGAGTCATATCATTTTATATATGTCTGAATTTATCTGGACTTACCTTTATCATCAATTTTCGATAAAAAAGTTTCTTGATCCTAAATTGACAATTCAACTATAACGACACTAAACTTTGTGGAATTTAGTAGTCAATTTACTTGTTATAAGCTTAAGTTTACTTGGAAAGTGGCCATGTCTATATTTTTTCTTATGCACAAAAAAAAAAATAAAAAAATAAAAGACTCAAGGTCCATATCATATACGGGCTGCTCCGGGCCTCCGGCCCACTATCAGGTGCCATGGAATAATTGCGCCGCAATATTTTAGTACTGTTATTGGATCTTTGTATATACGTGTCCCATTATTATTTTATTTTCTAAGGTCTAAATATAAAAAAAAGTTAAAAAACACTTCTATTATAAAAAAAATAATAGAATAATTCAATATCATATTATCATATTCTGAAGATAATAAACCAGTTTGGTGGTTTCATTTTTCAGTTTCAGCGTGCGACTTGAGAAGAAAGCAAGGTAGGAGTACTTGATTGCTTAGCCATTAATTATTTATTTTATTTAATTTCTTGGTGGATTTTTACTTTAAATAAATAAGTCTTAATCAATAACTTCCAATCATATCTTGCAAAATCTCATACGGATTTTATAATATTTGTCTAGGGTCAACTATATAATTATGCTCAAGGAATATTAGATAATAATAGATACATGTATTAGCTTATAATATAAGTTGAAAATATTTTATGTTTCTTGTCACATTTTAACACGGAAAATATGCACAACATAATAGAAATGAGAAAAAAAAAAAAAAGAAAGATTATGGAGTATTATTTTTTAGTTCAATATAGATTATAATTGGTGTATGATTATACTCGATTTATTATTAAAGTTTAGAATTTTAAATTTAACTATTTAGGAAACCTTTTACCAATATGACTATACTCGATTTATTAAAACTATAACAACTTCGCTAAGCTAAGGACAAAAAAAAGACCTAAGATGTTATGGCATACAACCTAAAAAATAGGAAAAGAGATGAAGGCAAGTGTGTCATAACTAGAGTGTGCATTTTATGGAGTTTTACATATGAATTCAAGTGTGACAACTTAAATTAACCAAAAACAGTACAATTTAATTAAATTGAGTATGAGAGTAATTACATGTGTTCATCACATATTTAGAGGTTCAACGATCATAAGTATGTAAAATTGTAAATATCTAAGTCCAACTTTAAACAAACTTGTGGTATATATGAGTGTCTCGAGAATACTATACTCTATATATTTTCACATTATGTATCACTTTTAATTTTTACATGTTTAATTTAACTATCACTATTTGATTAATGACTTCTAGCTAGGTATGTAAGACAAGTATTCATGCATTGTGTATGTAATCGTTATATATATTGCTTAAACGTGTTTAAAGATATAACCGGTCAAGAATGTATGTTGGGAGATCGCACAAAATATAAGCGAGTTAACAAAAACGAATGTAGAAAGAATAGCATACTTTGTAAGTTAAAATCGTGAAGATTTTATTTTAAGTTTAAGATACCTCAAATACTTAAACCATAACTAGTTATCTACACTAATGATAGAGTGACATACAAAGTATATATGTTACTCCCTCCGTTTTTTTATTAGTTAGAGTTGGATTTGTACATTTGTCGAGACACTTTGACCATCAATATCTTTAGTAAGAGATTAGTAAAAATTTTGAAAAATTTCATTAATATAAGTAGACATTATGACAAATTTGTTTATTAAGTCTATAATGACATGTGAATAGTGTAAAATTCCAATTTTAAAACAAAGGTTTTAGATGACAACGTCTTTTGTGTGTGGATATGCACAACGTAAGACTGCTCGTAAAAAAAAAAAAAAAAAAACACTGACCAAATAACTTACTCATGTAAAACTAATGAATTATCCCATGTAACATTGATCGAGTAACCCTACAACACTAACGAAGAAAACTTGGTGAGAAGCCAAATACAGTATAAGAATTTGTTGTCACTAAAGTACTGCGAGTAATACATCTTCTAAGCTTGGTCTAGTGGTAAGGATTTTACCTTCCAACCTTGAAGTTGGAGGTTCAATCCCCACTAGAGGCACTAAAAAAAAACTGTGAGGATTGACGTTCGTCTAGGGTCTTTCTCCTTACCGTAAAAAAAAAAAAACATTTTTTAAAACCGTAAGGGACTAAGGGTTGAGGTTCGACCAAGGCCTTTCTCCTTACCGTAAAAAAAAAAAAAAAAAAAAAATCCTCTAAAACCACAAAAAAAAAAACGGCCCCCAAAAAATGAGAGAAAAAGAGTTGGCCGTAACTTGAAGCATCGTGCATGCAATTTTTTCTGTTTCATTTCATTTCATTTTCTCCCCCATTTTATTTTGCCTGTCTCCTCATTTTTTTTTTCTCTCTTAATTAATTTCTCAATTTTCTACTCGTACTTCTGCATGCTACTCTGCTTCTCCAATCGTTTTTTCTTCCCCAATATTTCTCCTTTTTTATTTTAATTAATCTCCATAATTAAAGCTGCTTAATTCAATTTTTGAAGATGAATTAAAGACTGTAAATTAAAGGTTTGCTCTTTTTCAACTTTTTAATTTTTTGCGTTGATTATTTGTTAATTTAACTGTGTTAGTAACTGACTACTTGTTGATTGAATCTTCAAAGACATGATTTTTTTTTTTTAAATTTTTTTTTTGTAAAGTTTATGACGTTCGATTATTTACATGAAATTTGCAGGGTTTTTTTTTTTTTTTTTTTTTTTTTTTTTTTTTGGAGTTTTGAGTGAAAAAAATTAAAATTTAAAGAAAATAAATTATGGGTTCGAAGACTTGTATGAATATTTTGTGTGGTACGACGTCGTCTACTGAATGGAAAACTGGTTGGAGTTTGCGATCTGGCGAATTGGCTAATTTGTGCGATAAATGCGGGTAATTTGTTAATATTTTCAATTTCAAATTTCTCGCTATCAATTTTTACGTATATATTTGGTTCAATTCATATGATATTTGAATTATTGATTTATAATATATGGTTGGCAATTATGGCAAATGATAAATTTGGGTGGATAAGTGTTTACCTGCTAATTTCCGGTTCAAATTATATGTTTTCTAATAAAGTTTTAATTTTTAATATTTTATATAGGAATTGAAAATTTAGTCCATATAAAGTATGTCTATAAATAGGGGTTCTGGTTGTTTTTGTATTTTATTGTACGAAAATTGATCTATTAATTGCATTATTATTGTACTTAGTTGAAAAGAAATGCATTATTTTTGAGGCGAAAGAGATGGTTAGTTCCTAGTTTATTGAAAATGATCCTTTTAATTGCATCAGTTGCTAGTTTGCTACTGATAACATACAAGCAATGCTAAAGTGTTTTGTGTATGTCGGGACTCGGGTGTAGCAAACTAGCAATTGAATGAAAGATGATTGAGTTAAGTATATTGCTTATGACCGAACCTTTAGTGGTTAGTGAAGTGTACGAGTTTTGACATTGCTGTAATCTGAATGCCTCCAAAGAGAGTCCTTTCTTTGGTGGGGGAAATGGAGCGCGGGGTTATAATCTATGAAGTATTAGACTTACCACCCCTGCGAAAACAAAGAGGTTGTTTTTGATTGACCCTTAATTTGATAAATTGATATGCAAGGAGCCAAGGACAGTCAAATAGATTATAATTGCTATGACATAAGAAATTCACTTAGCCGTTTGTTTTAGTTCATATTATCTGAAAAGCCAAAGTGGTGATACTCATTGGTAATGGATTGGCTTATATATTGCTCTTTTATTCATGCTCACTAGAGATTATATTATGCACCTTTCTGCTTACTTCCAAATTATTGTGTTCGATTTGAAGTGCAGGGTTGTAAATGGAAAGAGATGTGATAATATATATGTCGAATCAAGTTTGATTTTGCTTGTGTTTATTTTGTCATTAACCATTAACATATTTGCCTGGATGATATGTTGAGTTAGATTTACAATTAGATTATAGACCAAGCTAAAAATTATGCTGTACAATGTGCATAACTGCATACAATGAGGAACTGTACACAGTGTACAGTAGAGTTTGATAGGAAAGTCAAATTATAATGAAAATGACAATGATGCTTGGCTATTTACAGTCCATATTACTTGATCAAGGCCGAGCGTAACTTCTTTAATCAACCTAGTATAGAAATTAGGATTTTTCTTGAAGTAAAGGGTATAGTCTCTTTCATTAAGGAGGGTCTCCACTGCATAGTGGCATGGTGCCATGGTCTGCCATGGTCTCCATTGCTATGCATAATTGTGAAAATGTTATTTTGAAAATATAGACAGACAAATATTTTTCAGTCACCCCACATATTTATTACCCAAAATTAAGAGTCACCACAAGATTATAGCTGTATTTTGGCTTTTCAGAGCATTACGTTAGTTGACACATTGCTTATATATTTAATATTGTTTCAAATTTTCAATAACTTAAGAAGGTTGGAAATTATACTAAACTTGAACATGGCATTGATTTTGTAGTTGCTGCTTGCTCTTCATTTTGGGCCTGAGTGAGGACAGGGGATAAAAAAACTTGTTTAAGTGGAGCAGTCACTTGTTTCTTAAGAACTTTGACAAGTGTTTAAGCATGAAAAAATGACTTCTAATTTCCATGGTTTAGTCTATTGAGTAGATATTAAACGACTACTCTAAAATCTGCTCTTATGAGGGCCCATCCATAATGTGTGACCAGTTCTGGTTAAACTTCTTAGCAACGTTCTGTTGCTGTATCAGCATTTTATGATCTTGGATTCTGTGTTTCTATGAATATATGCCTTGGGGTAATTGTAGTGTATGCTTAACTTTTATATGCAACCCTTAGATGCTTAGGGTACATCATTAACGGGATTTTTCGCTTCTTCTTTTTTTTTTTTTTTTTTTTTTACTTGGGATAAATGAACTTTTGGTACTGGCAGATCTGCATTTCAGCGACAAATTTACTGTGAAGAATACCATACAGATGATTCTGGTTGGCGAGAGTGTGTGACATGTAGCAAGGTGAATTAATTGTACCATGTACCCTTCTCTGCCTACATGTTCTTTTGCTTGATTTTAGTTTCCTAAGAGCCTGACTAATCTTTATTTGTGAAGCGACTCCACTGTGGATGCATTGCTTCATTGTCTTTGATAGAGTTGCTTGATTGTGGTGGGGTGAGGTGCATTGGCTGTGCAAGGAATTCAGGCCCTAGTTTGGTAAGTTGAGTTACTTACACTTAGCCACCATTTTTGTTTCTGCTGTTCATTTATAGACAGAGTATGATCAATAAGGAGCACTGGTGGATTTTTTAGATAGGATAATGGGAGAAGTAACTGTTGTGCGGTGTTTACTGGTACAGTGGTATGGTTCTTCTATTGTTATGCTTTGTGAACTTTCACCAGTTTCAATTTTTTAATGGCGAAACTATACTGCATACACAACTCATTATAACTTTTGCCTTTTTCGCTTCTAGGTATCTTGTGATCCCATGTCACTGGTGTCATTAAAATGCATGAAATCATCAATATAACTTTTTTTTTTTTTTTTCTTTTTTTTCAGAGCTTAAATTCTGGGAAATGTGAAGGATCTGGACCTTGCAATGTGACAGAAAGTAATGCTTGCCTGAAACAGTTTGGCAATTATAAGGAAAATAACGGGAGCACTCAACTATCCATGATGCAGAATCCCAACTCAAATTTAGCTTTTGGATTACTGAAACAAGAGGAAGTTTTGCTCTCTCCTGCTCAAACTGGAAGTACATGGATCTCAAACTTTACTCAATCTGCCATGGGAATTTTTCAGAAGGCTAGACCTGACATTTCTACCAGTAGCATGCAAGCCAAAGATAACTATGGAGCTGTAGCTCACCCAAACCTGAATATCACATTGGGTGTTCCTACAGGAACTCTACAAGCTACATCCAGCGCAAGCGTTGATGAAAGGGAACAGAGAAAGGTGTCTGACACATTCCACCAAGGATTTGCACCTCAAAATCTTTTGCCAACACCACCAAAGGTGGCTTTTTCTCCAGCGCCGGACACAACTTCGAGTGTGATACCACAAATACGTGTAGCAAGGCCTCCTGTTGAGGGTCGAGGTCGACACCAGCTGCTTCCTCGTTATTGGCCAAGGATTACAGACCAAGAGCTACAGCAAATAACTGGAGAGTATCCATGGTTATGTTATTCGTTTCTGGCTTTTTTTTTTTTAATCAACTAACTATATTATCTGAGTATTTCTGACAACCCCCCTCCACCCCGCCAACACAGTCATTCCTTAACTTGTTACAAGTTCAAATTGTACAATTGTTCCATTGTTTGAAAAGGTCTTGAGTGCTAGTGATGCAGGTCGAATTGGTCGTTTGGTTCTACCTAAAGCATGCGCTGAAGTAAGTCTGCCTTGGTGGCTTTTAGCCAGCCTACTATGCATATTTGTTCTTTTTTATAGACTAGTAGTGATAACTTGAGTTTTCACAGGCATATTTTCCTCCTATATCTCAACCCGAGGGACTGCCTATCAAAATTCAAGACGTGAAAGGAAAAGAATGGTTGTTTCAGTTCAGATTTTGGCCAAATAACAACAGCAGGATGTATGTTTTAGAGGGTGTAACTCCATGTATACAGTCGATGCAATTGCAGGCTGGTGATACTGGTATTCTTAATTTCCTGTTTTTTTTTTATTTTTTATTTTTATTTTGATGTGCTCATATCCTTTCTTTATTTGTTTTTCCTAGAATTAGTGAAGATCTCATAGCCCAGCCAGTTCTGTATCTTGATTTTCCAGATGGATACTGCTTTATTAGCCATAAGTAGGTTAACATCTCTTCTTTTGCAGTAACATTTAGCCGTATGGATCCTGAAGGGAAACTTGTTATGGGCTTCCGGAAAGCATCAAACTCTGCTTCTGTTCAGGTAGTTTGCTGCATGTGGCAGGCCTTCACTGTAACGACATGCGTGTCAATTTACCTTGGAGAATGGATTGTTAATTTTTATGCTTAATCTGATCATTTAATATTAATTAACAAATTTTTACCTAAGCAGGATGCTGCATCACCTGCCATCCGTAATGCCTCTCTTTCAAGTGAATCTTTCTTTTCGGGTGTTATTGAGAATTTACCTGTAATGAGTGGTTGCTCTGGCCTTCTCCAGCCAATGAAGGGGAGCACAGATACTCATATAAATACTTTGTCAAGACAACTGGATTCTGCTGGTGGGAATGTCCCATGGCATAGCAGTGAGAAGTGTAATGAACGGACAGAAGATGGAATGTTATCCACTTCAATGATGATGCTGGAAAGGAAAAAGAGTCGCAACATAGGCTCCAAGAGTAAGAGGTTGCTCATTGATAATCAAGATATTCTGGCACTTAGATTGACATGGGAGGAGGTGCAGGGTATGCTTCGGCCTCCACAATGTGCAAGGCCTAGTGTTGTTGTGATTGAGGATTATGAAATTGAAGAATATGAAGTAAGTGATGCATTAGTTACATTTTGAAGATTATCTGTCACTCTATGATCAACATAGTTAGATCTCTATCATTATATAGACATTTTGGCAGAAATTTGTTACAAAAATACAAATTGTCTATAATGAAATTCCCTGTTTGTTTCCTAGATTTAAACATAGATTATTTATTTTCAGGAAAAAAAAAGGTGAACATATAGAATTTTATTATTTTAAAATTTTTAGTTTCAATGATCCTCCCATCAGCAGGGTAAATGGTATTGGATTTGTATTAATCTTCAGTATACTCGTGTTCATGTGTTTCTTATAGGAACCTCCAGTTTTTGGGAAGAGCAGTATTTTCACAGCCCGTCCATCTGGGTAAAAATTTCATTACTCTATTTCATACATATTAGATTTTTTAGTCCCATTTGTTTAGCATGAATAATGAATATATTGTTTTGCCAACTGAAACTGCTTGTGGGACTTCTCGTAAAACTTTGTATTTGGAGAAGCATTATTAGGAACAACCGAAACGCCTCTGTGTATAGATGAAATGAACATTTAGGGTGTTTGACTTGAAACCTACAAAAGTGTTCAGTTGGTCAATATTAGGACAATCAGTGTGAAGAGCAGAGGGAGTATGGTAGACTGTAGAAGGTATAAAATATGCAAAATATTTCAATTTAATGTAATGAGCTGATGACCTTTGTTGCCATTTTTTTCCCTTCAAGTAGTTCGAGATGATGGGGGTAACTTCTATACAAGGTTCTCTCTCTCTTCTACATGTAATTCACTAAAATAACCAGGGGGTTCACTCAAGCAACGTTTATAGTCACTAATCCAACCTTCTAGGATATATATTGTGTGTGTAAGAACTAAGAAGCTAAATTCATTCTTACATCATCTACAACTGTATATGATAAATATTCAATTGGTGAAATCAGTTGTAGATACAAATTTCTTTGTTGCACAGAAAAGTTTTAAATTCCGAAAAGAAAAGGCAGCAATCTAATATCCTGGATGTATAACATCGTTAAGTCAAATTGTTATCATAGCCAATGAGATAACTTTTGAAGCAAAGTAAAATACTGTTGAAAAACAAGGGTGCATATTACTGGCCTACCTCAAGGACTGAATGGAATTTCCTGAGTTATTCTAGTCTCTTGAGGGATTGACTTGGTTAGGAGGAGTTAGGAAGGATATGAAGCATATGGATTTGCATGATGATGAGGTATTTGATCGTAAGGGATGGAAGAGGAAGATTTTCGTGGATGACTATATGGAATAATCACTTTTGGTCCATGTAGCCAACCCCACTTATGGGATTAAGGCTTTGATTGAATGATTGACTGATTGATTCTAGTCTCTTAAGATGTATTCCCTTGCTTGTTCAGGTGTTTTCTCTTCTCAGTTTTGATAAGTATTTTAGGCTTCAGTTAAGTTTGCTAGTTTTTCTTCAGAACCCGCTGGCTCCATTGTGATGATGCTAAGGCTTGATTTAACTTAAAATTAATTTTCATCTTTTATACTACATATGTTGAATATATAGGGTTCTTTGGAAATGGGTCTATGTGGAAATGGGTCCAGTAACAATTATATCTATGTGGAAATGGGTCCAGTTTCAATTATATCTATGTGGAAATGGGTCCAGTTTCATTTTCCATGAAAGTCAAAATTACAGATTCAGATTGTATCTTTTGCCAGAGAATCATATATTTGGCTCTGCAGTCTGCATAGTCTATCCTCTCTCAACAAACATATTTGGGCTTGCTGTTAGCTAAAGTGTGGTTTGGGTAGTAATTTTACTGATAATAGTATTTATTGCTCAAGATGGTATGCCTGCCAATATAACCTACCTTTTTTTTTGGCTCTCATTTGTTTTTTATTTAAGCCATTGATGATACGAAAGTTTCATGATTCATCGATGGTACGTCATCATTGTTGATTGATTTTATCCTGATATACAAATAATTCAGGGTAGTGGAGCAGTGGGCTCAATGTGACAATTGCTCTAAATGGCGGAGATTGCCCGGTGACATTTTACTTCCTCCTAAATGGACATGTGCAGATAATGCTTGGGACCAGAGCAGGTTGGTAATTTATGTATTCATACACTCATAGTCATGCATACAATTAGGAACAAGCAGCCAACATACTTTGTACAAAAAGTACGAGCCTATAGATGACAACACATTTCAATTGTGGTTGTAGGTGTTTTTGCTCTGCTCCAGAGGAGTTAGGCCCCAGAGAACTTGAAAATTCTCGACATCTGAATAAGGGTATGGACTGCTATTGTTGTCTATATATTAGCATGTTTATGAAAGTTCATTTTGGTTCTGAGTTCTTGTTTTTAAGAAATTGTTCTTAAGATAGATCTTATCAAGTTACTAGGTGGTACCCCCCCTCTAATAATATTATTCTACTTTGTATCTTGCCCAGTTGTTCTGAGTCATTGTTCCTGTTATTCTTTGTTATATGAAATAAATTTTTGTTTTTTCATAAGTAGATGGAAATTATAGTGCAATGACTTAGAGACCAAGAAGAACCTGCTTAAACATCAAAAAAAAAAAACAAAAAAAAAAATATTTTATGTGATGATGGACTTTTCTTTGACATATTTTTCTTCTGTAGATTCGATGAAGAGAAGAATGGTGATGGGTAGTCGAATGGCACAGGAGCAGGAATCTTCTGGCCTCAATGCTCTAGCTACTGCAGCAGTTTTGGGAGATAACACTAATGATCCAGGTACTTCATCTGTTGCAGCTACCACCAAACATCCAAGGCACCGCCCTGGTTGTTCTTGCATAGTATGCATTCAACCACCTAGTGGGAAAGGGAAGCACAAATCAACATGCACTTGCACCGTTTGCATGACAGTTAAACGCCGTTTCAAGACCCTTATGATGAGGAAAAAGAAACGGCAATCTGAACAGGAAGCTGAGATTGCTCTGAAAAATCATCAACAGCAAAATCCTAGCAAAGATATTAAAGCTGATGCTGAAAAGAACAGGTCTTACTCGGAGAATCAGCACGAAACTGAAGATGACTTGCAAGTGGGTTCTGCTCAAACTAATGATGGCCAAGGACAAAATCAAATCAATTTGTTAACTGAAAGTGGCAAGAGCCTCGACCTGAATTTTCACCCTCAGCGTGATGAAGATTTAAAGTTGAAGCCTTCTCAGTCTAGTTTGACAAATCTCCTTCAATTAGCAAGTTTTCCTCTGGAGGCGTATATGAAGCAAAGTGGTCTTGCTAGCTTGACAGCTGAGCAACAAGCTAGTTCTACGTCATTGACAGGACAAGCTGTTGGAGAGATTGGGGGAAAAGTCGTCGACGTTCATCCTCTTAGTCCTCCGGAACAAGTGAATCTTAGTAATGGAAAATGTGAACCAGAAAATAAACAACAGTGTGATAATTTGTGATACCCTCTTTTTTTTCTTGTAATTTACTTTTCCTTGAAAAGCAAATTCTTTTATTGTTGTAATATCATTTTTCTTGGCTTATGGCCTATAATTATCTAGGCTAAGTTTTTTTTTTGTAACATGTAGTATTAGCAGGGATTTAGGAATTGTTTGAACTCACACAAACTCATCAAATTAGATGTACAAATCGTACGAAAATTCTACAAGGATGTGAAGTATCAAGGTATTACTTTGGCTGTGCACCCTATTTCAACATCCATTACTTTCAAATTTCCGCTCAAGAGTGTAAAGAAGCTAGCTTCGATCATCTAAAATCCAGCATCCACAAAGGAAATGATCAAATTCAAACCTCCTATCATCCTATATTTCTATGTATACTTGTTACCTGGTCATGTATTGTATTCCTACTCTCTGATTAATTATTTTTGTAAGGGTGGTTAAGAAAGGTAAAGCTTAATCCCAAAACACATAATTAACTCTTTTATCCATCATATTTAAATGCACGAGATTAGGATGTAGGAACTTGTGTGATTATGGTGCATAAATAATGCTTTTCTAATTTTTTTTAATTGAAAATGGCTTGACTTGATCAAACCGCTAGAAACGGTTATGTACTCAAAAGCAAGTGTTGAACATGTCCTAAATGTTTCGCGTTTGAACTATCCCAAGCTCGACCATAGCTCAACTTGTTTAACCCCAATAGTAAACCGCTAAAAATTACTATGTATTCAAAAGTTAGTGCCGAACATGCTCTAAATGTTTCGCGTCGAGCTTTCTTCAATAAAAAAAAAGAAATTTTGACAATTACCAGTTACCATCTTCTGTTATGTCCATTTTAGCAATTACCACCTCCTATTTTTATTTTTTTTTGAAAATTACCACCTTCTATTTTCAAAAACATCAAAAGTTACCACCTTCTTGCCTCCCAACTACGACGTGACGTCATTTTTGGCTCATTCTTTCCCTTTACTCGTATTTCATTTTACACGGTGTTCAATACTATTCCGAGTTCTTGACCACCAATTATCTTTAAGTACGCATTAATAAAACTAAACACAATACGGAATTACGGAGTATATATAGTTGATGACTCATTTAACCACTATTTTTTAACTACAACATTGTGTTTTCATACTATGCGTAGTGGTATTAAAATTTGACATGACCTAATAAAATAATCGACTTATATTTCCATCTATATACATACAACAATTTAGCGTAATCCAAGTTTGAAATTATACCCGACCCAACCTGATCCAATCCGGCTAACCCGACCTCTTATTTTGGGACGAAAGACGGGAAAGAATATTGAGCTCAGGAAAATTCAATTAATCTACTGAATTCATGCATTCAGCATTCCAACTAGTTACAGACTTACAGGCCAATAAAAGAAGGTTGAGTTCATCTAAAATTGACTATACAAAATGATGAAATTTGGGTTCAGCTCTAATGGCACTGTCAATGGCTTCCGATGCCTCTACAGCTACTTCTTCTTGCCTGGTTTTCGACGTATTTCAACATCTTCTTCATCAAATGGAGGTAATACTGCTTCTTCATCTTCTTCAGTTGCAAATTTCTTGGTTGATAATCTGGGGTTTTCTAACCACCAATCTCTCTCTACTTCCGCTACACTCTCCAGTCGGCGGAGACATGGTGGGGCGAAGTTGGTTAATAATTTCAATTGGGCTGAAAATGCTGAATCTGTCATTCAATTCCTTAAGAAAATTGGTTTTCAGCAATCTGATATTAGGAAACTTGTATGTGGTGAACCTCGGATTTTACTTTCTAAGGTTAGCCAAACCCTAAAACCCAAAATTAAGGTTCTTAATGATTTGGGTTTATCTGGGTCTGATCTTGTTCAAGTTATTGTAAGAGATCCTTCAATATTGCGCCAAAGTTTGGGTCCTGCAATTCAGGCTTTTAGGACTGTTCTGGGTAGTGATGAGAATGTTGTTTGGGCAATAAAAAAATCGCATTGGATTCAATTTAACAAAGCTGCTAATTGTTTGATTCCGAATGTTAAGATGTTGCAAAGTTTTAGTGGAATTTCTGGTGAAGAAATTCAGAAACACATTATTCGGCAGCCTAGTGTTTACTGTATGAAGACAGATTTGTTTCAAAAAATCTTGATTAGGGTTGAAAAAAAGTTGGGAATTCCTCCAAAATCTGTCATGTTTTTTTATGGAATACAAATTGTTTCTGCATTAAGTGATCAGAGTATAGACGATAGATGTGAAATTTTTAAGAGCTTTGGATGGACTCAATCTGATGTCATGGAATTGATCAGGCGAAATCCATTGTGCTTGACATCAACAGAGGAAAGGCTTAAGGGAAAATTGGATTTTCTGATAAACCAGCTGGGTTATAAGCCGTATTACCTAGCATTCCAGGCGTCGTTTTTCACTTACAGCATAGAGAAGAGGTTATGGCCAAGACACCGAGTTTTACAGGTTTTGAAGGAGAAAGGCCTGATAAAAGAGCATCTTCTTTCTAGTGCTTCTGTCTTGAGTGAGGCTAAGTTCTTGAAAAGGTTTGTTTTTCCTTTTGAGGAAGTCCATGACGTTTATGCTCAGCTAACAGGCTCTACAGTTGAATCGCTCGTTGCAGGAAGAGTAAAATCTAATGCTGCTAGATGAAAGTCAGTGCATAAGGTATTACTGTATTAGGCGTTGTTAAATGTAGGTTTTTATTTTCTATCAAAACATCTATCAATATTCTCTAAATATCATTTCCTTGTCCGTGTAACACTCATAACTTATGTATGTTGGAAACAACCACGAAAAATAGCCCTTACCATACCGAACCCTAACCAGTAAGGTTGTTATTGACTTATTGTTGGACGTTTTTAGTTGGGAAGGTTTGATTTCAAGAGCATTACTTTGTTGCTTAACCATGATTAGAGGTTAAGTTGTATGTATTTGTAAAAGGTTTGGAATTCAGTGTATTCAGTGTTTTGCATACATGTTGTCCCTTTTATGTGAACCTCTGATTTCTTGATCAATGTTATATATGCTTGAGTTTTATTAATAGATTGTTTCTTTGTTGACTGTTATGACAATGTAAATGGGGAAGTTGTTAGTTATTAATAGTTGATACAAGGATGTGTTACTCTTTTCCAAACTATTCTTATAGAAGCATATTTTACTGAAAGTTGAAATTGTAGTTCTAATATGATGTGTTAAATCTAATGACAGTTGCTATTAGCTTAATTTCAACATAGCATTTATTGTTTCCATTCTTTCTCTAACTCTCCAGTGGTTGGACTTAACTTTTGAATTCCTGTTTAACTTTTATCATTATTTGCTTAGATAAAACAAAAAACCTGACAAGTTGATGTTTTATGCTTTTCTTCTACATAATGATGCTGTAAGCACCTTGCGCTGTGTATATTATATTATGTAAAAAAAAAAAAAAAAAAAAAAAATCTAGTTTAGTTCCAGAAAGATAGTTTAAGTCCTGTATATCGTCTTGTGAACAGTGTTAAAATATAATTCCAAGCAACTCTATTTTAAAAAATGATTCTCTTACGATTGTGAGGGAGATTCAACACCTGCGATATAACCAGAATACGACAGTGTAAACCCTACAGCGGGGCTCTCAAAAGTTGATCAGGGCCCAAATCCCGAGAAACCTTAAACATGGCTCATTAACGCCTTATCCCCAAACAATTCATTTACTCCTTTTAACACTTATCTGCCAAACCATTGAGGGGTAGTTTCTTCTCTTTCTCTAGATTTTCTCTTTCTAATGGTGTGTTTGGATTGAAAGAAATGGAGGGAAAAGAAGAGAAGGGAAATGGAGAGATGAGGTATCTCTCATTTGGATAACAAATGAGGAAGGAAGGGAATTGGAGGGGAGAGAAATGAAGGGATTAAATTGTAGTAAATTAATCCCTCCAACCATAGAGAGATTTGGAAGAAAAACTCACCATTCTTCCCTCCCTTCCCTTTCCCTCCCCTCCTCTTCTCCTCCCTCCCCTTCTTTTCTTTCCCCTATCTTTATCCAAACACACTGTAAATGTCATTTCCTGACTTGGCCGTCTGAGGGCTTTCTTTGGAACACCTTTAATGCAATTGACTTTGTTTGTTTTACATGACTTAGTTTGACCAGACGAGCTGACTTCCCCTTTATTCACAAATCAGATTTCTCATGCATGTGATCTTGGATCTTTATTGACTCGTGGTTGAATCTTTTGATTATAGTCTTGTAGGCTTTCGTTATTTGATATGATTTATATATTTTATATATATATATATATATATATATATATATATATATATATATATATATATATATATATATATATATATATATATATATATATATATATATATATATATAAATCTGGTCCTTATCTTTTTTATTCGATTGTTTGATTTGACATATTTTTTCTTATGTGTTTCCTTCGGTGTTATCATTGAATTTGTAGATGACTGCTTTACGTTGTTCCATCGTTCCAATCTCCCTGGTATGCTTATTACAATACTTTTTCATGTTGATGTTCATCATTGTATATTATGATCACAGCAAAACTTGAATTTGTGTCAGCTAAGTGATAATAAAATTTTTTAATGCTAGTGCAACAAGTATATACTTGGTACCTAACACATTTACAAGGCAAAAATCATGACGGTTAAGGCTTGGTTAACGTACTTTTCCTTTTTGTTAAAAATTGATAATTTACACTTTTTTACAAATACTGAAGAAGTTGTATCCTTTGCGCCAAAAATATGGCAACACACAAGCATGAAGAAAAAGTGGTAAGGTAGTGTTTGGGAGCTCTACAGAACAAAAAGATTGCATAATTAGGTTTGATAACTCATGGGAAAATAGGCACAAACAAGAGTGGTGCAGGGTGTACTGCAGACTACGGCATGAGAAGTGAGCATGATGCTTGGGCAGTTTTAGTATTTCCAACAGTGCCTAGGAAGCAGAGGCAAAGGACTGCATCAAAGCCCTAAATTGGAGCCAAGTAATGGGGTTTCTTAGAATTTTGGTTTACTCTGAGTGTCTGACTGCAGTAACTTAGTCTCCATTCTCGTACCCCTTGCACATGGGATATGTCTATTCACTGGATTATTGGGGAAATCAACCAGCAGCCGGTTAGGGACGAATACCTAGGTTTGCAATATTCTAAAAGTTGACAGAGATCTTATAGCTAGAAATTCTGGTGCTTGTTTCGTGCTGCTGTCTGCACACTCTATCATCCCTCATCAAGTATTTTTGGGGCTCCAAAGGAATCAGGCCCTAGAGAACATGGAAATCTTCGACATCTGAGCAAGGGTATGAATTCCTATTGCTCTTAGTTTCTTTTCTGTTTGTGTTAGCAGGTTAATTTGTGAAAGTTCATTTTGGTTTTGAGCCTTTGCTGGTAAAAAAATGTTCTTTGCTCAAACCCTAACTAGTTATTGGGCTACAAGTTTGCTCATCATTTTGACTTGTATGTAAAATGTCTCTTGCATGTCATCTCCTGCCTGCATCTGCTTCCTTGATATTCTATCTTGTTTGTTTATTATCTTATTGTCTGATGTTTTTGTGTGAGATATTTTTTTTTTCTAATTTTCTCCCCTGTAGATGGAAAATGACCTGTTTTGTGCATAATGACAAATTAACATTTCAAATGAGTTGATTTTGAAGTTAAAGAAAATGATGAATTTTGGGTTTAGCTCCAATGGCTTCCAACGCCTCTACAACTACTTCTTCTTGCCTTGTTTTCGATGCATTTCAACATCTTCTTCATCAAACTGAGGTAATACTTCTTCGTCTTCTTCATTTGTGAATTTCTTGGTTGAAAATCTGGGTTTCTCCAACCACCAATCTCTCTCTACTTCAGCCTCACTCGCAAGTCGGCGGAGAATTGGTGGAGCGAAGCTGGTTACTGATTTCAGTTGGGTTGAAAAGGCTGAATCTGTTATTCAATTTCTTAAGCAAATTGGTTTTCAGCAATTTGATATTAGGAAAATTGTATGTCATGAACCTCGGATTTTACTTTCTAGGGTTAGCCAAACTCTAAAACCCAAAATTAAGCTTCTTAATGATCTGGGTTTATCTGGGTCTGATCTTGTTCAAGCTATTTAAAAAAATCTTTCAATATTGCGCCAAAATTTGGGTCCTGCAATTCATGCTTTTAGAACTGTTCTGGGTAGTGATGAGAATGTTGTTCGGGTGATAAAATATCGAATAGGGTTAATTTTAGTAAAGCTGCTACATATTTGATTCCCAATGTATGTTGCAAAGTTATTGTGGAATTTCTGGTGAAAAACTCCAGAAACACATTTTTCACCTGCCTAGAATTTACTGTATGGAGACGAATTCGTTTCGAAATTTCTTGATTAGGGTTGAAGAAAAGTTAGGGATTCCTCGAAACTCTGTAATGTTTGTTTATGGAATACAATGTGTTGCTGCATGTAGTGATAAGAATATCTACGATAAATGGGAAGTTTATAGAGCTTTGAATGGACTCAATCTGATTTCATGGGATTGATCAGGCGACATCCGTTGTGCTTGACATCAAACGAGGAAAGGCTAAAATTGGATTCTCTGATAAACTAGCTGGATTATGGATTACCTAGCAATGCAGACGTCATTTTTGACTTATAGCATAGAGAAGAGGTTATTGCCAAGACACCGAGTCTTACAGGTTTTGAAGGAGAAAGGGCTGTTAAAAGAGCCTTACCTTCTCTCTAGTGCCTCCGTCTTGACTAAGGCTAACTTCTTGAAAAAGTTTATTTTGCCTTTTGAGGAAATCCATCAAGTTTATGCTTTTAGCTTACAGGCTCCATAGTTGAATCGCTTGTTGCAAGAAGAGAAAAAGGCCAAAATCTGAAGAGTCATCGAATTCGTTCTAATGCTGCTAGATTCAAGTCAGTGCATAAGGTATTAGGTGTTTTTAAACTTTAAAGTTTTCATCAAAACATCAATATTTTCAATATCATATTCTTGTAGTGGGAATGTTTGATTGCAAGACATATCTTTACTGCTTAACAATGAGTCGAACTTAAGTTGTATGTATTTCAGTTGTTTAAAAAAGGGGTGGGGGGTAGATACCTGGATCTTTACTAAAATGTTTGGGATTCATTGTGTTTGGTGTTTCACATACATGTTTTTATGTGAATCTCTGATTTCTTGATTACATTGCTAGAATTTATTTAAGATGGTTATTGTACTTTGTTGACCGCGACGACAGTTTCTTAGGAAAAGTTGTCGCTAATTATTAATAGTTGATACAGGGATATGTAAGTGTGTAACTCATTTCCTTATTAAAACATCTCTTGTGAACAATATTAATTCCCAGGGACTCTATTGTGAAAATTGATTCTCTTACGACTGTGAGGGAGATTCAACACCTTGGTCTAGATATTACTAGGTGTTAATAGGTGCATGCTAAAATTGCTAGTTATTAATAGGTGCATGCAAATGCATCCAACTGTAAAGCTTTTGCTGCCTCCCTTGATCTAGATATATTTATCTTTTCAGTAGAAACCTTCACCATGATGTTACCTTTGCCTTCATCATGGCGTAGAGGGAAAGCTGGTCAGAATAAACCACCAGTGATGTTTTTAACCATTTGGTTATGTGATATCAAATTACCCTTTACCTGCTTTCTGAAAAACTTGGTTTTTTAAAGAGGATGTGACGATGCGTTAATGATGGTGCAGTCTTAAGCTAGCTTTAGTGTTGACGCCTATGCGTCTTTGCATGTATCTTCTGATATACAAGTAGTATTTAACCCCACAAAAGCACCTATAAATTGCAGAAGATCAATATTATAGCTTCCTGTATGGTGTTCTAGAATTTATTGTTTCTGCAGCAGAGTTCCAGTTCCTTAGGTGCTGTGGTAGTATAATTTTTCAGAGTAACAATTTTGTGTGGGTTAGTTTAGCGTAATTAAGCCTTGTGTTTAATAAAATTGTTGGAGTTTGAACATAAGGGATTATTGCCCTCCTTTATGCACGTGTTTGCTCCTTCTCGTATGAGTAATACTGCACTCTAAGTAATACAGGGTCTTATGAGTAGGATTATTTTGCAGTAATGTATTTGGAGTAGCTTTCTTTTGTCAAAGTTCTTGTATACAATAGGCTCAAAGATCTTGATTTCCCAAGGGATGATTTTGAGTCTTTACCCATTATTATTTTACAACTAGTTAAATTTCACAAGAACCTTTTGCACTCTGAATCTTTGGTTCATATGGTCTCCAGAACCTCTGAAAAGTCTTCTCAGGCAAGTACAAGCTATTTCGTGTTGATTTCCTTGTTGAAATGAATGTGCATTGCAGATGTGCTGAGCTGTTCCCCTGAAGATGGTCCTTTGACGGGCAGAAGTCTAACTAGCAGCTGTTGGAACTGGAGCATTGTGCAACTTAACTTTTTTATTCTCTGATGGAGTATTACTGTATGTTCCCATTGATAGTTGCAATTAGCTGACTTGTATATATAAGCTGCCAAGTTATTAGCAAAGCGTTGTTGGATGGCCAGCATGTTTCAAACTTCATAGATGCTTGTGAATCATCGTCCCATACATAGGAGATTGACATAGCATGCAATAGCTTTTGAGCTTTAATTGTAGGTGAAATGCTGATGATTGACATTCAATTCTCGTTTGAGATTGTATTTAAATCAGGCGTATTTAGTGTATCTTTATTTTCCAATTTTCTAGCCCACATCACTTATTCTAATCTTCAACTAATAATTGAAATATATTTCATATAATATACTCGTAATCAATCTATACTTTATACGTAGTATGTAAGATTGATCTTGGATAGTGTATTCAACATACAGGTACATACTTTATAGCTTGGCATGTTACAGTGTCCCATGTCTGGTACAGGTACTGGAGATTGTCTTTACAATAGCTAAATGATGTTTTTGAGCTTTGATTTTTGGTGAAATGCTGGTGATTGACATTCAATTATGTTTTTGAAACTACGACTTGTTCTCATGCATATTTAGTGTATTTTTAATTTCCAGTTTTTTAGTCCACATTACTTTATCTAATCTTCTCGTAATTAATTTATACTTCGTATAATATACTTGTAATTAAACTATACTTGATACGGTATTTAAACTATACGAGTACTTGATATGGTATTTAAGATTGATCTTTGATATTGTGTATTCAACATACAGAGTACATACTTTTGTAGCTTGACATGATACATAGTTTATACCTCATTGTATGCTCTACTTTTTGGATCTTTGCCTTGTGACTGACTAAACACTAGGAAATGACCTTAGACAAACTTCTTGCTTGGATAATCAACAACAGGTTCAGTGAGAAATTGAGCCGAGGAATAATTGATGTTGTCCAAAGAAGGGTCAGTATAGATATCCCACCATTTGTTCACCAGCATTTTTACGTCTTCTCTGTCCATGTTTTCTTCCTTCCCGGTGTACCTCCATGGCTTCGACCCAGTCGCGCAATAGTGCATCACCTTCACCTTGCTCAACTCCACCTTGTCTGGATGCCACCACAACATGGGCATCACCATGTTGTACTCTTTTGGTAGTGGTTTGAACTTGTCCCTCAAGTATTTGTTCAAGAAATCCTACATCATGTAATAATTTTTCATTCCAAATTATCATAATACTAGTAATAATAATATGTACCTGCCCTTTTTTTATTTTTGAAATAATACCTGCTCAGCAAAGCAAGTGGGAGGAGTCTCTTGGAATGTATTAAGCATGTCAAGGTAAGTGAGAACATTAGGCTCAAAGACGAAGAAGCCGGAGTTGAAGTAGAGGGGAGGAGGTGGTCCGAGCTCGGAGGTCGGCCACTCAACCTTCTCCGGAGAGTGCTGGCAGTAACCAATCTTAAATTGAGGGGTCATTCCCCAAGAAGGGTCACAAAAACAGTCCAAAACTGAATAGAAATACCCGTTTGGTAGATCAAACAAGTGGTCAATGTTCTCATTTACTTGCATGTCTGCATCTATGAATATCATCTTCTCATACTCTTCAAACTGCATATAACAAATATATTCAGTACAGCTTGGTGCTACATGTACACGTAGTAATTAAGTCTAGTGATGGATTTTGAATAAAAAAGAATACGGTCTAAACCTTCAATTTCTACTCAAAAATATACAAGTAACAACTTAATTATTGTGAGACAACTTTTTTGTATCATGTTTAGCCAAGATAATCTTTATATCTATAAGCCTCTATGTATTTCCTCCTTGAGTATAATGTAAATTGTGCACATTATAGATTAATAGCATGATCAACTCGTAAACTATCATTTGAATGTAAAGCCAATTTCTATGATAATAATTAATCAAATAATTGTTTAGAATTCATCATAAAAATATATATCCAAGACACGCATGTTACATAAACTTTTATACTACTCAGTAGTATATAGTTGTATACTTGTGTTACCTCCCAAACACGGAGCTTGGCATAGTTGATGACAAAGTAGGCACGAGCGAAGTCCATATGATTCTTGTCGCCCTCCGGTGGGTAGAGCGGTTTAATCTCCCTAATAACACAACCTTGAGCTATTAACAACTGGCGGTCCTCCACTGGTACGTCAGGAAGCACTGCCACAACCAACGACGGATAGGCTGTCTTAACCTTCCTTAGACCCTTCACTACGCCTACCACCCCCTTCACGTAACCACCTTGGGCACCCGCCAAGAAGGTCACGTATGCATGTTTGGCCATTATTATTGAATGAGATTTTTGGCCAAAAAAAATGAAGAATATGAAGGGGAGAGATTAGAGGAGTTCTAAAAATGACCACTAGCTAGTTGCTAGTTATGTATGTATTGATGTATTACTTAAAATCTTTATGAAGTTGATGACAAGTTATAATCCCTAAGTCCAACCGACAAATCATATCTCACCAGTCCATCATAATTATTACAAAATGATTAATAATTATACTCCAATTAAAATCCTTTACTCGTGAAACTTGATGGTCAACAAATTTTATATATTTTAATATTTTTTATGCATATATATTTTATTTTAAAAACATTGAATTGAATATTGGACATGAATTATTATTGTTATTGTTGTTATTATTATTATTATTATTATTATTATTATTATTATTATTATTATTATTATTATTATTATTATTATTTATTTTTTTTTTTTTTTTGACGATTATTATTATTATTATTATTAAACATGCAATGAAACCATACCATCATTACATGCAATCAACATTCTAGTGGATGTCAAATAGTTTAATTGCATAAACTATTACGAGTGGTAAAAAACTAACAAGTAAAAAGAATAACTACTAGTATGTGTGATTAAACTCTTTGTAAAACTTTTAGCACTCAAAATTTCTTAGGAAAAATGGTCAAAATTTCTACCATTTCATTTCAATATACTGCATTAGCTTTGGTTACATTTTCAATTAATTTACAATATATAATATGTTTACATGTAAGTTGTTACATTAGTCTCAATATATATTTTTCAAAAATAAACATTGTGTTATGTTTACCAATAGATAAATAAATTCTTCATAAATCAATAGTCAAAATTGTGCAATTTTTGGATACGACTCACAAGAAAAGTTATAGAGAAAACCTCAAATTTGAAAAAGCAAATTCCTATTAATTAATTAATTCCCATAGTGTCGGATTTTTCTCCAAAAATTAACAGTATGTTAAGAGCAACTTCAATGATTGATTGGGAGGATGCTTGCTTACTGCAAATTTGTCCAACTGAGTTCATGCCCTAAGGTTAGACCAAGTCTACAAATTGTCCAAATAATATTATATGTTAAATTGCACAATCAATGATTGAAGTTAAATCAATAATCAATTGTAAAATCATATCAAAGCTGAAGAGAGATGTGGCCAAACCAGAGTCACAAACTCTTATTCTCCAACAGGCAAGACCAAAACTTGTCCAACTAACAAATCCAAACTACTTGGGCCACTTGGCCATACTTAACATTATAATTCTACCTTTGTTTCATATTATTTGCCCGGTCATATTATTGATCACTAAATTGAAGATCATTGATCTTTTCTTAAAATGCAATAAACTATAATTGAATCTGTGAGGCTTTAGGAAAAACATTTCTTACTAGGATTTACAACAATGATGGTTAGGTTGATCAAGAGCACAAATTGGCAAGCAAATTTAGGGCAAAGATGAAAGAATTACAATTAATATAGTCACATACCAAAATGTAGGCCTAGTATAGCTCAAAGCTTATTCAACAACCCTTAAATTAAGTTCAATGCAATTTAGATGACATTGAACTTTACACCAAAGTACCAAACACTTTTATCTTTCAAAAGACAGGCAAGGCATACATGATACATCAATGGAATTGGATGAATGGAAATAATTTATCTTGACACTAAATCAATTAATCAATTAGAGCCTTAATCTCATAAGTAGATTCGGCTACATTAACCAAAAGTGATTATTCCATATAGTCATCAATACACATTATTAAAATTAAAGAAAAACTTGGGGGAAAAAAAAAAGAACTTATAATTGAAGTACATGGGATCTTTAGCATCTTAGTCAACTTCCTGCTTCATGGGAAGTTATTGCATGGTCCCGGACCAATACTCTATCCTGTCGCAAAAAGTTTGTTACTACGGAGTACTAAATACTTTGTAACTTTTAAAAGACTTCATAAATACTATATAATACCTGTTACTTTCTTTCTTTCTTTTTTTTTTTTTTTTTGAAAGAATACCTATTGCTTTTTAATTACAATAAAAGAATATTTTATGTCTCATAAATAATACCCCTTAACAGAGGTAGTAATTTGCGATGCTATAGGATTTAACTCCTGGTTGCTGAAAATGCACCAAAACTATCTCTCTTTTGATCAAGTGGATGTTCCCACTATGATGTAATATAATGATCCACTTTTAAGTAAAAAAAAGAAGGGAATATTGTAAACTAAGACTTAATGGCAGTAATAAACATACAAATAAATGGAACTTAATGAATTTATACATACTAAGCCTAATAGCAACTGTAAACAACCTTGCATTGGAATCTAGAATTCACAGAGAAGAAAACTTATGGATCTTTAAAAAGCCTAAACAACACCAAAGCTTGTTCATAACCAACCAAGTGTAAGATAATCATCCGTACATAGGGATAAAAACAAGAGCAACATATATAGAGTCAATATATGGCAAACCACATAAGGAAACATAACATGAAATATCACTAAAGGCAGTTCCTAGCATTTAGTTGGAACTATGCGAAATAACATAATAGGTTCTTTATACAAAAATTTCATTGAAAACTAACTCAAATTAGATCGTCCATCTCAATGAAATGATTAGACCAGTCAGGAATTTGGGTAGAGGTATCAGAAAATTCGCCCCAATCAATATTCAGGCCAGAAGCATCAGCCAAATCCCCCAATCCATTGAATATATCACCCACATCCCCAGCATCCTCAACGAAATTCTTCAAAAGCCTGTCCACCTCATCCTCTGTCATTCCAGCAGCATCGGAAGCAGAACCCACAGCAGTAGGAGCAGCAGTCGCAGATCCCACAGAAGTTGCAACAACATTAGGTGCATACACAGTTACATGTTCATCATTTGGTATTCTTGCAGAAGTTGCATTGTCAAGTGGAGTACCCATAGAAGTAACAGTAATGTATGGAGTACCCATAGAAGCTGCAACAGTACTTGGAGAAGCCACATTAGTGGCAGCAGCATCAGCAACGAGAGTACCAACTGGATAATAAGCATTTGGAGCACCCACAGATGAAGTTAAAACAGAACCATCAGGGCTATCAGCAACACCACCACAAGCCGTATCATGCAGCACATGTCCAGATGCTCTCTCTGGCACATTAGTATCATCAGTGTCACTGTCCCATTCTTCTTCCACAAATCGAGCCCCATAATCTTCCCCATTCTTTGGACCTAACCCACTTTTTTCAAAAATTTTACATATGACATATGAATCTTGTGGCACACCTTTGTCGGCAAGCATTTTGTCATCCAACCTAAACTCATGCATTACCCAATTAGTCCTTTCCCCTTTTGGAGCCTTCCCTCTATAAAACACCAAAGTTTTAATCTTTCCCACAGGACGAGAAGCATACATTGCAGTCCTATCATTCCCTGTTGACTTCCAATAACCCCATTCAGTAGCCCTATTGGCTTTACCTCCCTTAGGGTATCTCTTTACTCGAGGGCAGAAGAAATACCAGTTCAGATCCCTTGTTTTAATACATGCCATCGCAGGAAGATCCCACGGGGCAAACCTATACACATCAACCTCAGAAATCATCTGGCGACCCAGAGATTTACCCAAAACCTTCCTCTTCAAATAAAACATGAACAACTCCTCATCCGTGGGGCGAAATCGAAACCCTGGCGGACAAGACTTACTTCCTAACAATCCTTCCATAATTCAACACCAGCAAAAGTCCCCTTTCTTCTTTTTTTTTTTTTTTTTTTTTTTTTTCTTTTTTCGATCAATCTACTTCCGAAACCAGAAGGTTTCTTTTATACCAATTAATCTATTTTCCACAACCACTAATATAATTCAGACTTCAGAGGCTCAAGAGCAAGAGCAATTGCAATTTGCAACACAATAACCAATCAAGAGATCAAAGATCGTAACAATAATCAAAGGAGAGAAAGAGAGATCAGAGATGAACAAACTCACTCTCCGATGATTAAGTCAACGGCAAATAATTACGAACCCCACCACCAACGTACTCTCTTGAAGAATGAACAATCAAACAAAAGAATCCACAAATTTTTCTTCTTCAGATTGATAATAGACATGGATACCTGGAATTTTCACGATCAACATATTCAATCATCAACAAAAATCACAACTTCCCCTCAGAAAATCCAAAAAAAAAAAAAATTATTCAAATCAACCAAAACTACGCCGGTCAAATTTTGACTCAATCACCAATCAAATTCGAAAAATCACAAAACTTGATCTTTCTCAATAATATCAACGGAAAACAATTCAAACATGCAGATCAATAATCCATCTTAGACAAAACCTAACTTGAATATACTGACTAATAAATCGACGACAAACCCTAAATTGAGAAATTGATATTCAACTATTACAAAAAAGGTAAAATAAAAAACAAAAAAAGAACAAGATTGCTACCTCAAAGCTAGTCGAATGGAGGAGAGAGAAAATTCTCAGAAATCGCAAGAGGAATTGAGAGCACGAGCTTCAATGGAGGAGAGAGAAAACATGAGATTTTGCAGCGTAAGAATGAAGCTTCGGTGACAAAAAAAGGGATTATATATGGAGACGAATGAAGTATCAACCGTTGATCTAAATGATATAGACGGTCATAATTGGTCTCATCTAAGGTTTTTTTTTTTGGGTTTTTCTACATTATAACCCTCTAACTTTCCGTTTTCTATGATGTGCCCCACTTTTTGAGAAATCTAAAGTGTAACCTCAAAAAACATTTAGCTTCTATACGGTAACCTTGCCGTTAACAAATTCCGTTAGTGGAGCACACTCACCACTTAATAATATTTTTTTATCGATTTGCGTGTTGGAAATAGTTCTGTGAAAAGTTTTGGGGGCTGTTTTGGCTCTAAAGAGTCCAAATTGAGCTCAAATTTGACAAAAAAAATGACACAGATGTCTTGTTTTGTGTATTAAATACGTAAACACGCAAATCGAGACATTTTTTAATATGCAAAACGAGTCATTTGTGTTATTTTTTTGTTAAATCTAAGCTCAATTTGGCAGCTTTAGGAACAAAATAGCCCCCAAAACCATTAACGGAACAATTTCCAACACGCAAATCGATTAAAAAATATTATTAAGTGGTGAGTGGGCCCCAGTAACGGAATTAGTTAACGGCAAGGTTACCATATAGAAGCTAAATGTATTTTGAGGTTACAGTGTAAATTTCTCAAAAAAGGGGGCACATCGTAGAAAACGGAAAGTTAGAGGGTTATAATGTAGAAAATCCTTTTTTTTTTTCTGTTTTTTTTTTTAAAAAAAAAAACTTGTTTTCAAAATTTCAAGTAATGAAAGTTTTATCCATACTACGAGATCGTAGGCCAAAGTGGACTTTAAAAAATACAATGAGTAAAAGGATTAAGGGTCTATTCTGATTTAATAAGCTGAACTGATTGCACCTAAACTGAATTGAATATTTTATGAGATAAGGAAATTAGAAACTGACCTAAATTAAACTGATTGGAGTTGAACTGAACTAAAGAGAAGAGGCCCTAATACTCCATCCATTGCCAAGCATTTTAAATTATAATTATCTAAATTGTCATACCACACGACCTAGGTAACATTTTCGTGTGAAAATATAAGTTGATCTATAAAGAAAACAAAATCCGTTTACCATGATATATTTGCTCATTTTTACAAGAATGTCATTAGATTAACATAGCTCGTTGTACTAATAGATCAATTAAGGCTCCCTCCATTACCCTATAGATATGAATAAAGATTAAGGGGTGATGTGAATAAGAAAATATTCCAAGCTAAAATTAGAAAAAGAATTCATTTAGTGATAATATAAGGTTTAAAAAATGGCTTTGTTACACATTCGAAGATGGAGGTGATACAGATTCAAAGTTTCAAGTGATGATAAAACAAAAACTCGTAAGAGAGTGAAGGTATACATTGGTACGGTTGAGGTGAGGCATAAAACACACAGTCGGATACTTGATGCTTCATGATAAGGAAAATTAGCTTTTTCATGCATTGGGACTTTTGGGAGTTTTGAGCTGAGATCCAACTCCCATTCTTCTCACCTATAAATTTCACAACATCAACTAATGATCCTAATCCAAGCAAGAGTAGCAATGACATACGAAAACAGATTAAAATCGATATCTGTATCAGCAAAAGTAAGTAATACAAAATGATAAACGCGCATTAAAAAGAGCAAATTATTCATTAAAGTTATTTCTTATCATGCTTCAGTATTGACTCTGGCATCATCTCTCAATGAAAAATGTAATTATCAAAATTTTTGATGAATACAAATTGTGGTTTCAAGTCATGCTAGTCTGAGTAAACTCGCTATATCCTGTAATATAGCAACTGCAAGACATCAACAATGAATGTATCAGGGTGTATACTATCTTCTACAAAAATCTGTAATAGTGATGAGGAAATGGATCCAAATCGTTCTTGACTATTATTTTCCATTTGTGGCAGAAAAATCTGGAGAAGGGAAAACAAGAACAGATATCCAAAAGTTTCAAGTCCTTGTCTCCCCAGGTGGTCAGTGATGTATCCAAGCAAGTTTTCAAAATCGAACAGCATCTGCAACTAACAAGAAACTAAAATTTACACGCCACGCCGACCATATGCAAGAATTTGACCAATCATATTATTCACCTGAAAAAATTAAAAATAAAAGATAAAAAAAACAAAATGAGAAATTTATGTCACATGAATTTCCATAGCCAGTTTATGCTCAGAAATAAACTACGCATGTTGCATTCTTCAGCTTCACAGTGTCCATTACTGGGGGCTTAGAACAGTCAGAAGTCCCTATATCGATACTCAGAGGTCATTTATACTTAAATGATACCAAGTATGAGACAAGGAACCCTAGAAATGTCAGGAAACTGGTTGCCCCATAATGAAAGTTAACCTGGAGAATGTTTCAGGACTTTCAACTAATCCTCATCAACCATAATAATGACTTCAGTTCTTGAGTAAGGGAGAAAATGCATTTCATAAACCTTATCCAACGTTGCAGTGTTTTAACCCACCCAAACCACATAACAACCAATCATCCTCTGGTTTACAAGATGTCATTAATTTGTCTGTCTCAGTCAATTTGACATCATCCTTCTAATTTCTTAGCCGTCTAGAATCATGTACGCCACCTATATATAGCCATAGAAGCCCCAAACTATAGCAAACAAGAAATGATAGAAAAGCGACATACATTATTAGTTAGGTCATTTGGCAAGAATTTTGCTTTTAAAAAAACCCCCCATAAACATAGTTTAGTAGCTAGGATTTTTGCATCTTCAAAAACCAAATAATCTTTGGCATTCTTGGTTATAAGTATCATTAAGGATTTTTATTTATTTTATTTTATTTTTTTTTTTTTTTTTTTGAAAGCAAGTATCATTAAGGATTTTATGGGAAAATTCCCAAATTAAAAACACTAACTACTAGAGTGGCCGAATGAGTTTGAGAGGCACTACGAAAGAAGCATGGCTTATCATTCTGGAACGGAGTCTTCCTCCAAGTCGTTCTAATTATAAATTTCTTGTTACTGAACAGCTAGTGCGAGTCAATGCGATATATGAAGCTAGGAGCGTTTAACATACAAATCAAGAGGCAGTTTTCCTATGCTTCTATGTTTGATTTGGTGATTTGTCAGCTTTTTGGTAGGCATAAAATCAATAGACCCTAACTTCATGACAACAAATGTAAAATCCCACAATTAAATTAATAAGTCGGCTCTAACATACATACAATTATAACTTAGTCCCTGTGACAACTGTTTGCCTATGCAGCTCTTCAAAGAAAGTATTCTCATAATCTCATCACTGATTTCACATCCAGCCAAGTTAGAGCTAATTTCTTTGATACTCACATGGTAAAATGAGTAATCATTAGAAAAGGCCAGACAAATTGGTTCAATAATACACTCTTCAAAGAAAGCATTCTCATGCACTGGTTTCACATCCAGCCAAGTTAGAGCTAATTTCTTTGATACACTCACATGGTAGAAAGAGTAATCAATAGAAAAGGCCAGACAAATTTGTTCAATAACACTATTGTTCGTAGAAAGTACTACACTATCATGTTGTCATCAACATATTACAATTAAAATAAAATAAACTCTTGATGGAATTAACAGTAGCCTTAGAGAGAGACAATAACCAATTTAGAGAGGTGGAGTAGACCCGACAAAAAGGGAATTTGTTTGGGGCAATTAGGAAAGGGTAAGGGGATCAAAAGAGTTCATCCCCACAGTGTTTGTCAGGTTCAGTTTATCATTCCCTTTCCTTCCTCCATCCCTTCCCCAACCCCATCCCCCGGGTTTTCACTCTCTCTCTCTCATCTACCCACCATACTCACTTTGTCACTGACCACCACAAGCACCCACACCACCATTGCACTCAATCACCCGCCATTCAATTCCTCCACCGCCTTACCAAACATGAAAAACGCCTAACATCCAACCACTCCACCATCACCGATTCTCTATCTTACCAACCACCACTAAACCCACCCACCCTCCACAAAATCAACACAACAACCACCCATAACCAACTAAATTGCCACAAAATCCACTATCATCAATAACAATCACAACAAAGCCTTAGTCGCAAAATGATTTGAGGTCGGCGAAAATGAATCCACAAAATCCACTCATGATCCACCAAACCCCCCTCTCAAATCTTATACTCCCATGAAACCACCATCCCCTCACCTTAAAAAGCCTCCATCCACACAACTATCCACCCAACCACCACAACAAAAACCAAAAAAAAAAAAAAACCACCACATCCATCTTAATAACCACCACCCACACAAGAACCCACCTAACTCCCCCCCCCCCCCCACCACCCCCAACCATATACTCCCACAAAACTAGCCAGCTACCTTAATAAACCACCACCCATTCATCCAACAACCACAATTCCACAAAAAAGCACAACCAACACTGCGTCCATCTTAAAAACCCACCACCCATCAAGAACCCATCTAATGCACCATGGAAAATACCCCCATGCCTTTAGGAAACCCACTCAAACACCACCATAAATAATTATTATAAAATATATAAATAAATAAGAGAGGATGAGAAATATCCCTTATATCATTAATCATGGCTTTAAATGGTTAAATGACTTGACCATGAGTTATGTTTTACTCCCTCCGTCCCCTTTTGATAGTCCCTTATGGGCATTTTTCACGGGAATTAATAAACACAAATAAGAATAGTTAAAGTACATTGAAAAAGTAAATTGACATTGGGTATGTAAAAAAGTAGAGGGAGAAAGTAAAAAAGTACATGAGAAAACAAAATTTACATGGGAAATTTAAATTTAAATTTAAATTTACACAAGTATTGTTGCAAATTGAAGGGAATTTTGGTAAAAAAATTAGTATTAAATGGTTGTTGGAAAAAGCAAATGGGGTAAACATTTTGGGACTAAAATTTGGCCATAAGGGACTATCAAAAGGGGACGGAGGGAGTAAAACCTTAGTGAGTAGCCTATGGCCTGTAGGATATTAGTGAAAAGGAAGGATAGGCAGACCAATGGTTTCATTGGGAGTAGAGTAGTGGTGGAGGCTGTAGAGCTGAGAGATGCTTGAGGATTAGCAAATGAAGGGAAAGGTGGAGTAGAAAACTAAAATCAAAATTACACCTTAAATCAAAGGGTTTTAACTTTCCTTTCACCTTCTAGCCCTTTCTTGATTTCATTCCATTAACCCACATGCAAACTAAATGCACCATAAGGTTGGTTTCCAAAAATCCATCCTTGTCTATCGCTTTATGGCCTTCAACAATAACCGCTAGGAGGGTGAAACAACCAGAGTCATATATCAAGACCGTATCTCAATGACCAGTAAGCATTATACAGCAAATTTACAAACAAACACAGTTAATCTACATCAATTACTGACTTGTCATTTTATTCTAGAATTGTCATATCTACCACTAGACACAATATAAGAATAGCTGCATGCATTTGGACCTCCCCAACTCTACCAATAGTGAATTCCACTAGTGTAGTAGCCTTTTCAACAACAGTGCTATTCATTGGTTAACTTTCTAATTCTCGTAAGATCAATACCTTCAATTCAAAACATAACATTTCATAGCTAATCTTGTCTCACTTCTCTAAAATCGGTTTCCACCTTAATTATAGTGCACTTTAGCTTAAAAGTCATATCAAAAAACAGAGCAACTTCTTGAGCTAATTCCCCTACAAAGAATAACCAACCCACAACATTTCAAAGGAAGCCTAGACTAAACTCAGAAACAAAGTAAACTTAAACCTGTAATCAATATGAATACTGATTAGGGCCAAGAAGAAGAAAGAAAAGAGGCAATGTCTTCAACCATAATACCTCTCCTTATACGCCCATTCCACCTCACTCATTCACGATTAGCGAGAGAGATGAATGAAGGGCAGGAATCTTTCTTCCTTTCTCTTTTTATTTTCTTTTCTTTTTTTTTTTTTTGGGGGGGGGGGGTATCTTTGTTGAGAGAAAGAGAGATTTGAGCAAGATTGCATTAGAGAGGCAATTTACATTTCAACCTCCCCCAAGCATAAAAGATAAAACCTACACTCTATTAGTATGCATAAGCTTTTATTGATAATGAATGTGCTTTCATGTAATATAGAACTTAATCGTTTAAGAGAGCAGTTGACTAAATATTGGAAAAGGGTTGAAGCTGTAGATGTTTATTAAGATGTAAAGCAGTTTAAAACACAATGAAAAAAATATAACATGTCGCAGCTGATATACCTGAGAATACTTGGAAACACAACGATTAACACAACTAATTTCACCAAGATTGAGATCGCCTTCCTTGTACCTGAACAAAACATTGAAAAGTTTAATTTGTCATAGATTTAGGCAACTCCAATTGGGAAACTTAAGAACACTTTAACAGAAAAAATGTCTAGAATTTTTTTTGTTTGTACATATACCTTTTATCAACACATTTATTGAAGCAATTGTGGGTGAGACTGGATCAGAAACAAGAATATGTCAAATAAGAAGCATAACAATAACAATTATAAGCTAAAGTAACAAAAATATATGCTGGAATGCATGACACAAAGAGTCAAAGACTAAGGTAATAAGCACCAATTATGGCTACATGCCTACATGAATAAGAAAAGCCATATTGTTCTTTGACAAGGCCGCCTCTATAATAATTGAGCCAGGTAACCATTTGTAAATGTCGAGAATATAATAGGTCACACTATAGCTAATGACTTTGATTTTTAGAATAGGTAAGGAAAAGAAAAGTAAAGTGATTTCCAAGTATATAAAATCAAGTGTGACATACTTGCTGAACAGTTCTATTCGATGTTCCATCTCACCTATTGCTGTGCCAATAATCTACACAAGTGTAGAGAGTGAGTAAATATTATGTATAAGCAATAAGCAAAATATTAACTAAAAAAACCCAATAAAAAAATTGACAATTTTTCGTAACAATTACACAAGCTTTTAATGGCATCCCTTGCTTATCATTATTGTAAACAGGAACCGCCTTCCTTTCTTTTTTTACCCATTCAGGCAGGCAAACAGTTTATTTGCCTTGACTAAATAACTTACAAAGAAAGTATCTCCCATGTAATGTCATATTAGCGTGACAGTAACTAAAGTCAAAAGATAACAAGTCAATACAGCATTAATAATGCATAGGGTCAACATCAAGCCTGGAAGGAAAAAAAACTAACCCCTTCCCCAAATCAAATACTTGTTGTCCCTTAATGTTTGCCCCAACTTCTTTTATAGTCCATCTCTTCAAGTTTGCTTCATACTTTACCCTCACACCAACTACATTGGTCCCACCACTTTTCTCTCTCATCAAAATTTCCCCAACAAAAATTAAAAAAGTGACTTAACCCCAGGGGGGCAAACAAAAGGGACGGAGGGAGTAAATTATCTACTATGTTCTATCATTGGTATATTAGAAATCAAAACAAACAATAGCCAGAAAAGTAGCGCACCTTTTGCTTATGCAAGGTAAGTTTAAGGTCGTCCATCTTGACCTAGAATTCCAAAATCCAGATAGTTTTCACCAAGGTTAGCTTGTTACAAAATATGTAAATAAAAGCTATGGGCATAAACAAAGAACCTCTTGCTCCTCAACAGTAGAAGAGACATTGCTGTTGGCCAATTCAGCCTGTAAAGCCATAACAAATCTATCAGAGAGAAACCAAAATCTAATTACTATGACCAAAACAGAAGGTAGTTTTAAAAATAAAAAAAAAAAAAAAAGAAAAAGAAAAAAATAGCATACCTTTTCCTTATCCAAAGCAAGTTTATGATCGTCTGTTAAAATCTGAACTTCAGATAATCTTCATAAAGGTTAGCTTGCTACAAAATATGTTAATGAGAGTAAGGGAAAAATGCCAAAAACCAAAGTACCTCTTGCTTCTCAACAGTAGGAGGGGCATTGCTGCTGGCCATTATGACCTGTAAAGCAGAACAACTCGATCAGTGAAATTGATTCCCATCATTTTTCACCAATCATCAAATATGGGTGACTAACAAAAGCAAGCACTCATTATCTTAGAGACAAAAAGCATTGACTAATATCACCCCAAAAATATGCAACGAAAGACATCTTGATTTCATAACTCTGTACGTATACTAGTTGCTTGAAATGACTAATGACATTTCCTCTCATTTCTTCCCACACCTTCCAGCATAAGAAGAGCACCATTCATTCATCCAACAATACTAGCAACTGCTTATTACTACAACAGAGTTTTATAAGGTGCTGAAATAACTATGGAAGAATGATAAGGTATTCTTGCAAATTTATACAAATTATCTACCAGCAAAAAAGTTTTTATCCTCATTTTTTCCTGATACACTCACTACCGGCTACTTTGTGTGGATCAAAATAATTTCACAAATTTCAACTGTTTGAACTAGGGGTGAGCGTAGCAGGGTACCCTGTAAAAATATCAAGAACCGGAACTGGAACCTGTTGCAACAAGTTCCTAAAAATAGGAACCGGAACCGGAACCTGTTGCAACAAGTTCCTAAGAATTGGGAACCGCAGGTTCCGGTTCCTAAACAGGGTACCCTGTCTTTCAAAGTAAGCTTAATAGTTACTTGATAAATTGTGACAAATATTTTTTTAAAATGAATGGATGTTCACAAAAAAAGCTTACAACTTTAATATAGTACTTCAAATATAACAAAGTAACACTAATCGTCTAGAATATTTAATACCATATAGGTTCCAGTTTCATGTACCCTATAGGGAATCTGTACTAACAGGGTACCCTACAGGTTGTCCAAAATTTTATTACCCGAAACTGGAACCTGTTGCAACAGGTTCCCAATTTTATTACCCAGAACCGGAACCTCTGATCAACAGGTTCCGGGTTTGGAACCTAACAGGTTCCGGTTCCAAGTCAGGGTACCCTGAATTTTTGCTCACCCCTAGTTTGAACAACTAGTTCACCAAACAATCTCTATACAACCAAGTTAACTTGCATATTTTTCCGAGCTTTTCAACCATATTGTCTACCACAGAACATTTAGGTTCAAAAAAGAGCAATCTTCAGTGGCATGTCCAGCAAGTAGCACTAATGTTTACTGTAAATTAACTTTTAATACAAATACGACGAAAGTATAGTACAGAAATCATATATGATGGATGAATCGAGAATTCGAGAAATGACAAAACAAGTGCAAATACCCCTAAATACATCATTCTCTCCAGAGTCTTCCAGACTCCAATAAAAATTACAAAACAATAACAAGTTCAGATCTTTTGACAGAAAACTCATCATGAAAACACACATACACAAATCATACTAAGTTATAACAAAAAATGTTCAATGTTCATATACAAGTCTCATAAAATATACACATAATTCAAGAATCCCAGAAAAGAAAAAATTAACATTTGCATAGTTTCTTCCTGCTTTTAATTAAAAGATTCTGCAACAAATTAGTAAACCATTTAACTCAAATTCTTCCAGCTTAAGAATATGAATAGCAAAATTCTAACCTAAGAAAAATTAAATAATACTTCTAACAAATAGTAAAATAATCAATCCACCCTAAATTGAATCAAATTAACAAGTAACACTACATTGTGAAATCGATATTTGACGATTAACAGAAAAATGGAAGAGAAATCTTACCTGAAAAAGCTGCTTTAATGGAGGGTAGAAAGCTTAGAAACTGCTTCAATGGAGAAATAATGTTCTTTCTTCTGTATTTTCAGTGAGTATTGTCTAGCGGCTGCTCAATGAAAGTACGGAGTATATACACAAACGTAGTTTACAACAAGACAAACTTTTTAAAATGGCCGGGTTTCCACTAAGTTCTCGATCAGAAATACTTGTGTGGACCTGATCCACAATAATATTATTGTGGACTCGAGATTTATACACACGCAATTGACATTATATTGAACAGAGTAACCTTATTTTTAACATAGTAATCTTTATTAAAACTTGTATAACGTTTAATATTATTGTGAGCTTGAATATGACGTTATGACCCTAATTTGAACATAGTGACCTCTATTATTCATATTGATCTGTATATAAAATATTTCATTAAAAAAATTATCCTCTTATAGCTTATATACTACCAAAATGACTTTTATTTGAACATAGTGACCTTATTTTTATTATAGTGATTTTTATTATTATTGATAAAATAGTGGTCCACAATAAAATTAGTGTGAACCAAGTTTATTTAAGAATTTGTGGTTCTCGATAGCCCAATTTTCAGACTTGTCAATTCGGGTCAACGAATCGAGTTCAGTTTAGATTTCATGTCGTTTGGGGGATTGGGTTATTATAATTTATAAAAATACAATAAATGGATCGGTTGTTTTTGGATGGTTCAGATTCACTCTTAGATACTCGGATTTGGATTTCGGTCAGGTCGGGTTGTTGGGGCGGGTCAGGAATTAACGGGTCTATCCAAAATGGATAGTTGTATCCCTTGTAACTAAAATTTGTCACATCATTATTCCCAAACTAAATAAATGCCACAATTTTTTTTTTTTATAGTTACTTCCGGTCTTCCACTATGAGTCTATGAGCATTAACCTGACAGATAAAAGGCAAAACAAACATAACTTTTGTTAATTCATACCAAGGTGGAGAAATGTCATCCATAGCATGTGTATCAATGTGTGTCAAAAACGGCCATCCATCTACAGAGTTCCCGAACATCTTCGAAAGCTCAATGAAAATGCATACACACCTTGGCACGTCGCAATCGGCCCTTATCACCATAGAAGTCACAAGTATACAATTATGGAGGAACACAAGATGGTTTATACCAAGGCTTTGATTTGTCGTCGTAGGGCTGCTAACAACAATGCTGAAGTGAAGAAAGAGGAGATTGATGAATATGTTAAGGAGGTCGAGAGACTTGAAATAAAATCGCGGTTAAATTATGCTGAAAAGATTGAGTTTAGCAAGGAAGAATTTGTTAAAATGTTGCTTATTGATGGGTGCTTCATAATAAATAATTGGCCAAGTTCGAGGATGAAGCCATGAATAACTATGATCAAATGTAAAAATAATTTAAGGTTTCTACTTTCTACGGAGTAGTGTTTTACACCTGGGTCAAAAGTTGAACAACAATTTACACGGCACACTTTGTTAGGGGAGCAAAAATTTGTAAAAGGACTAAAAATCTCGTTTTTTTGTTATACCTGTAGGGACACCATAACAAACAGGTGCAGCCCCAATCAAGAATGGAAGTTTACATGCTTTTCGGGCTTGGCTGACAAAATATCCAGCCCTTAACTTATGTCGGAAACAATATTCACCTACATCATCTGGCACTGTATCAACTATTTTCTTCTTCCCTCGGCCTTTCTTAGTGTTTCCTTTCCTTACTTTCACAGTCATGGACTTTAATTCTTCGGCTAATAACCTGCATTGGATGCAGCCTGTGGAAGACATTGACCGTTCTTCCAGAAAAGATTTAAGCATAGCTTTGGCAAAACGGTCAATGTCCAAGTCTGTCACTTCCCATAGGTTGGCAACCACAATAGGAGCGCCAGCTAACACATAGGAGAGAGAAGTACCAACTGGAGCATAGCATCCATTTAGGTTCAAAGATCCGCTGCTACATCCCATAAGAAGCATAGCAGCACAACTCTCCAGTTTTTGAATTTTTTCTCTGGGAATATATTGCGCCCCTGTGTAATCATAAAGAGCAGAATAGTGAGTCCATTTGAAGGGAATAGTCAAAATAGTAACTAAAACTAAATATATTATTACAACATGATAATGTAAACACAAGGGACACACCACTTCCATGGCCAAAATATAGAAAGAGATCACGGTTTTCTAAAGCTGAACTCAACTCTTCTGTTGATGGAACTATTCCAGCCATCCCCTGAAAAGAAAATATACCAAAAGAATAATCATAGTTATAATAATACAGAAAGAGAAAGAAAACATTGCAAATAAATTAAATGCTCATCTAATGGAGAATATAAACAGTGCATAATAAAGGTTTCCTATGTCATTGTGCACATGATGAAAATGGAGCACAAATACAATTTCAACTTATATTTGAACTTTTGGTGTCAAATCATTTGTGCACTGCCATAGTCTTTTATCATCATTTATCCACTGTAGAAGCAACAAGAGTTTACCTGCATGTTCTGATGTTTAAAGAACTCTTCAAATTCAGTTTGCGTGCGACTTAGGTCGCCACTAGGATTCAATAAATAAAATGCATCCAACGGATCTATCAATGGGAATTTAGTAGCAATCCTGGCAGCTTCCTCTTGGACAGACCGCCTTTGCAAAGCCATGAAGATGCTGGTGACAGAAGGCATGCGATACACTTCTTGCTCTCTCATGATAGGCATATTTTTCAAAGGCAACATCTGCAATTAGTTATTCTACATTAAACTTGGCTAGGAAAATAAGAAGGGTAACAAGAGTTGTGAGATTCATCACCTTTAAGTATACCCAAAGGTGCAGATTGGAATTTGATGCCATTTAAAGGGAAAAATATGAAACCATTTCAGGATAGAGTCGGATAATCACTAAGAGGTCATCAGTCAGTCAACAACTTAATTTCATCACCAGACCATATAGTAGGACAAAGGTAGAGATAGGGATATTTGAAGCTGTGCCTCAAGTCCAACCTACAATGATGCTGATACCTAACTAAACAGTTCACCATTGTCTATGACATCAAAATTTCCGGGGTTACAATTTGACCAAAGTTCCACAGCCGAACATAAACCTAGCTACGATAACTACAGAGAAAAGGCCAATCATTTCAGATTCATAGGTTAAAGGGAAAACACAAACAAGATCATATGATGTCCATCAGGTTGGAGCCCAGAGGAGTGACATAATGAGACAAGTAAAAATAGTCATTAATTTATCAGTAAATGGTTAAGAAAGAGATGGAAGGTGAAGGAGGGCAGGATTGCAGGACACAAATATCGAATATGGGAGCAAATCCAAGTGTTCAATGAGACATTTTAGAAAATGATAGGATGTGAGGACACTGGACACCATCATAATTATGATAAGGGGTAAGAGGATACTGCATATCTATAACATATGCATAATTCTCACAAGGACAAAAAAAAGCCAATTAGAAAGCATAACTATCTTGTCCAAAATTACATAGTGTGCTACAAAACGCTAAGCAGTATTATAGAAAGAATTAACTAAAGACCCACCTGAACATTGCTATCTAGCACAAAAACAACAGGCTCCCTACGTGTGCAGTATTCTAGCTCAACCTTGTTAACTGCAGCAATGAGTGAATCCGATAGATAAGCAACCGCATCATATGCCTTATCCAGTGAACTAGATCTTCCTCGATCACAATCTATGACGCTACCAATGTAGCAACCTTTCTCAAGGAACAACTTTGGGATTCTTGCCTTTTCCATATTTACAGACTTTATGCCTCCCATAACTACCTTTAAAATACTTTCGTTTGAGTCCCATTTGCATTCATCTTTTTCTCTTTCATGCATGAATTCCTTCACGGCACAATTCAGTGAATCACCATCCAACCATCGGCCAAGAAGCATAAATTTCCACTGACCAAACCATGTTTCTTCTATCTCCCTGAAAATTAATACCCAGGATAGAAGTAATGAGTGGACTGCTGTTTACCAAATAAACAAAAAATAAGCTTTAGCAGGGTTAGTTGATGATGCTTCCAATAAAAGAAGTTAATAAGAACACACCGCAGCAGTTTATGCAGGCGCTTATCAAGATTGTCTCTGCAAGTCCACCATACTTTGCGGCTTCTTTCAGTGTGTTCTTCAGGAAAGCTTGAGCAAGATAAATAATTTCCTCGCAATAACGATTTAAATAATGGAGCTACATCATCAACCAGACTGTTACAGCCCCAGGGTGAGCACCACTCCTGTACAATCTTCTCACCAAAAGTTGAGCAGCTAGAACCAGTTTCTTCATCTAATTCATTGGGAAAAAAACAAAAAAAAAAAAACAAAAATCTGTAAATTGCACCTAAAATGATATACGAAGCCCTAAGGGCTACATATAAGGAGCAAAAATGGTAATATTTAGTTAAGCCAATCATTTATTACACCGATCGACGCATGATTTTGACATGCATTTCCAAATTTTTACCATCTTCAGAAACATATTAAATGCTTATATAAAGTTATATGTAGCCCTTAGTTTAATAGTTAATATTCCTATATAAACTTGAATTATACATCATTCTTAAGGAAGATGTTACCTTGAAGAACTTTACTCAGAGGCAACAGCAACACAGCAGGCTGACTATCAGCATTCAAATGGGACAATAGTATCCAACCGTGAACACCCGAGGGATAGCACATCAGGTCTTCAAGAAGGCCAGCATACGAAGCCCCGAGTAAACTCATACATACAATTGTAGCACTGGGAAGATTTTCGAAAAACTTTGCCACATATGATTCTATCTCCAGAGTTGACTCAGGGACCATCCTGACATTAAACATTGGCACAACATATCATTAGTTTCAGGAAGGTCTAAAAAGAACCCAAATCAATCATCCATAAACTAGCCACCAGCACCTAAGCAACGTGCTCATATCTTCTATCATGCTAGTCTCAACTGCAGCTTCATAACCCTGCATTAGTAATAATCAGATAACAATTCACTAAAACACAATACATCCAGCTAGAATGACAATTTGCAAAGCATAAGCCAACTGGAAACTGTAATGCAATTATCCAAATGTAAGAAAGCACAAAATACAAGATACATATAACTCCTAGAAGTTTGCGTAACATATACTACTTACGTGCAATGACCAACTGCCAAATATGTAGTACGTGCAGAAAGAAAAGCCTTCTACAACTGTTTAGTTTATTGATACTGAGAATACCTAACACAAAATTATCTATTTGCTTCTGACATGACTCTACCCCAACCACCAAAAACAAGTGAAAAAAAGATCAAATCCAAGGGGAACTAGATTTCCATATCCAAAAAGTGATAATTTTAAGCAAACCAAACCATTGTATCACATGTTTAAAGTTTAAACCAATGACATATGATTCTATCCAAGCTTCTGTTTGCAAAAGAGGATTGTTTGTAGAAGACACAATAATGTTTCAAGTTAGGTCTTCCAAAGGAAAGAAGTGAACTGTCAATTAAACACCTGCTACTCCATGTGGAATAGAACTCTGGTACCAAGGCTTCAATTCTATATGCTGCATGGCTAACCATAACAATGGAAAAGTGAGTAAAACTAAGTATGCACCACTGAGTCATCATTATAAATTGTTAGTTGACAGTAGGGTTAAAGTTTTTAACATTTAAACACCTGTAATATAATTGATTAGTAACACCAAGAATATAATTTCTTTTAGAAAAAACAAACAAGCATACCTTATTTTTCGATATTATCTGAGATCTATGCTTCACTGAAATAGCTGAAAGGAGCTGTAAATTGTGATGGACGCCAACTGAGGCTTGATGAAAATAAGCAGCCCAATAATTTTCAGAAAGCCCTTTGTAAGGAGAAAGAGAAGACAAATTCTTTCTTGAAACAGAAACCACATAAATCAGAGCAAGCAGCCTAGACACCTGTCATAGTAATTTTTACACCCAATTAACATCATTTCAATACCAGTACGTATGCAAGTAGATTTTAAAACTGTACATGTTTATATCCACTTGAAAAAAGAAAAGCCCCTTTACCAGCTTGCAAAGATCAGACTAGAAAGCCAAGATCATGCTCTAATCATGATTCTCATAATAAGACTTAAAAACATCCCCTAATATTATACTCCCACTCTACCAACATCCTCTATATGCCCCCTCCACACAATCTTTCATGAGTCAACACCAGTGGGGAGGATGCAAGGGTGACAAATGGAGACGATAGCCATTAGCTAAAACATAAGATCGGAGGTATCTCACATGGGATTTTGATGCCATGACGACAACTTCCGAGTTACAACACAGTTTGCACTGCAGTGAACTTTAAGGCCTAGTATGCATCAAAATATTCATTTGACATCAAGCTGCAGCATAAATATATGGGGAGTAATCATTTTTGGTTATTCAGTATTCGTATTAAAAAAAAAAAAAATTGAAATATGGATCAATGTCTCAAAACCCCTGTGTTATGAATTGGGTTAATGGAGTCAACACCGCAAGTCAACCACCTCGTTTGGTGTATACGAGGCGCGCAAAGAAGGGGCAGCAAGGGTCAAATGAAGCCAGAAACAAGGAGCAACATGACAAGGCTAATTAAAGAGTAGTTTAGGAAGGGAAGCAGGACTTCTTTAATCATGTTCCTTATGGGTTTCTATTTTAGTTAATTATTGTCACATGTATTATCTAGGCTTGAGTATATGTATGTTAGAGTGAGAAGGAGTAGAATCCATCCAGAAATTTGTGAGAAACAATTGGAGAGTGGCGACCTCAAGTTGCTTAGGAGAGTGGTAGCCTCAAGCTGCTAGATTGTATCTCTTGACTATCAATTGAATGAAAAACTCAGTCCTTCTTCTAATTAACATTACTTGCAAGTCTTAGTTCATTACAAACTTGGTATCAGAGCGGTGGTCCTGCGACCGCCGGTGCCGGAAACTTCCAGCCAGTAATTAAAAAAAAAAAAAAAAAAAAAAAAAAAAAAAAATTCAAATCAAATTCCAGTAGACATGGAAGCAGACATACCTCAACGGCTCACCGCCATAGAAGAAGTGCTAGCGGCCATCCAGGAGAGGTTACAGCCACAAGACGACAACCTCACACGCACGGTGGCGGCGGCCATTAAGGCAGCCATGGAAGAAGAGCGAAAGGAAATCGAGAAAGAGAGGAGGAAGACGGAGGAAGTGATGGCTAACACGGTCAACCACTTGGAAGAACGCCTAGATCAATTCCGTGCCACCGTAAATACTCAAGCCTCCTTAGACCGCAGCAAGTTCATGAAGGTTCAAGAAGAATTGGAGAAATTGAAGTTTTCTCAACCACCACCGCAACAACCGCAACAACAACCAGTCATACAACCCGTCATACCAGCAGGGGAAGGGGGATTGAGCGGTGAAAACAGCCTGCACGAAGACAGACCCTTCGACGATCCGGGGTGGCATCCGCCTGAGAATCGAGGCTGGGTCGGTAGTGGTGGAGGCAATGGCGGTGGTCATTGGAGGCACCGTAAGTTAGAAATGCCTCTTTTCGACGGAGCGGATCCCGATAATTGGACAGCAAGGGCTGAAATGTACTACGAATTTTACAAGCTGACGGAGAGGGAGAAAATGGAAGCGGCGGTGGTCGCGATGGATGGGGCCGCCTTGAAATGGTTTCAGTGGGAGCAGAAAAGACGACCGTTCTTTGGGTGGCCGGACCTCAAACACCGAGCTCTGAACGAGTTCAGACCTTCACACTCAGGGACGCTCCATGAACAATGGTTAGCTGTGACGCAAGATGGCTCGGGATCGGTGGCGGAATACCGTCGGAAATTTATAGAGATGGCGGCGCCGTTAGAGGACGTGCCGGAAAGTCTAATGCTCGGGCAATTCATAAACGGGTTGAACAAGGATATTAAAACTGAGTTGAGACTCCTCAATCCCCTCAACCTTGAAAAAGCCATGGAAATGGCTGGTAGGATTGAGGAAAAATATCGGGTACAGCAGGGTAAGAAACCCGTTAGTAATTGGAAAGGGGGCTTCGTGGTTGGGCCATCCAATTCTGGCCCAAGTCTGAGCGGCCCAAGTGGGAGTAAGGGTGGCTTAATAGCTTCCTATGGGCTACCCAGCAGTAGTGGGCCACCCAAATCATGGCCCAAGGCTCCGGAATCCCAAAGCTCAGTGAACATGGGCCGGTCCAACCGTGGCCCAAGTCAGAGTTCCACCGGAGGCACTAGGCGGTTAACCGAGTTCGAATTGGCGGAGAGGAGGTCGAAGGGGTTGTGTTTTAGGTGTGATGAGAGGTGGGGTGTAGGTCACCGTTGCAAACGGAAAGAGCTTAGTGTGTTACTAGTGGCGGAAGGGGAAGTAGAGTTGGAGGATGAGGGACCGGAGTTGGAGAGTGACACCCCTTCGGAGGAAAATGGGTCAATGTCACTATGTTCGGTGATCGGAATACACAACCCAAAAACAATGAAGTTGAGAGGGATAGTCAAAGGGCAAGAAGTGGTAGTAATGATAGATCCGGGAGCCACTCATAATTTCTTAGCGATTTCGGTGGTGGAGCAAACGGGTGTTCCCATTACTCAAGGTGGGGAATTTGCCGTCTCTTTAGGGAATGGGGATACTATCCGGGGTAGCGGAGTGTGTAAGGGAGTCAAGGTGGAGCTTCAAGGTGGTCTCACTATAACCGAAGATTTCTTCCCACTCACCTTAGGTAGTGCCGAAGTAATTTTAGGGGTGCAATGGCTTGAGAAATTGGGGGCCGTGGTTACTAATTGGCGAACCCATGTCATGAGGTTCACCGTGGGTGGAGTTCCGGTCACTCTCACCGGAGATCCAACCCTCGAAAAATCACGAATTTCACTCAAGGCTATGGTTAGAGTGTTGAAAAAGGAGAAAAAAGGCTTTTGGGTTGAGTGCAACAGTTTGGAGGATGAGAAATTGGGCCCGAATTCAATCAGCCCACCTTCGTTCTTAGTTGAGGTTTTGGGCCAGTTTCAAGGGGTTTTCCAAATGCCAAGTGGGCTACCCTTAAATAGAGGCCATGAGCACTCTATTGTGTTGAGAGAAGGGGCCAACCCAATTAGTGTTAGGCCTTATAGATATCCTCAAATCCAAAAGGATGAGATTGAGAGGCTAATACGGGAAATGCTCGAGTCCGGCATCATCAAACCATCATCAAACCCTTTCTCAAGCCCGGTTTTGCTCGTTAAAAAGAAGGACGGGTCTTGGCGATTTTGTGTAGATTATCGAGCTCTTAACAAAGAAACGGTTCCGGATAAATATCCGATTCCGATTATTGATGAGCTACTTGATGAATTACATGAGGCGACAATTTTTTCCAAGCTCGATTTAAAATCGGGCTATCATCAAATTCGGGTCAAACCGGAAGACACCCATAAAACGGCCTTCCGCACTCATGAGGGACACTATGAGTTTTTGGTGATGCCGTTTGGGCTCACAAATGCCCCGGCTACCTTCCAATCTCTCATGAACGAGGTCTTTCGACCTTACTTGAGAAAATTTGTGCTCGTGTTCTTTGACGATATTTTGGTCTATAGTAAGGCCGTGGAGGAGCATAAATATCACTTGAAATTGGTGTTGCAAAAGTTGGTGGAAAATCAGTTATATGCCAATTTTAAAAAATGTGAGTTTGGGAGACGAGAGATTGCTTATTTGGGTCACATTATTTCCGAGCAAGGGGTCGCCATGGATGCTGATAAAATTCGAGCCATACTTGATTGGAAGATACCGAAGAACCTTAGAGAGCTCCGGGGTTTTTTGGGGTTGACGGGATATTACCGAAAATTCATCTCTCACTACGCTCACATAGCCAACCCTCTTACCTCACAATCGAAGAAGGATTCTTTCGGGTGGTCGGAAGAAGCTACAGCAGCGTTTCAGAAGCTAAAATCGGCGATGACCACCGCTCCGGTTTTGGCCGTTCCTAATTTCCGAGAAGCCTTTGTGGTTGAGACCGATGCCTCCGGGTTCGGACTTGGGGCGGTGCTTATGCAAAATGGTCGTCCCATTGCTTTCTACAGCAAGATGTTGGGGGTTTGAGCAAGAGGGAGATCGATTTACGAGAAAGAGTTGATGGCAATCGCTTTGGCTGTGACCAAGTGGCGTCATTATTTATTGGGGCGTCAATTTGAAATTCGTACCGACCAACAGAGTTTGAAATATCTCACGGAGCAAAGGGAGGTCGGAGGTGAATATCAGCGTTGGCTGAGGAAATTGGTTGGATTTGATTTTACCATTCATTATAAGCCCGGCGCTGCGAACAAGGTGGCGGATGCCCTTTCTCGTAAGGACGGAGCTCTGCCTGTGCGATCAGAGAAACTGATCGAAGGAAAGGAAGAAGAAGAGATGATAGAGCTTGGGGCCTTGATCCATTCATGTTATGTGGATTGGGCCGAACTTGAGAAGGAATTGGAGGGAGATAAAGACTTGGGCCAGATTGTTCTGGGCTTTAAGGAGGGAAAAGAAGGTCCAAAAGGGTTTCATGTTGAAGGGTCCAGATTATGTTATAAGGATCGAATTGTTCTGCCTAGGTCGTCAAAATTCATTCCCTTACTCTTGAAGGAGTATCACAGCACCGCCACGGGTGGTCATGACGGTGAGATTAAGTCCTATCTCCGGTTGGCTGCCGACTGGTTTTGGTCCGGAATGCGAAAGGATGTCGGAAAATTTGTGCGAGAATGTGATGTGTGTCAAAGAAACAAAACCATCACCAAGAGCCCTCTTGGGTTGCTCCAACCGATTCCAATTCCCGACGCCGTGTGGGAGGACATCTCCATGGATTTCGTGGAGGGATTTCCTCTTTCTAAGGGGGTAGACTCCGTGCTCGTAGTGGTGGACCGCCTTTCAAAATATGCCCATTTTATTGGGTTAAAACATCCCTTCAACGCTCTAAAAGTGGCAGACGCTTTTGTTAAGGAGATAGTCCGTCTTCATGGTTTTCCGGCATCAATTATTTCTGATCGTGATCGGGTTTTCATGAGTATCTTTTGGAGGGAGATTTTTCGTTTGCAAGGGACACACCTCCGCCGAAGCACGGCCTACCACCCTCAAACCGACGGCCAAACAGAGATTGTGAACAAAAGCCTCGAAACTTACTTGAGATGCTTCATCGCCGAACAACCTCGCACCTGGGCTCGCTGGTTACCGTGGGCCGAATATTCCTACAACACTTCACCACACACCTCGACCAAGATGATCCCATTCAAGGTCGTTTATGGTCGAGACCCGCCGAAGCTGTGGCGATTGGGAGCAGGACAAAATGGTGCGTAGCCTTAAAGAGAGTTTGCAGGAAAGGGACGGAATTTTGGAGGATTTGAGAATGAATTTGAATCGTGCACAACAAGTGATGAAGTTAAATGCTGATAAACAGAGGAGAGAAGATAAGTTCGAGGTTGGGGAGAAGGTTTTTCTTAAACTACAGCCTTATCGGCAAAAGTCCCTTGCAAGGAGGCCCTTTGAGAAGTTGTCTGCTAGATTTTATGGGCTATTTGAAGTCATTGAGCAAATTGGCAGAGTTGCGTATAAGTTGAAGTTGCCATCGGATTGTAAGCTACACCCGGTTTTCCACATATCTCAACTCAAGAGAGCCCTTGGCAGCACTCCAAGTCAGCCCACCCTTCCTAAGCAACTGTCTCCCGACTTGGAGTTGCTTGTGGAGCCAGAGGAACTCATTGATGTGCGCAGGGTACAGAAGGAATCAAGGTTCGTGCTCGAAGTACTACTCACATGGAAGGGCCTGCAGCATTTTGAAGCCACATGGGAAGATTTCGAAGCAGTTAATTTACGCTTCCCTGACTTCCACCTTGAGGACAAGGTGAAACTCAAAGGGGGGAGTGATGTTATGAATTGGGTTAATGGAGTCAACACCGCAAGTCAACCACCTCGTTTGGTGTATACGAGGCGCGCAAAGAAGGGGCAGCAAGGGTCAAATGAAGCCAGAAACAAGGAGCAACATGACAAGGCTAATTAAAGAGTAGTTTAGGAAGGGAAGCAGGACTTCTTTAATCATGTTCCTTATGGGTTTCTATTTTAGTTAATTATTGTCACATGTATTATCTAGGCTTGAGTATATGTATGTTAGAGTGAGAAGGAGTAGAATCCATCCAGAAATTTGTGAGAAACAATTGGAGAGTGGCGACCTCAAGTTGCTTAGGAGAGTGGTAGCCTCAAGCTGCTAGATTGTATCTCTTGACTATCAATTGAATGAAAAACTCAGTCCTTCTTCTAATTAACATTACTTGCAAGTCTTAGTTCATTACACCCTGTTAGCGCCATCAGATTCGACACAACAAAGCTAGGGTAGATATGAGTATATGAGTAATATGACCACCACTCGCTCCTAACAAAAAACATGTAATAGGCCAAAGCTTTGTCTTGTTTGATGCCTTTTACACTAAAGCCACTAGAAACAAAACCAATAAATATCACAAAAATATTATAAAATTAAAAATGAAAAAAAATTTAAAAAATCTTGAACTTAGCTTTTTACAAATTTTGATCAGAGCATATTCAAAATTTGAAAATTCAAACAGGAGCTACAGATACCTAACACTTATATACTAAAAGGAAAATAAAGAAAATTAAATAACACTCCATAATCCAACACATTTCAGTCACCACAACTCTTGAGTAAACAAAATGATCACAATGAATACATTCAAACAGGATGGTTTGGAAACAAACCTTCTGAAATAGCACAGGAACCTCACGACTGAGAACAAAAGACAGCATAAGGAAGGAGACTACATAAGGCATTTGGATGCAGCACAACTCACAGCAACTGCTCCTGGAATAAGAAAGAAGAATGTATTACAAAGGACTGCAGTTAGTTACATAGGATGTTAAAAAAATGTAGATACTTGTGTGTAAATGCTAAGTAATAAGAAACATGAACAAAAGTAAAATCCTTTATGCGCAAACTTTACAAAAGCCTACTTTAGTAGCCGATTGACATGACCATTACCCTAAAAATTTCTAATCTTAAATTTCACACAGCTATGCATATCGTGCTACAGCTTTGCATGTTTTAAAAATAGCAAAAGATGGCAGACAAGGCCAGATTGAAACCATAGATCCTGAGACCGCCTCAAAATGAGAAATAAATGATTTAAGAGCACCACTAGCTCAAACCCACCTCCTAGAGGACCTAGACGATTGGAAAAATTATACCCATATTAATTTCCTTTTGTACATAGCTATAGATTAGCATAAACCAGGATCCAAAACACAATAAGGTAGAAATAAGGAGTGAATTGATAAATATGTACAAGAGAAAGCTTAGAAAAAGGGTTATCAAACTCTTTCAGTTATTAAACAACCTTAAAAGGACCTTTCCTGGTTTGTCTTAAAAACTTTGTGTTTTAACTTTAAGTTAAGCTATAAAAGACTCATAAGCTAGAGAAAATAGTTTTAATCAAGAATGTTGCACTTCCATGTTAAGCTTGGATTAGAAATCCAAACCTCCTCCTCCACCATAGTTTTTTCCGTGCCTCCTCTAGTGTGTCCTTTAACTAAAAGAAATCAAACTACTTCTCTCTGCATTTAACAATATAAATTTATGATTTTCTATATCAATCATCAAATGAGAAGGGTTGAGCAATTTGTGCGACGTAGCATAGGATTTCCTTTCAGTAGGAAAACCAAAGACTTCAGCTTGTGCACAACCCAAAAAAATGTTACTTTAACTAGGGTAGTACAATATGTCTCAAAGCCTCAGCTATACTGCAATAGAATGAATGAGAATAAACACTTTATTATTAGTTTATGTTAGCAGATTTACTCCAAGAACGCAATAACACCAAAGTAGAAGCTAGAGGTAAAAGTCTAGAACTGCAGGTCATCCCTGCAAGACCGGCACCACCTATTGACAGCTAACAGTTAACCTTCCAAACAAGAGCTTGATTCTAACCAAAGAAGCAATTTCTTATACTGGCAGACAGTTGAAAATTGCATCATATAGCCCAACCTCCATCCTTAGAAAGTTCCGCGAACTTGCCAAATCTTTATTATCTGATTTCCCATACCCAAATAAGTTGTCCACTTCCTTTCAAGGGTTCCAGTTTAAAAAAAAACAAAAATAAAAACAGGTTTACCTAGTTAAAGATTAGTTATAGCAATATCTCCCAAAAGATTCTATCCAAAACCTCACCAAGTCAGAAATGCAATTCTTACTGGAATTACAAGAAAAGGCCAGCCTACATTATAGAAATGGGGATTGGTCGATGGTCACCATTATAAAAGTGCCCAGTTTCCAGGTCAGCCAAATCGAAGACCTGACTCCCAAAACTTCAGGCACTCTGCAACAGAGATCAAATGTTCAAGTCAAATTGCCAAGAAGGGTAGATATGAATGTGACCAATGAAAACCAATGATAGCCATTGCTACATCTGGTACTCATCCAAAATTTTCAGGTATCATTTCACAGAAAAATTAAGCACAATTCCTCAACTTGAAACCTAAGATAAACCATGTGAGATTTAAACAGAAGTAATTTGTGGGTATCTGTTGTGCTCTGAATTTTTTATGACAAAGCTTTGCTTAAGTAATAAACATAATTTTAAACATAAAGTAGATGTAATCACAAGAATAGTGTCCTAAAACGTGTTGAAAATATTTACTCTTTGAATTTCCAACTAGCACAAAATTTTACACCTTTCACTCACAAATGAAAAGATATTAACATCTAAAAAAATTATAAATGAAACTACAAGAATGGATATAAGTGCTAGAAGATACCATGATTAAAGTCAGTTTTCAGATGCATATGTAATGTTCATGCATGGGTAAATCACATAATGAGCATAATCCATACCCATTGCCCTCAGAATACAAGGCTTTCCAGGAAAACCAGCAAAGATCATACAGCACTTCTGCTCGTTCGACAGCCAGATTATCCCCAGGAATTTCCTTGCCAATACTAGAAAGCTCAAGTAGGTTAGAACTCGAACAGTGACAATCATTTCCTCCCAGCAATATAGACATGCATTTAGCATATATGATGTGCAATTTATGAGTTCCAGCCAAAGCTCCTTTGCATTTACCTGCCAAGAAACTCGGTTATAGAAATTAAAAATCAACACTGAAGTTAGTCAACGTAACTCAATCTTACACCACCTTATGTCAGATAGTAAAAAATTTAGCAACATGCAAGGAACTCTGAACAATCTTCTTCCGAGACTGTGAAAGCAGTGGCTCAAGTGAATCATGCCTGCCCGTGTGCAATAATTAACTTTTGACCACAGGCTTAATCATGTTGCTAGCAAAGTAGCAATTGAACACCATTGGATCTAAAGCAATCATACAAAGTAAATGTTTTGACAGCCAATTTCGCCTTGGAGGACCAAAACAATTTTACATGTTCTATTCCCATTACCCATTCAACCAATTTTGTTGACCAATTCCAAAAACAAAGAATAATAAATTCAACTATGTTGATTTCTATATCATTACAAAGCTAGAAAGCACAAATTTACAATTCTTGACAACCTGTCACTTGAGATCCAGATAATGAAAGAAACTCCTGACCTGGATAATCATACAAAGGCTAAACAAAACACAGGGGCAAAAGCAGAATTACAAGAGAATGCAAATCTATATCCAAGTAGAAAATATTTCGTGATTGATGATACAACAATATTAAAAAATTGGAACCTCCATCCCAAATAGAAACAAGATGTTCCCCCATATAGAAACTTTATGACCTTGGGTACCAAATTCTTTCATTCCTTTTTTAACCCCTTTGATTCAGGTCATCCATCGCCTACCTCAACTTCTTTATGTATCTCTCTCATTTCAATCCTCCATTCTCACAGCTTCTGCCTCCTTAACTTGCCACTTAAACAATTCTCATTTCATAAATCTAAATATAGATGAAGCTCAATCCACAATTCAAACAGCAAGATGAGAGGCCCGAGACCTCTTACAAGAAAGAGAAACTCTGAGATACTTTGCTACAATTATAATAATATGCAAACTAATACTACTATCATATGAAAGCATCAATCAAGTACATTAAAAAGGTTCAAGAGATGCAAAAGAAGCTCATGAATTCACGAAGTGGATTTTCAAAAATTATAAGAACATTAAATGAACAGTACCTAAGCCAATTAGTAGTCTCAGTATGTGTTGCCTACGGACAAACTCCCACTTCATTCGTATAAAACAAGTGAATGAACCAAAAAATTTGAGTTCGCTTGAAAGACATTTCTGGCAAGAGATTTTGTTAGAAGCAATTGTTGCTTCACCTTCCAATTGGCCATTAGAGTAGCTATTAGTAACATTCTGTAGTACCCCTCTGACAAAACCAGACTTGCTGCCATGAGAAGACAGCTTTCTATAACAAGTTGCTGTTGAATTTTGCTCAGCTGCACAGGACTTTGCAGTAACCAGGGTTTCTAACTCCTTCTTTGTCTTCCTGGACCTTTTAGTTTCCGTTTTTGCTTTTGTCTTTGCAGGCCTTGATAGAATGTTGATGCCTGAAATAGCTACAGCACAATCATGATCAATCTTATTTCCAGATTCAGCACTGATAGCAAATTCCTCCCCAAATGTATACTTCACTGAACTGGCTCCTTCAAGCCAGATAGCAAGATCATCCTTCTCAAGTGAGATCAAGCTTAGAAGAGATAATTCATATGGATTTCCTGAAGCACAATCGACACCCTTTCTGTACAAGTTACCAAGTTGCTCATTGATGCAACTTTCCAACACAAGTGAACACCTAGAGCAAGTCAGAAAGTCCCTTTCAACAGCCAAAACTTGCATTGAAGTCTCTAATTCTTTTTGTGCTAAATCCGAAAGACTCATTCCATGGTATACCTTCCCTGTATAATTTGCCAGAAGCCCCAGTCAATATCACATATCTCCAATAATAAAGAGGGTCAAGGACCAAACACAACATAAAAAGAAGCACCACAAGGTTTATTCACATGCCTAGACATGAGGAAAAACTGACAATGAATCGGGGCAAGCTTTGCAAGCAGGAGATACTCTTGCCTAATATGAACAGAGCTTCTGCCTCGGCTACATTTCCAAGTCTTTCATGGACAATACCAACCTAACATATATTCCAATAGTCAATACAAACTGGTGTGAGATTAATAATTGAACACCTACTGTTTTCAATACCATACATACACAGTCAAGTTAAAAATGTGAAAACCTGCAGTGTGCTCTCAAGATAACAGCGGAGCACATTCCACGGGGTAAGTAAAAAGTCATCTGAATCCTGCGAGATATTATTACTGGGCCAATGTCTTAAAGCTACTTGATTTAACACCGAGAACTGACTAACACAAGCTGATGGCTTTCGGCTAGTAGTTTCCCCAAGTTCTTCATTATTTTCTTCATGCTGCTGAATTAAGAAAGAAAAATGCTCCTGCAAGAGCTTACCACGCAGCCGATGAGCTTCTTTTGCACAAAACAAAGCCTACAAGGACAAGAGACATAGTGAATTGGTTAGACCAACAGAAATATACATGTATTGAGTAAAATGATAGAGATAATGTCACCGGCAATCTATTAATCAAATTTGTGCATCATAAATGATAATTTGAGATAGTCCTTATACTTTGAGATAGATAGTGCTAATACCCAGAAACCATATATAGTATGTAGACCTTATCATGAAGAGATCAAAATTTCACGACGCCTGAAGAAAGTAAGGGTTTTAGCATATACATCATGCAGGATGATTTTCATCCTCTTGTTGAGTGAATTAAGAGAACATTCCATGTATGTAACATACCTCAATAGTCCTTCCAACAACAATGAGCCTTTCACTCAAATGATAGAGATAATGTCACCGGCAATCTATTAATCAAATTTGTGCATCATAAATGATAATTTGAGATAGTCCTTATACTTTGAGATAGATAGTGCTAATACCCAGAAACCATATATAGTATGTAGACCTTATCATGAAGAGATCAAAATTTCACGACGCCTGAAGAAAGTAAGGGTTTTAGCATATACATCATGCAGGATGATTTTCATCCTCTTGTTGAGTGAATTAAGAGAACATTCCATGTATGTAACATACCTCAATAGTCCTTCCAACAACAATGAGCCTTTCACTCAAATCATGGTATATATATCCAGCTTGAAAAACTGAACTGCGAGATACAGAAACCTAGATGAAAGGTAAACATCAAAAGGCAATCATGAACATTATAAGCATTGAACTATAATTATTTAAACCCACACATGATGAGCCTTACATTTGAAAAGAAATTGGACGCAACCTCTTTCACTTCCTCAACGGAGATCTCTAATTGTAAAGAATGTTTGAGCTGATGGAAAGCCAGGGGGAAGACCGAAGATAAAAAAGAGAAGTTCTGCTGAAGCCCAACTGATAGTGGCTGAGAATCCTTCAAGCTAGCAATCCAGAAGTCAAGAGACTCTGCATCACTATCATAATGTTTCGAAAGAGCCTTTATAAATTCCTCATTGACAGGTACAGCACAAAGTGCATGGTTAACCCTTCGCGATTCCCACAATGATAACAAACACTTCTTCAATGGAACGTTCATCTCTTTTAATAATTTAATCGTCAAATTTACAACATCTGAATGAAGAGTCATGTCGCCCTAAAAACGAAGCAAAAGGTCATATTCAAGAGATAGCGTGAATTGAACAATACAGTTATATCTCAAAAAACTAGAACAGCATAACTGATTATTTTATTCCTCAGGGCACCTTAATGGATAGTAAGTCAGCAACATGATACAGTAGCAGCAACAAATAATCAAATTTCATGTCAGAACTGGCAATGGTAGAGTGACCAGTAGCATCAGTACTCGACCATAGCTTCACAGCTTCACAGATGTCTTCAAATATTTCCTGCTCAGTGTAAAAGTTAAAAAGAGATAATAGGACGAAAACCAAGAACACCTGCCAATTAGAGAAAATATATATTTATTATTCAAAGATATAAACAAGCCACACCTTTGAGGTTGGATTGGCTTCTTGAGTGGAAAGAGCACGTAAGCAATACACAACAGCTAATTGATTAAAAACCTTAGAAGGTATACCATGAGTCACCCCAGATGAGTCTTTCTGTTGAATTCACTAATTAATGTCAGAATAACAATTTAAGACAAATTAAATTAATTAACGATGGACTAAACCGAAGAGCAGCCTGATGTTACTGACAATTGATTTAATTGCATTTGACAGACACTGAATACAATTTTTGAGACCTTCTATTCCAAAGGTTCTTGACAGCATTCCTTTCTGAACTAGAATAATTGATCTCTGCATGTACTCGCTAGAATGATACACTTCCTGCAAGAGAAAGTCAATGATTTCCATTTGCATCCTCTGACAAAATATAGGATACACGTTGCACAACTCTTGATATACCAAAAGTTCCTGAAACGATATTCGAGCACATTTATATATCATAAATAAACATGATCAAGAAGAAGAGTAACAAAAACCAGAAAGCATAAGATAACATGCACAAACCTGCTCTAAAATAGTCCCAACAATTTCGGTAGTCATACCCGGAGAGTCAAGCAATTTTTTACCCAAGACTGTAGCATTGCCTTCAATTTTCTTATACATTTTACATTGTATCTGCAAAACCAAAGGCAATCAATTGCAAGAAGTGTGAACTGCAATAAGACCCAATAATAATTCTTAACATAAATAAATAAACACCTACAATTACCTTAGCCCAACGCTTTATTATTACCACGGGACATGGAAGTTGCCCCAAAAGTTTTCTAGCAAGACACCACTTTTCAAGACCAGACTTTGTTATCTCCACCACTTTACAGCTATCAATTTGATGGAGGATGTCCATAAGACAGGAGTTTACTTCACATGCCTCATTTACATACTCTGCAATCTTATTTTCAGATAACTCTTCATCAAATCCCTTTCGCTTGCCTGAAAGTATCTCAGAGAAAAGTAGACAGCGACTCCATGAGGCTCTACAACGTATTTCTAAAGCCTCTGAGGCCTACATGGTAAAGTACTGAGCATGTCAGCAGCATACAAGCAAAGAACTCAAAGCTCAAATAAACCCCCTGATAATAAGCATGTGCAATTACCACATATAAGCATACTAACTTGTATGAAAAAGTAAGTACGGTGCATGAAAAGCCATTTAACACATGGTGAACATCAATAGTTGGTACCATAATCCTCATTAGCATATCAACAACAGACCACAGGCATCAAAAATAAATGGTGATTTTCCAACATAGCAGCCAATCAGGATATGTACTTCCAGAATGGTTTTGAGTTGCAGCATAACTACCAAAAAATTGTGGATCAACTACACAGCTACCCTGTTAAGTTAGAAGAGTGAAATAACTCACCACACACTCCATGCATTAGAACATTGTCAATATATTTTGGGTTTATATTTGCTAGTTGTTACTGCCTTGTATACAGCAATTCAAAGAAGAAAGTTCCATCGATCATGTAGATAACAAAGAGTAAAGACACCAACCTAAAAAAAAAACCTAGAACCTAAAGCTCGGAAATGCAATTATATTTTCGAAACCCAAGAAAAGATGAACCTATCCCACATTAACTTTTCTCAGTGAGCAGTCTAAGACTCTGAGCACACATCAAAATTAGAATTCAATATTAATTGATTATAAATTGAACCCATTTGTGAAGCACAATAGAAATGGATATATAAATCAAGAATTGTTAAAAACCTTTTTTTTTTTAAAAAAAAAAAGTAAATGAAAAAACCTCGTTCACTCGTTCAAGTTTGTAAAATACGACAAAATTGTTGTGAAGCATGGATATGGTGTGCTTCCACATTTGGGGGCGTAACAACGGAATGCATTCATTGGAGATAATATAGTTTATAAGCCTCGTACTTCCCTGAAATTACGAGGACATAATCAATTAGCTGAAAAAAACAACAAATTCATTCTGTACTCTTCGTCACCATTAGTTGCATAACAGTTTTAGCTAAAGAAATCATCAACTTGCCATCATAAAAATACCTTGGTTCTGGAATTTAGCTTCAGGGAGAGAGTAACAGTGGCCACAGAGATGCTGAGGACAACCATGTCAAGTTCAGCACGAGACTCTCTATTCCTGTTACGTGTATGACCACAACTTAGGAACAGAAAAGGCTTTACAAAAGTCAATGCAGCTGGTTCTCTATAATGAATTGTCCGCATAAGAACATTCTCTTCCTTTAAAAAACAGAAGAAACGGAAAAGAAAAGACGGGGTGTGTGTGTGTGTGTGAGGGGGGGGGGGGGGCATAGATCTTCAAAAACTTTGTCATGATAAATAGCAAAAAACATGGAAGACGATATGTAACAATGGACCAAAACAGCTAGAATAAACCAAAAAAAGCCACTACTTACTGCTGACAATATGGGAAAAATAGGCCGTATTCAAGAAATGGCTCCAGGATAAGCTTCAGGGCATTTCCTAAAGGGGGCTCCATGTCTTCTGTAACTATCCTCTTCCTTTCTGAAGTTACAAACTCAGCAAGGGGCCAACACAAGAACTTCAAGGCATCCAGATAAAACGACAGATATGCTTCTCCATTAATTGACTTACAGAATTTTGAAGCCTTAGAGCTTAAACATAATGATTCTTTCTCGTCAAAATCCCAGAATGCACGGCTTTCTGGCTCATCACAGACTTCTGAGTTGGAAGTGAAGTAATTCTTGCCGTAGCTCAGCAAAGCAGATATATGTTGTAGTTTATCCCAGCCTTCGGGCAAGAAACCCACAGAAGGAGTAGAGCTCTTTGAAGCTGAAGACAAACAGCTGTTTGATTCAAACCTGAACTCAAAAAAATAGAGCCCTAGAGCATGAAGCTGCTGAATAAGTTTGAAGTTTGCCAAATCCTGCCCAGAAAAATCACAAGCAACATTGAAATTGTGCTAGTAAATAACATGGAAAAGCATACATCAAAAAGTTATTATTTGTGAAATTCCAAACTAAGAACCTGAGAAAATTTGCTATTGTACAGATGCATAGCAATGGAGAAGCGGATATCCTTGCATGCTGATCGGCATTTGTTTGTAAATTTTGATACAAAATTTACAAATTCTTCTAGTTCTTCCCATGTTCCTCCCTAAAATAATTATAGAAATTTAAATATAAAACACAAAAAAAAAAAAACCTGCACTTTAAGGGCTCGTTCGGCATCATTGTAGTTTTTTGTTTTTGAAAGTCATATGATATATTTCATCAAAAAAAAATAAAAAAATTAGTCAAACTTATTAGGATCATCATATTTTGAAAACTGACAACAAAAAAGTGCAAACAACTTTTTCTGGTTTCCTGTTTTTTGTGTTTTTTTTTTCTAAAAAACAGAAAACAAAAACAAAAAACAAAAACGAACAAGCCCTAAGCAAATATCCTTGCTGTTATATTAACCAGGCAAAGCATATTCCTAGTCTTAATTCAGTTATTCCGTAATTAGAATCATCAATCACAAGCAACCTTAAATTCTAAAATTATTAATACAGCAAAATTAGTTTAATAATATAATTATCACAAATAAAAATCACCTGCTGACTTCGAGCATCCAACCATCGTATGTACTCATCAAATGTAGCTGCACAGAAACGTACCAAAACCTTTTCAAAATTGGCAACTTCTCTAACCAGAAAGAGTGCAGAAGTCTTCATATGAGATAATAGCTTCCACTGCTGCTTAGTACGTGCATCGGCTTTCAAATGCCTAAGAGCACCAATTCAATAAAATAAACTCTTGACAAAGCATCAAGTAATAATTCAAACAATCAGTTTAAGCCATAGCATGTAAACCAATGTCTACCGAGTCCCCAATATTCATGCCCCAACAATCGTGTCCACACTCTTTTATCATGTAGAACAGGCAATTCACAGCACACCATTCATTTTCTTACCTATACATCCCAGTCACATTCGATAACGAGATACTATTTCATACATTATGAACACCTAGAGATATTCCATCCCTTTTTTCAACCAAGATCAACTTCAAACATATAGGGGAGCAAAATCAATTAAAATAAATCACTTTCAACAAAGATCAATTTCAAACGATTCGAATCAGCAAAATCAATTGTAATCCAAAATGATTAGTTTTGTTTCGCCACAAACAATCAGTTGCAAAATTAAAATTCAGTAAGCAATAATAGGGCCATAGTAGTGAATAAACAAAATCAATTTCTAATCCAAAATGATCAGTTTTGATTCGCAACAATCAAGCTGAATAATTAACATTCAGTTAGCAATATGACGAATATATTTTCCGATATCTCATATCTCTAACAGAATTGAATAGAATGCATAGTGTAATGAACGGAGACGCACCGGAACCAAGGGCGAACCACGGCAAGCAAATCCAAAAGATTTGTATACTTTTCGGTCCCGGCATCCTTAACTCCACTCAACGACACACACTGCGCAATATCAACAGCCAAATTCACAATTAACTTCACAAGATCATCATCTTCGAGCAGGCCATCAGAAGGAGGAACGAGGTTGCCCTTGGAAACCTTACATTTTAAATATTGAAGAAGCTTAACAACACCAAGATCCTCCAAAACCCTAAAACCCTGATTAATGGCATCGTCGTACCTTTTCCATCTCATCAAGCAATGCACATATTTACCTCTCTGCAAATGCACAGAATACCGTTTAGAATCCAAGGACAACTGAGGCGCCACAACATCCAAACAGTCCAAGCACAATTTGTAAGAATCGAGCAATTGCGACACAAATTCGGTGGTTTTCGGATGTTTCGGCGATTCTGAGAGGCGTTTCGGGAGGAGAGAGAGGGAATCATCCAAGAATGATACAATTTCCTCACTAATTGAGGGTTTTTTCTCAGGGTTTTGAGGTTTGGATGAATTGAGGAGAGAGAGAGGTTGCAAGAAGTCGGTGAATAGAGTGTGGATTGAAGTGAAATCGTAGGTTTCGAGCTTCGACTTGAGATATGAAACTTGAGATGTTGTACCCATGGCGATGGCGGATGAGAGTGTGGAAATCGTACACTTTGAAAAGAAAGGAGAACAAAATGAGCGCCAATTATTATACGGCGTAAATTACTCCGTAATATACTAATATGCACTAGGAGTACGTACTCCAACCTATTTCTTGCACCCTGTCCTTTTCAAATTGCTTTGAAATTTCGTTCGGCCTTGTTCCTTAGAGTTGTTCTGCTCTATTCCGGTTTGCTCTATTCTGCTTTACTGTATCTACTCTACAAATGTACTCTAATATGCTCTGCAGTGGGTAGAAGTCCCACTCTGTCCAGAAGCTCAAAAGAACAGGGTCTTCATTGTTCTTCAAATTGCAAGATGAAATAATTTGATTGTTGACTTTCTTTGTGAATTCAAATATTTATACTAATAAATATAAACCCTAATTTTGCCCCAATTCAATTTATTTGGGTAAAAGTAACAACAAAATTTTAAAGGCATAGACAAAATCAAAGGAAACTACGTAAAAATGTAAAATGTAGGGCTGAGCAAAACTATTCGAATATCCGAAAATCCGATCCATATCCGAACCGACATATAGATATCCGCTCCTATGTTAATTTCGTATCGGATAACCGATCCGAAAATTTCGAATATCGAAGACCTATTCAGATATCAATTTTACTAAGATACATGTGTATTAACTATTAAGTCACCAAACGAAAACGGTGTTACTTGAAGTATTGATGCCCCAAATTATCTTTACCTAACTAAGTTCATGCAATCATGCCTAAGGTAAGACCAATTATACGTGTGGAAAACACTATAGTCCAAAATATGTTACTTGTTTAATTGCACAATCAATAATACTACGGAGTAGAAGTTAATCAATCAATTGTACAACATGAAGGTGAGGTGAGATGTGGCCAAACACAGTCACAAACTCTTATTCTCCAACAGCAAAATATGGATTAACTACAAATCCAAAACTACTTCGTCAGTTGGCCATACATAACATTATAATACTTGTACTTCATACAGTATTAATTAGTTAGCATCATATCTTCCACCATGATACATACATTCCAGCTAAACAGGCATACGATTACTCCGAAAATCTTCAATGGATTTCAACGAGGCAGTTTTTTGAGGTCCTTGGTAACTTCAATAGTCTTTTAGAAAACTTCACTTTAACACTAGAATCCACAGTAAGAATGGTCATTTTGCACAATGCTTTCGCGCATTCTAGAAAATATTTGATCACATTCCTCTCCACGAACTGCCCTCGGAAGGAAAGCATTTTAACAACCTTCAGCTCTTGGGACAAGCAAACAGGCTTTTCATAACGATCATATGCATAACTTGGCCAGCTAAAAGGTCTGCTCAGCTCGCCTTCTTCTCCCATGTTTACCTGAATAATCAACACAAACCATCATGTGACAGAGTATATCTTATGGTTAGACTTGCAGCCGTTGCAGGTTAACGACTGAGTATGCAATCGTGATTAGTGTTATTACAACATGCAATTACAATAGTAGTAGTTAGTTACCATCTGTAATATCAGAGTCTGGACCTTAGGGGTGGCTTTCAGCAAGCTATACAACGAGGGGCGAGCCATGTAATCATGAAGTGTGACCCTCAAACAAGTCAAATTAAGAAAGGACGGCATAGCCTTGTGCATAATTAAAAATCTGCAAAGCCCCTTCACAAAAGAAAGAGGGGATAAATAGTATGTTAGAAAGAATCCAATATGATATGATCATTTCACTAATTGAATATCATCCTTCTCCACAGATGTCACACCAGCAAATTAAGAGTTTAACCAACAAAGGAAATGTTTCACCCACCCCACCCCCACTAAAGCAAGTGTGGGGCGCGTGCGCACCATTACACTAACTCTTCTATGATATGGGGTTCGTAACACTATTCCAAGACTACTCTAAAACAAGTGTATTCTCACGTATTGGAATCCTTTTATAATGTCCTTGAACTAGCACCTGGAAAATGCACAAAACTCTAATCTTTCATCAAGTTCAGTTGAGCAAAGTAATCTGAAAGATATAACGACTTTTTAGACTATAATATATTAGCTCCAAATTGTTAGTTAGAGATTTCAGGTAACTACAATCATGTCTCATAGTGATTACTTTCTTTTATAAAAGGAAAACAAAGAGCAGAGGATAGCATCAAAAGTAGATTTTAAAATAGAAAACATTGGAAGAAATACAACCATTCGATTAATAGTTCTCAAAATCTAAACAGAGTTGATATAAGAACACAGGGCACATATATTTCCATGTACAACATCATGCAATCATGCACTCTACGCAGTTTCTCTATGTATGGCAATTCTGAGCTTCAAGGGCATCAAGGCTGATAAAATCATCAAAGAAAAGTCAACAGTGACCAAATTTTGAGCTAATAATAACCAATCCCAATATATTAGTGTTCTTGATCATGGAAATAGATGTTTACCAAAAAGAAAAAGAAAAAAGAAAAGAGGATACTCACGTTTGTTGTATCAAGGGACAAAGACGGATATCTGGTGCTGATAACTTCATTTACGCACTTAAGAAGGAGATCATCAAATTTATAAAGAGCCTCGCGCAAACCAATGATACCTATATCAAGTATTGCACGTTTAAGATTCGGGAAGCTGCCCACCAAATTGCATGCTATGGGGTCATCCCTGAGATACAGGTGCTCTAGCTGTGGGGCATCAACCTCAAACCTGTAGCTAAAAACATAATCCAAATGATCAAAAAGTATTATTGTTAGCTTTTTCAGTGAAGTTCCTCTAATCTTGAAACACATATCATAAGCCTCATTTGGTTTTGCATCAATTTGCAAATCTTCCAGTTGCGGACATCCACAAAAGAATCTCTCACAAAAGTCAACAGCGGGTCTGTTAAAACAAACATGTAGAACCTTCAGATTTGGAAAACACTCATCCAAGGGCGGAACATGGAAAACATAGTCTGTCTTGAGCTTAAAAACTCTCAGTGATTTGCAAGTGAATAGCTCAAGTGGCAATTCATAGAAAGACCCAAGCTGGATGTCAAGGTCCAACTCCTGTACATTGCGACTTAATGCAGCAGTAACAAAATTCCTGAGACTGAGCACACCTATATACTTGGGCCAACTCAGGCGAAACTTGTGTATATTAGTGGAGTCACATTGCCTCACAACTTTACACATGGAGCAAAGAAATGGTATTAGATTATCTTTCCCTACAGAGTTAGGGTTCAAGATATGATGATAATCAATGTCAATAATGTCAATTCCCTTCCAATGGTTCTTCCAACTCGAAGACAACAAACTAGTAGAGACAGCATATTTGATGGGAAGGAAAGAGAGAATGCGATGTAGGATGTTATCAGGTAACTTGCTGATCCTATCTTCCTTTTCAATGCTGGCACTTAGTTTCAACTTGGATCCCATTACTTAAGTAATGATTCTTAATCTTTGCTAACCTAACACATTGAAGGATCAATGTTAATGAAAACATTACACAAGTTTCCATTCCAACTAACATCAAATAAGTAATTGGACCACAACACCATCATGTGAGCTACTATATGCACACGGCTAGAAGTATCTGTAAATTGAATGATATTGTCCTAAATAAATTTATCTAAGCATCCAATATACTCATGTTGAATTACCAATGTAGCTCAACATGTGATACAACATGAATTCATTTATATGTCGGGCAAGTTAATGAAGCACAACTAAAATTGACGAATTCCATTGCATATTGAAGTCTCATAAAGAACACTTATTAAAAGAGGAGTCAAGGATGATAAGTGGCTACTATACAATGTTCCTATAAGCTATCATTTTCATATAAGAAAACACGAATTTAATGTACTAATACCTCCGTTCCTACATGAGTTGTCACATTACTAGTTCAAATTACACGATCAACATGACAATAAACTCCAGAGCGGGGTAATTAGATCATACTGGTGATATTTTATAACTATTATAGCACATTTAGCCAATTGAATTGCATAATAATTTAACCAAAAAAAAAAAAAAAAAAAATTGCATAGTAACGATTAGCAAAGGGACCTCTTTAAAAGTGCAATCTGGGTTCTAATTTTGAATAGTTTGCTAAAAGTGCAATCAACCATAAATCAATCATGGCAAATGTTCATATAAAAATAAAATTGAGAAGAAATGCAAAACAGAATTAATCAAAGAAATGAAAGTGATTTACCTGGTTGTTGAATGTGCAGGAAATGCGTTGCCCTCTAAGAATTGGGAAATTGGGATTTATCGAGAGATAAAATAAGGGTTAGGGTTTATAACTTTTAATTTCAAGAACAAAATTATCCCGCCATTTCAAAATAGAGTCAGGAGTTCCCAAAACCTTTCCCCACATTTGTCAATTTTTGGACATGTATTTGACGGAACATAATCCCCAAGTTTTGGATTAATCGCAACACCAACTTGTCAATCATCATATACTTCCTCCGTTTTTTTTTTATAGTTGCACCAGTTTGACTATTACACTATTTATGTGTTTTACTTTGACTAACTTTGATGATTTATGCTTAAGTAAAAATATAGTCATATGGGAAGTTATTAGATTCATCTCGAATTATACAATTTTAATATCAAATGTTATAATTTTCACAAATTGGTAATTCAAGATATTAACGATTGAAAACATACATCGACAAGCATGAAAGTATAAGTATTGCAGCTGTTAAAAAAAAAAAAAAAGTATTTCATATTTCTAGAAAAAAATTATATAAGACAAGACCAAAATGGAGTTTTTAGGAGTAAAATAGTAGTTGACCCTTTCTAAATAAAGAAATGCTGGAATATAATTAACCAGAAATTGATTGAAAAGAAAAGTGTTGCAATTAATATAAAACGGAGGGAGCAAAGATCAATCTCCTTAATAAACACTAGCCATGTATTATATAGTTCAACTATTTCTTCAATTTTGTCAAGCATATACAATGAGAGAAATATATGATAGAAATGAAAAATTAGATGACAAATAGCGTAATCAAAAGGGACACTAGGGGGTCTGTTCACATTTATTGAACTGGACTAAGTTGAACTGATTGAAGCTGAACTGAACTGAAGTGAAGTGAACTGAAGAGTTGAAATGATTTTTTTATGAGACAAGGAAATTAGGAGCTGAACTGAACTGAATTGAACTGATTTGAGTTTAACTGAACTGAAATTGAGCTATAGTGAATAGTCTTATAGAGTTATAGGCCCTAAACCTTTTTTTTTTTCCTATTACACGACGTCCTTACTTACCTTCTTTTAATTGAGCGTTCATGCTTAGTGTCTCTCTCATTTAATTTTTTTTAGGTTCCATACTTTATTTGATGCTAAGCATGTGATGTATGATAAACAATTAGTTTCCTTTATTGTTTTGCAATAAGATAATTAATTAAAAATCTAAATTTTGAAAAAAAATGAACTTGTATAAGAATTGAAATTAAGTTTTAATTAGGAAAGTCATGATTATATTATTGTTTAGCTTTTAAGGGCATTTTGGGTAATCCGTTGGACACATACTTTTTACTCTCCTCTCCCTTCACTTTATAATAGAAATAAAATTGTTTAACAAGTGTCAGTTTCGTAACAAAATTTCAAAAAAAATATTGTTTACAAAAGTTTGGTTTGATAGTATGTATACATTTGACTGAAAATTTGATAAAATTCAAGTTAAATACAATGTACAATCATAATTGTTAAATATAAGATCAGAGATTTTGAAATGTTTTGATTACTTATCAAGGAGATTAACTTGGAAATCCTTAAAGAAATATGGCGGTTTCTTATTTTGTAGAAGTCTATTGGGTTTAAGAATAACTAGTTCTTTGGTCTATTTGATGAACAATATGATTATAGGGTAAATTCTTAAAGATGAAATATTACGCGTGAATTGAATACTAAAATGCATGTGATGTGATAAGTTATTAAAATTTGGGATCTTTAGAGGAGAAAATACAAGTGTGCATCTACATCTTTTAAATACAGATTCATTAAACCTACTGATTTACTTGGGGAGGGAACTCATGTGCAATTGTGCACTTAGAAATAGGTTCACTCAAGAGAATATTTTTGCTTATTCGAAAATTTTGCTCATTTGAATATCTTGAATTAGTTCAAATTATCAAATGAGCAAAATATACCATTGGATATTTGGATGCACCTAGATAATATTTTTAGGAAAAGAAATATGCCCAAAAACGGATACATGGGAAAACGTTTAACAATTGAAGGAAAGAGTAGCGACGACATAGAATGCATTTCAATGAGATTCAACCAAGTAAAGTAATACAAATGATAAACGCGCATTGAAAGAGCATATTATTCAGTAAAGGTGCTACTTATAAAACTTCAATATCGACTTTGGCATCATTTCGATGATAAATGTAATTCAAAAAAATTAAAAAAACAAAAAACATTTATCAAATTTTTTTATGATTACAAATCAAGGTTAAGTAATGTTAGTCTGAGTAAGGCTCGCTATATCATCCTGTAATATAGCAACTGCAAGAAATGAACAATGAATGTATAGGAGTCTATACCACCTTCAACGAAATCTGCGATGGGGATGAGGAAATGGATCCAAATTGGTCTGAACTAAAATCCTCCAATAGTGGCAGAAAAATCTGGAGAAGAGAAAACAAAGAACAAATATCCAAAAATTGGAGAAGGGAAAACAAAGAACAGATATCCAAAAATTTCAAGTCCTTGTTCCCCCAGGTGGTCAGTGATGTATTCAAGTAATATTCAAATTTGAGCAGCGTCTGTTAGTCTGTAACAACCAAGTAACCAACATTTACAAGCCACGCCGACTATATGCAAAAATATGACCAATCATTTTATTCACCTGAAAAAAAACAAAACAAATGAAAGAGTTCGAATTATGAACAAATAAATTACGACTTCTTGTGCATTCCCCCCTTTAATGTAACCCCATAGCTGTAGCAGCTTAAGATAACACATTATGAACAAATAAACAAAACAAATGAAAGAGTTCGAATTGTGACGTCCCTATTTTGATACTCAAGGGTGTTCAAACACATATAAGGTTATATGATATGAGACAAGGAAACCTAGAAATGTCTGGAAATTGTTTGCCCCATAATGGAAGTTAACCTGGAGAAGATTTCAACTTATAAAACTCCATATATTTTGGTCAAGGAGACTTGGCCATCAAGTGAAGAAATTAATCCTCATCTACCATAATTTTGCCTTCAGTTCTTGCATAAGCTTCATAAGGGTATTATAGTTGTACCAACCCGAAGGGGAAATTGAATTTCACAGATCTTATCCAAATTTCGCCATATATTAACTCTCCCAAACCACATAAAAACCAAACATCCTATGGCTAATAAAAGGCCATCAATTAGTCAGTCAGTCAAATTTGAACACCATCATCCTTCTAATTTCTTAGTCGTCTAGATTCCTATATGCCACCTATAGCCACAGAAAAACTAAATTTATCCCAAAAAGATATGATAGAAAGCAACAGACATCTTTTAAGTTAAGGTCGTTTGACAAGAATTTAGCTAAAGAAAACCATAATCATTCTTTACTATCTAGGAACTTTGCATCTCCAAAAACCAAATCATCTTTGGCATTCTCGGTTACAAGTATCATTAAGGATTTTATGGGAAGTTTCCAAATTAAAAACACTATAACTAGAGAGTGGCCAATGAGTTTGAGAGGGATAACAAAAGAATTTGTTTTATCAGTCTGGAACAGGAGTCTTCTCCAAGTAACAGCTAAAAAATTCTGGTTACTGGATGTTGAACAGCTAGTGCCATGTCAGTGCAATGCACTTACTCTGATTCTATGGAGCTAGGACAATTAATTATACAAATCAAGAGGCAAGGTTTCTTATGCTTGTATGTCCGAATAGTCCGTTTTATCAGCCCTTTGGCTTATTGTAACAGTTTCACCCTTCTTTCCCCTCTCAAGGATTGAATTGCATCCTAGGCATAAAATCAATAGACCCCAACTCTACCAATGGCGGATTTCACAAGTGTAGTAACCATTTCTACCATTGTGAAAAAGATTTCAACAACACCGCTAGCTATCTGCTGGTCGATTTTCTAATTATGGTAAGATCAATACCTTCAATTCAAAAACATATTTCATAGCCAATCTCGTCTAACTTCTCTAAAAACGGCTTCCACCTTGATCAAAGTGCACTTTAGCTTGCAGCCATATCACAAAACAGAGCAACTTCTTGAGAATCTAACTCCCCTACAAAGAATAACCAACCCACATGAATTATGAATGCTTTTGGGACCTTCGTCCAAATAAATGAATAGGTGCTCACCCTAAGCTTTTGAAAGAGGCCTTAACTTAGTTCACTCACAAAGTAAATTTGAGAAAGATGCAGGTATTCAAAGCTCTTAACATCCAATAAAAACCCTGCAATGAATATGAATAGTTCCAAGAAGAGGAGGGGGAAGAGGCAAAACTTTTTTTGCCATAATACCTCTCCTTATAAGCCCCTACCACCTCACTCATTCGCGATTAGCAAAGAAATGAAAGAAGGGGAGAATTATTTTCTTCTTTTTTTTTTTTTTTTTTTTTTTTTTGGGGGGGGGGGGGGGGGGGTTTGGGGATCTTTGATGAAAGGAAGAGAGATTTAAGCAATTAAACATGGCTGCAAGGCTACATCCCTTCTTCCCTCCACAATACAAACTTCAAATCCAATCAAAAAGCAAAAAAAAACTTGCATTAGAGAAGCAATTCACATTTCAACCTCCTCCTTGCATAAAATATAAACCCTACACTCTAATAGACTATTACATGTATGCAAAAGCTTTTATCGATAATGAATGGCAACAAATGAATTCACTATCATGTAAAATGGCGCTAAATTGTTTTAAAGAGCAGTTGACTAAAGATTGAAGCTATAGATTATTGGCATGTAATGCAGTTTAAACCACCACATTGACAAAAAATATACCATCTTGTCGCAGCTGATTTACCTGCCAATACTTGGAAACACAGCGATCAATGCAACTACTTTCACCAAGATTGAGTTCACCTTTCTTGTACCTGAATAAAATAGGGAAAAGTTTAAATTGTCATAGATTTAGGCAACTTCATTTAGGAAACTTGAGAATTCCATAACAGATAAAATGTTAGAATTTTTTTTTATACATATACCTTTTCTCAACACATTTATTGAAGCAGGTATGGCTAAGCCTGGATCAGAAACAGGATTATGTCAAACCAGAAGCATAGCAATAAAAATTACTCCCTCTGTCCCCAGTTTACTTGCAACATTTTGACTGGACACGTTTGCCGATGCACATGTTTGACTGTTGATATCTTTTATTATAGATTTATATAGGCTATAAAAATTTATATTAAGAAACTATACCTAAAAATAGACCCAACAACATTTTACATGATTATATTAGCTTTCATATAATAGCTAAAAAAATATGGTCAAAGTGAGATATGTGAATAGTGTAAAAAGTCAAAACGTTGTGAGTAATTTGGGACGGAGGGAGTACCAGCTAAGGTGACAAAATAAATGCTGGAGTGCTTGACACAAAGACTAAGGTTCTAAGCACCAATAATGGCTACATGATAAGAAAAGCCACATTAGCCACTTTAGAATTGTCCTTTGACAGGGCTGCCTCTATTGTAAATGAGACAGGTAACCATTTGTCAATGTCAAGATGATGTTAATATGTGATCATAGGTCACACTACCTAACTAATGATTTTGATTTTTAGAAAAGGTAAGAAAAAGGAAAGTAAAGTAATTTTCAAGTATATAAACATCAAGCATCACATACTTGTTGAACAATTCTACTTGACTTTCGAGCTCACTTCTTGCTGTGGCAATGATCTACACAAGTGCAGAGTGTGAGTAAATATTGTTTATAAGCAATCAGCAAAATAATAGTTAAAATAAAGATAAAACCCAAACAATTACACATGCTTGTATTGACATCCTTTGCTTTTCGTTATCCTCAACAGTCTATTTGCCACCCAATCAGGCAGGCAACTAAATCAGTGCCAAACCCAAACAGTCTATTTGCCTTGACTAAATCTCTACCCTTTAAAAGCCAAATTCACCCACTAATCCACTATATTTCCTTAACGGATTTATCCTTAGGGACTTGGCTATTGGAGGAACTGGTCTGCAGTGTGCGGACGGTTATACCCCTTTTTTCTTTTATTCTTTCTTTTCTCCTTTGGCGTTTTCCTCCCTTCCTCTTTTCCAAGTTCACCGGTATCACCGCCCATTTCCTTCTCTCTCCTCTGATTCAGTTCGGCCTCCTCTCTCTCTCTCTCTCTCTCTCTCTCTATCATGCCCTCACTTCACACATGCTCTCTCTAGCACTCACTGATTAGAAATTTGAAACGATTTAATAAACATGCATGGGGGTAGCTGGTGAAGAAAAAAATGTGTAGCCTTGTGGAGTTTCGTCTCCCAATCACCAGCATCATCGCCGAAATTGCTTGTAATCCCGGAACTGCGTGGTCAGGCTGGAGTTGCTCCCAATCCTATGTCAAGTCATCCTTCCACTGCAGTAAGCAGCAGTTTTGTAGGAGCTGCTAGAGGTGTAATTGATGATATTCCATTATGCTCTACTTTACCTTCGACAAACAACAAACCTAATGCCACTCAGACAGTCATGAACAATAGAGGTCACCGAAACTATGCCTTGGGAGAAGGGATGAATCATTCTAATATTTTGAGTTTATGATCAGATGTAAAGCATAACAAATCCATCAGAGAGAAACCAAAATCTAATTACCACTCATCAAAACAGAAGGTAGTAAAAAAAAGTAGCATACCTTTTCCTTATCCGAGGCAAGTTTATGATTGTCCATTAAAATCTGGAATTCACGTATCTTCATTAAGGTCAGCTTGTTACAAAAAGTGTTAATAAGAGTAAGGGCGAAATGCCAAAAACCAATGTACCTCTTGCTTCTCAACAATAGGAGGGACATTGCTGCTGGACATTATGACCTGTAAAGCCAGAACAAATCTATCAGACAGAAAGTGATTCTTACTATTTCTCACCAAATAGGGGTAACTAACAAAACCAATCACTCATTATCTTAGAGAAAGAAAGCATTGATTAACATGACCCCAAAAATATGCAACCAAACATTTTCTGACTTCCTAGCTCTGTATATATGCTAGGTGCTTGTCACTCATGCTTGAAATGACATTTCCTCTCCCTTCTTCCCACTCTTTCTAGCATAAGAAGATCACCAGAAATATCAGCAACTGCTTATTACAACAACAGAGTTTCATAAGGTGCTGAAAAATATTTGAATAATGACAAGGTATTCCTACAAGTTTGTACAAAGTTCCAACCAGCAAAAAAGTTTTTATTCTCATATTTTCATTTTCCAGTACCAGCTACTTTGTGTGAATTAAAATAAACAAGTCCCTTACTATCATTTCACAAATTTCTACTACTAATTTTACGGCTTTAACCAAACAATTTTAATACAACAAGCTAACTTGTCAGATTTCGCCTAGCTTTTCAATCTATTTGCCTGCCATGGAACAATGGAACAGTGCCAAACTTGGACATTAGATTTGCATAAATTGCATTGAACAAACCGGTTTCAAAAAGAGCCATTTTTAATAGCATGTCACAACAATGGAACTACCCAAAGTGACATGGAAGATCAACGATAAAGGCTGTCTATAATTTCCAGTATATGCTCACAATTTTCATGACATTTATTTGCCACAAGAACTGCTTTAATGTGCCATAATAAGACAGTATTTTGTTGGAAGGACTGAAAATATTGACAGCCTGACTTAGTGTGGAAACATATTCACTTGAGGGAAGGAATATGATTATTATGGATAGAGGCTCAAAAGCAAGGACTTCTATGAAACTTCCATGCTTTATATGAAACAGAAAGGTTGGAATAGGATTAAAAAAATAACCTTTGCAACAATTAAAAAAAAATGTAAGGGAATGTCATCCAAAAGATAACATAAGCAAAAAAAAAAAACTTTATCGCGCATTACAAATAACATTAGTTTGCATTAAAAATGTATGCCAGCACAAGCAGACAAAAGAGAGATTAAATGTCAACTGATGTAAGCATCCTATATGAAATTCTACTTTTAGCTAATTAATGGTACAACTTTAAACTTCTTTGAAAACAGAAGGAGCAAGTATTAGTTTGAATGCCCTATGCTAGGAATTAGATAAGATTTCCCGGCCAAAAGACTGATCAAGCACTTAGACAGTAACTGAACGTAAGAGTTAAGAAGAGGGAAAGCAGAGATATATTTTGTATTAGTTGATCGAAGTAATCACCATAATTACAAGCTAACCACATTTTGAGTGGTGGTTTGCCTCCCAATCCTTCTCTTTACAAAATCTCAGCATAAATCCTCTCAAACATGCATTTCCCTATTTAATACATCAGCTACAGCATCTAACTTGTCGCCCATTACTCCCTCTAGCAAACTTACTTTGATAAGAGCATAAGACATCTACACCCTTCCACTTAATAAATTCTAACAATATTTAACTTCTGCCTGCAATTCCTTATATGTCCTTGGCCTTCCTTCTAGGAGGTCTAGGCGGATGCTAAGACCCTTAACCCTTCAAAATACACTATCCACTATGGGACTAACCATATCACGTAATAATGTACCTTTGTGTCTTCATTGACGATGCTTTTTGAAATATATAAAAAAGGAAAATTTGTCATAAATAACATTTTAAAGTGCCCACTTTACTTAAAACAACCTTTTAAATTTTTTTTTGCAACTTCAGACCACATTATAAAACTTTTTTATCAAAGACAACCAAGTGCTACTTTCCGGCCTTGATTCTATTTTCCCCGATGTTGACCACTAGTGTGCAACGCACATGACCTCATGTATTGCTTAATACACCAATTTTCCCTCCAATTCACTCGTACTAAAAGAGGGATGAAAGAGAAGCAGGGGTTTTGATAGGAGTTAATTGGAGGGAAAAGGGGTGTATTAAGCAATATAGGAGGTCACGTGACTCGCACACTCGTGGTCAATGTAGGGAAAAATAGAGTCGAAACCGGAAAGTAACATTTGGTTGTCTTTGATAAAAAAAATTTATAATGTGGTCTGAAATTGCAAAAAAAAATTTAAAAGGTTGTTTTAAATAAAGTAGACACTTTAAAAGGTTGTTTCTGACAAATTTTCCTATAAAAAATGAATGTTTAGCAAATCTTGTGAGAGCTAACTATTGAGACCCTAGGTTATCTAGATGCATTCTACATAAAATGGTCCATCACGAATAAATGAATGTAGGAATGATAGTTGAACATTTGCTCGGTTATAGACATACTAATGATAGTACGATACTATATTATTCAAGAAAATCTTTTGAATTTTCTTTCCAGTTAGCAACTTGTAGTTTTGCACCTTTCCTATTAATTGACCATTTTTATAAGAAAAAAAAAGACAATTAGATGGTGATTGTGTTTCAATGCTCTAACAATAAGCCAAGAACTAAGCTTAAAAAACTTTGAGCCTCAATCAAGATCAATTAATCGAGAATGTGGTCATCAAATCAATACCCTAATAATTAGAATTCCAACTCCCCAACTATGATCGTTGATGATCAATCGTTGACAAAATGTTGAAAGCAATAGAACAAATTAACAAAAAACCATTAACATCACTGCAAAACAACATAGATATACATAAATAAACCCATAATTTACAACTAAGAATGATCAATGATTATATATAAGCGTTCATAAAACACACATAATTCAATAATTCAATGATTATATATAAGCCATCATAAAACACACATAATTCAATAATTTGAGACAATTCCAAACCAACATTAGTGTCGTAATTCACATTCCAAATTTCACTTAAAAAATCAGAATAAGAATTTTCTTAGAATTTTAAAGTATTAAGAGCAAAACATAACAAACCGAAGTGAAGAATGTGCAACGGATGTCGCAGGAGGGTGGAGGGGCGGTGGTGCGGCAGCGGCTAAGAAGGTTGCGCTGACAGCAGGGAGCTTCAAACTTGAAACAGAGGTTTAAAGCATTAGGGGAAAAGGGGGTTTAATTTGGGGTTTAATGGTTTATGTAGAGGTGATCAAAAATCGGTTCGGGCCGGGCTTTAACACAATTTCTCGTGTCCAAACCCACAAAAAAGTAGCGGGCTTTGTCGAGCCGAAACGGGCTTTGCAGGCTTTTCGGGCCGAGTTCGGGCTTTTTAACTTAAAATGCAAAAAAGTAGCGGCCTTGTCAAGCCAAACGGGCTTTGCAGGCTTTTTGGGCCGGGTTCGGGCTTTTTAACTAAAAATGTGTTTTTATGCTTATCCAAACCCGCCCTATTTCAGGCCGAATCGGGTCGGGCAAATGTTGATCATCTCTAGGGTTTATGTTTATGGGGCTTTACAGCAGGAATTCATCAAAAATATTGTACTTCCTCATCACTTTTAATTTGGGGTTTAAAAGTATAAAGCCATATTCTTTTCACTTTAAAAAAATAATATTCAGTAAAAATAATTTAAGTTTAATAAAAATAAGTCAATTAAGTAAACTAATTTCAGTTTAGTAAAAATAATTTCAATTCAGTAAAATTAATTTCAGTTCAGTAAAAATCAGTAACTTTAAAGAAGAAATATAATAGAAATTTAGTAAAAATAATTTTAATTCAGCAAAAATAATTCCACTTTAGTAAAATTAATTTCAGTTCAGTAAAAATAACTTAAGTTCAGCAAAAATAAGTTCAGTTCGGCAAAAATATGGTGAATAGAACAATTTACTACACTTTTATTTTCATCATCTGTTTTAAAGAGGAGAGAGATAGAGGGAAAAATAAGATGGACCCATGTGGGTACGATAGAGATAGAGAGAAAATAATGTCAAAAATGAAAAGTGTTGCAGCTAATTAAAAATATAACAAACCGAAGTGAAGAATGTGCAATGGATGTCGCAAGAGGGTAGAAGGGTGGTGGTGCGGCAGCGGCTAAGAAGGTTGCATAGACGACAGGGAGCTTCAAACTTAAAAGAGAGATTTAGGGGGAAAGGGATTTAATTTGAAGTTAAACGCGTTGAGGAACCTCATCACTAACCCAACTAAACTAATAATCGTATTATATCGTTAATTAAACGTGTCAGAACCCCTTGATACTAACCCACTTTTTTTGGTGTTCGGTTCATGTCTTGTTATATGAAAAAGTGTAGGATCCGTTCAACATATTTCTCATTTAATTTATAATGAGAAAATTGTGAAAAGAGATCTTTTAAGTGGTCGGCTTTTAAGAAAAAGACCTTTTAAATAAAAACTTGTGAAAAAGGACATTTTAAGTTGTATTTTGTTTGTATGGGGCACTTGGGTGAGCTTGCGTGGTGGTCAACATCGGAGCTCTGGGATTGACTATCACGTGTTAGTCTCCGACGTTGACCACCACGTGTTAGTCATGTTACTTATTATTTTTTTAAAAAAAAATTCCCAAATTTCCCTCCTTTCTGGACTTAACCCTTTCATAGTATTCTCATAGGTTATTTTTGACCTTTAGGTCCGATTTGAAGTTAAAATTTACAAATAATAATGATTGAGAATGCCAAAATAAATATAGTTTGATTAACGTAATAAATAATTTATGATGACCCGGGGTATCTCCTAGGCCAGTAACTAGTTTGTTTTGAAACAAATAGGATGGTTAAGTTGTAAATGTATATTAACATGAGTATAAATTACCGTTAAATAGTACCATTTACTTAATTTCAGTTTAGTTTAGTTCAGCTCTAATCAGTTCAGCTCCAATCAGTTCAGTTTAGTTCAGCTCCTAATTTCCCTCTCTCATAAAATATTCATTTTAGCTCAGTTCAGTTCAGTAAATGTGAACAGGCCCTAAGTATGTAAATTATGAATCAAATATTAATATATTATACCACTATGAGATATAATAGTACTATTAAGACAACATATACTCTAATGGTATACTATACAATTAAGTATAATAGCACACAAATAATATCACTGTGACCATAAAAAATTACATTTATGAATGTTAAAGGAAAAATGGAAACTAATAATCCTACCTTTTTGAAATCTGGAAACAATCCCACCTTTAACCCCCATCTGCTCAAAACAAGCCTTTTTTTTTTTTTACAGGTTTTTGTCAAATTAGTAACCTGTTTAAGAAGGTGACTTGACATGTGTCACCTTTTTATTGGCTTTTGTTTTTTTTAAACAGTTTTTTTTTTTTAAAAAAAAATATAAACTCCTGATCCCTTCCCTTGTCGGACCGACCCACCCCCCTATCAGACTGACCCACCTCCCTTGCCGGAGCCAACTCCATCACCTTTCCCCTTCCTCTTTCTTGATTATCTCCCCTGTCAAAATCCCTAACTGTTTCCCCGTTGATGGGATGGTTAGGGTAAGGGGTTACGGGTAGAGGTGTCAAAAGCACACCTGACCCGACCTGATCCGAAACCGACCCCAAAATATCTGATTGATTTAAAATTGGACTCGCGTAGACACAATAATTTAGCATGACTCAACTTTAAAAATTGACCCGACCTCGTCAGATCTGATTCGATCATCCAAATTGACGTCTCTAGTTTCGGGTTGAATGGAATGGTTGGCCTTGAGTGAAGTTTCTGATTTAGGTGGGTTTAGGGCTAGGGGTTAGGCAATATTTTGAGGTGCGGTTTTGGGTGGATTCCGATCTCAATTTTTGGAGTATTGGATGGCTGGGTTGGTCGTGTTTAAGGGGCAGGTTTCGTGGGTGATTGGGGTGTGGTCAGTTTCAGGGCGGCTGGGATGGTCAGGGTTTTAGGTTGGTCGGGGTGGTCGACGTTTCAAGGGGGTTGGGGGGGTGGTGTTAGGGGGTTTTATGGGTGGATGGGGGTGGTCGAGTTTCAGGGTTACTGGGGTTGTGGTTAGTTGTGGTGGGGTACGGTGGTTGAGGTTAGGAGAGAGAAAAAAATGGGGGGGGGGGGGTTAGGTGGTGAAGTGGTGGTGGTGGTTATGGTGGGTATAAAAAAATAAATTGACCTAATAAACAGGTTGTAGGCCAGGTTAAAAGACTTGTTTTGAGCAGATGTGGGTCAAAGGTAGAATTGTTTTCAGATTTCGAAAAGTAAAATTGTTTTAAGCAGAAAAGCCAAAGGTGAGATTTTTAGATTCCATTTTTTCAACGTTAAATAAGGAAAATTTGTTAATTACTACCTCAAAAAAGGGGTCTTTGTGAATTACTACCCGCAAAAAAAAAAGTTGTTAATTACTACCCTAAAACTGATTAATTTTAGCAACTACTACCTTTTTTACTAATCAGCATACTTAAGCTCTTAATGATATTATTATTCATCTAATTACTAATTAGTAGCTCTTAAACCTTAATTAATTAGGTAAACCCTAGCACCACCTTCCCACCACCATTGCACCACCTTCGGCGGCCCCCCTTTGGCCCTTTAACACACTCGATAGCTCCTCCACCATGAAATCCACTCCCCGCACTCAATCCCCCACCACGAAACCCACCCTCCCTTTCCCCCACCACAATATCCACCATATTCTTGTTCCCCCCACCACGATTACCACCTCGATTCTGCTTCCCCAACACACAATTCCCACCCCCTTTTACGATACCCCCATCCCCTACCCGCGGCGGCCCTGACCCCCTACCCCTTGCCGGAAATCCTTGCTCAACCATCCCTAACCTTCCTATATCCCCTTCCCCCCTAATCACCACACTAGGGTTTCAATTTTAGGGCTTTAGGGTTTTAATTTTGAAACATTAGGGTGGTGATTAAAGGGGGGAAGGGGGTGGAGGAGGCTTAGGGAGGGCTTAATAGAGTTCTCTAGCAAGGGGGAGGGGGCTAGGGTGGCTAGTGGGTGGGGAGGAGGGATTTTTTCGAGGGTTGGAGGGATTGTTGGGGGGGTTTAGAGGTGGTGCAATGGGTGGTTTAGAGGTGGGGTGGATGCCGGGGGCGAGGGTAGGCTGCCGGAGATGGTGGGGATAGAGTAAGGGGGCTGCCGGAGGTGGTTTAGTGGTGGTTTAGAGGTGGTGTTAGGGTTTATGCAATTAATCATGCCTTAAAAGTAACTAATTATAAATTAGCCGGATAATGATATCATTAGTAGATTAAATCACCTAATTAGGGGCTGATTAGGGAAAAGGGTAGCAATCTATACAATTCATCAGTTTTAGGGTAGTAATTAACAACTTTTTTTTTGCGGGTAGTAATTCACAAAGACCCCTTTTTTGAGGTAGTAATTAACAAATTTTCCGTTAAATAACTATATATTTTACACTATTATGTGTTTTGAAAACTCATAGAATCAATGCGCCAAGATGTATTCATCGTCATTTGTGGTAAGATAATTAAAACTATCCTATACATATAATGAAATAATTGTAGCCCTGCGGGGACTTTGGCCGACTTCTAGATTATATGCCATAGCCCATATGTGGTAAGATATTTAAAACGTGCCTAAGTAATAATTGTAGCCTTGCGGGGACGGGGGACCTCCGAGTCTCCGACCTCGGCCGAGTATGGACAACTTCCGGCTTATATGCATTTTTGCTAACATATTCAAAACGTGCCTACACTAATAATTGTAGCCTTGTGGGGACCTCGGCCAACTAAGGACAACTTCTAGCTTATATAGTTATATTCCATTTTTGCTAAGAAAACTTGCCTACTCTAATAATTGTGGCCTTGTGGAGACCTCAGCCGAGTATGAATCACTTCTTGCTCTAGCTTATCCGAGTATTTCGTATGTCATTTAACACATTTTTGCTAATATAAGATGTTTAAAACGTACCTACACTAATAATTGTAGCCTTGTGGGGACCTTGGCTGATAGTGGACCACTTCTAGGCTTCTAGCTAAAACTTTTTCTGTATTTTCATTGTAACAATCGGATTAGGTTACTATTCCCTCCGTTCCTTAGTACAAAGACAGAGCTTTAAATAACACAATAAGGTCCCTCCAAACAATACAATAAACTTATAAGGTCCTTTTAAACCACTTTAAACATATAAGATCCTTCCAGATAGAGTTGATAAAAAATCGGGCTGGGCCGGGCCTTAACACAATTTCTCGTGTCCAAACCCGTAAAAATTTAGCGGGCATGTCAGGCCAAAACGGGCTTCTCAGGCTGGGTTCGGGCTTTTAACTAAAAAGCGTTTTATGTTTGCCCAAACCCATCCCATTTTCGGGCCGGCTAGCGGGTCGGGCCAACATTTTTAGACAAAAATAATGAACATATGTTTAGGGTAAAAATACCCCAGGTACGTGGCCCAATCTCATAGTAACACGTGGCCCAATAAACAGGTGACACGTGGCCCTATGAGAGTGAGACACATTTCCACCTGTTATGGTGACACATGTCAGCCATGTCTAAATACCCTAAAGCTACAATCAGAAAGAGAAAAGGGCTCTGATGACCTCAGGCCCAAATCCCGAGAAAGCCTTGAAAGCCGTAAAACGGCGCCCCCCACGACACGTGGCGACCTCTGATTGCGCAGCCAATCATGTCCCGACATTTTAGGGCATAAACCCTAAGGGGGCACATGCTCCCACCCCTATATATACCCTAATCATTTATGATGGGAGGGGTGGAATTTGATGTGACATTAATACAAGAGCTCTAAAAACGCTCCAACTTTTCTCTACTTTCTCTCTCTAGCCTTTTCCGTTTCCGTTCACTAACTTGAGCGTCGGAGGCGAATATTCCGATCACCGGAATATTCGTTATTTTGCAGGTGTCCGAGTCTTTGTCAACAGAGCGCGACCAGTATCCGAGGGAATCACAAAAAACCCCAAAACATTTGGCGCCGTCTGTGGGGATACTCGTCCGTTATGGCAATAGATGGTCAGACACCTAATCCTGGACCTCGTCCAGGTGAGGATGGATATGTAGAGGACATATGTACTACCATACACTCAAGCAATCCTTTGACTGCCTCATTTGAAGAGGCCGAACAACCTACCCCAGCTGCCTTAATGGCTGAGCTGACTAAGCTCCGCAAGGAGTTGGCGGCTGTCCAGCAAAAGGGGGGAGGAAGCACCTCCAAGAAAGCCAACAACAAGACCAATGCAACTGATGCTGGTAACACCCCATTCCGTCGTCCGCACGGAAGGTCTCCCCGAGTCCCACGGACCAATTTCTCTAGCCTGCTGGCAAAAACGCAGACGGCTGGGGGAAGGGGCAGACAGCCAAAAAGAGTTGAGACTGAGCCATCATAGCGCTTTAAGGACGCAAGGGATTACATTCGGCACAAGCAAAGGGAGAGGGCCGCATACTCTGACACGGCCTCTACCCCAACCATGCCGGATGAGGCCTCCAACCAATCTTTCTCCCAATACACCAACACGGCTGCTTCCAGCAAGAGCCATACTATTACTCCCCGTCTAATTCAGCCATTGCAATATCAGCCTCCTCAAGTACCCAATGGGTTGGTACAACCAACTCCTCAAGTCTTTGGGCAGTATGGGCCGTATGGTCAGATGTTCGGCCAGGCTCCCTGTCTGGTTGGAACGTCCGCTCAGCCTCAGCCTATTGATTGGCAGATGCGTTTGTTGAACTTGGGAGATAAGCCGCCTCCGTTTTCGCAAGACATACTAGCGTCCCCTCAACCAGCAAAAGTGAAGAGTATACTAGTGGGTGCCTATGATGGTACGGGCAACCCCGAAGAGCATGTTACTTCGTACAGGAACCTAATGTACTTGCAAAGTGTAGATGATGCTACATGGTGTAGATGCTTCCCGGCCACTCTCAAAGGGGTGGCTCAGGATTGGTTTAACAGCCTTCCAGCTGGATGCATCAATTGCTTCACCACCCTCAGTTTGTTGTTTGTGGGAAACTTCTCATACAACATCCCACCAAGAAAGACAAGTCTCAACTTGGCTACAATTGTTCAAGGAAAGAATGAAGGACTACGCTCGTACGTCCAAAGGTTTAACCAAGAAAAAGCCCAAATTCATAATCTACCGGACGAAATGGCTTACTCAGAATTTCTCCGGGGATTAAGGCATAATGGTTTTAAGTTTGATTTGGTAAGGAAAAAGATTCGGTCATACGCAGGTGTATTGCGGCAAGCCGAAGCCTATATTGAGGCCGCGGACTTTTGTTCGCTCACCAAATCAGAACAGCCGGCCAAGGGGGCTGAGAAGAAGCAATCTTCTCAGCAAGACTCGGCCAGCCGAAAGAAAGAAGGAAACAAAAGAAAAGAAATCTGGGTAGCTGATGACAAGCAACCCAAGTCAAAGAAAAGCAAGACGTACGAACCTCAGTATGAGTTCAACAAGGATGGTTACTCCATTTTGATGGAGATAAAAGACAAGTTTGAGTTTGAGAAGCCTCAGCCTTTGAGAGGCTCGGCCCAATACAGAAACAAAAACAAGTATTGTCATTACCACAAGGATGTGGGTCATGACACGAATGAGTGTATCAACTTGAAGAGACTGTTGGATAAGTTGGCCGACAAGGGTCTGCTGAAACCCTATGTGACCAAGTCCAAATTCACCTTCAAACGGACAGACAACACGTCCGAGAAAAAGCAACAAAATGAAAAGAATGACAAGGAAGATGATGGGAATAGTACTGATTCAGGCTTTGTGGCCGTCATATCAGGAGGCTTCGCTTCAGGCGGCCCTACCATGAAAGGAATCAAGCAGGACGCTCGAAATTTGTCAAATGTAATGCAGACGGACGCTGTTAAAGCCGAGCCATTTCCTGAAGTGATCATAAGTGAGGCTGACCGTGGAGAGGTCAGAGCCTTGCACAATGATCCCATGGTCTTTGTAATGAAGATAGCAAATTTGAAGGTGGGACGGATATTGATTGATACGGGTAGTTCGGCCGATATCATAAGTCTCTCTGCCTTGAGGAATTTAAGCTTCCCAGAAGATGCCCTCCAAGATATAACTCACCCCTTAGTAGGATTTGGGGGGAATATCATTCATCCAGTCGGACGTATTGACCTTCCCGTCCGTTTTGGGCAGAAGGGTGAAGGAAGAGACATGGTCGTCCGTTTCCTTGTTGTAAAAGAGTTGACTGGGTACAATGTAATCCTTGGCCGCCCTACTCTCAATGCAGCCAAGGCGGTCATAGTGCCCCATTTGATGTTGCTGAAGTTTGAAAGGTCGGACGGAAAAATTGGAACCATTCAAGGAAGCCAGAAAATGGCTAAGGAATGCAATTAGCTGGCCGTGAAGCCAACAGCACGCGGCCCAAAACTGTCCGAGGTTAAGGAAGAAGGAGCCTCACTCCCAGCATACCAGGTCGGCCAGAAGCGTAAGGCGACCAGGGCAGAAGAAGCCTAGCAATTAATGACTGTCGGCCGGCCAGATGAGTTGAGACCCCAGCTGGTCGGCAGCCATCAGGATATAGTGCTTGACTCCAACTACCCAGAACGGACAGTAAGTGTCGGCACTATAGCCTTGGAATTTCTTGGGGATGAGTTGGTTCAGCTGTTAAAGGATTTCAAAGATGTGTTTGCATTTGAAGTTGGTGAAATGCCAGGAATAAGTCCTGACCTGGCCGTGCACAAATTGGCCGTGAATCCTTTGATGAATCCTGTCCGTCAGAAGAAGAGAAATCACGGAGAAGAGAGGAATCAGGCGGCCGCAGCAGAGGTGAAAAAGCTGCTGGACGCCGGTTTCATTCGGCAATGTTTTTACCCAGATTGGGTGGCCAATGTAGTCCTTGTGAAAAAGCCGAATGGAACTTGGAGGATGTGCGTGGATTACACGGACTTGAACAAGGCGTGTCCAAAGGATAGCTTCCCCTTGCCTAAGATTGACCGTTTGGTTGATTCTACGGCCGGACACGCCCTTATGAGCTTCATGGACGCATACTCCGGATTCCATCAAATTCCTTTGTGGGAAGAAGATCAAGAGAAAACAGCGTTTGTGACCGAGCAGGGGTTGTACTGCTACAAGGTTATGCCATTCGGCCTCAAGAATGCCCCTGCTACATTTCAGAGGCTTGTAAATACGGTCTTTAGGGATCAGCTCGGCCGGAACATGGAGGCATATATTGATGACATGATTGTCAAGTCAAAAGAGCCGGCCGACCATCTCAAAGACCTACGAGAAACGTTCACCGAACTCAGGCGGCATAAGATGATGTTAAATCCAAAGAAGTGTGTATTTGGTGTTGAGTCCGGCAAGTTTCTCGGATTTTTGATTGATCAACGTGGAATTGAGGCCAACCCTGAAAAAATTCAAGCCGTCCTTGACATGAAGTCTCCAAGAACAATTAAGGAAGTGCAAAGACTGATCGGCTGTTTAGCAGCCCTTGGAAGATTTTTGTCAAGATCAGGGGATAAATGCCGTTACTTCTTTCAAACCATCAAGAAGAAAGCCATGTTCGAGTGGACAGAGGAGGCCTAGGAAGCATTCGTACAGTTGAAAAATCACTTGCATACATTGCCTCGCCTCGTCAATCCGCTCAAGAATGAGAAGCTATATATTTATCTTGCCATCTCCGAACACTCTCTAAGTGCCGTCCTTCTTGCTGAAAGGGACGGCCATCAGGCCCCGATATACTTCGTCAGTCATGTACTTCATAACGCCGAGCTGAAGTACCCCCCAGTGGAAAAATTTGGCCTTGCCTTGTATATGGCGTCAAAGAAGCTGCGGCCATACTTTCTAGCCCATTCAATTGTGGTCTATACAGACCAACCTTTGAAGAAGCCGTTCTCAACCTTAGAGGCAAGTGGCCGCATGCTCAAGTGGGCCTTAGAGCTCAGAGGTTTTGATCTTGTGTTTGAACCAAGGAAGGCAATCAAGGGGCAAGCCTTTGCGGATTTTTTGGCTGAAATGACACGGCCTGATCTTCAGCCGGCCGGGGACCAAGTCTGGAAAGTGTTTGTGGATGGTAGTGCAACAGCGACCGGGTGTGGCGCTGGTATTATATGTGAATCTCCTGAGGGAGATAAGTATGAGTACGCGTTGAGGTTTCAGTTCCAAGCGTCAAACAATGAAGCTGAGTACGAAGCATTGTTGGCCGGCCTAAGGATGTGTAAAGCGGCCGGGGCAACCAAAATTGAAGTATGCTCGGACTCCCGGCTGATAGTCCACCAAGTCAATGGTGGCTTCGAGGCTAGGGAGCCGGCCATGATGAAGTACATGCAGCTAGTTAAGGATGAGGCAGAGGGCCTAGAGCTTTTTTCTCTTAAGCAAGTTCCTCGTTCAGAAAATCATCAAGCGGACGCCCTCTCCAAATTGGCTTCCTCGGCATCATGTGACACTCCAAGGTCAGTGTTTTGGGAAGTAAAGGAAAAAAGGAGCATTGATGTCGAGTCCGTTCAGATAATTGATAGAAGTTCAACCTGGATGGACGGAATTATTTCCTACTTAAGAGATGGAATACTTCCGGACGATCCAAAAGAGAGTTGGCTATTGAAGAGGAAGGCGGCCTGGTTTGAGATGAAGGATGGGGAGCTATTCAAAAGAGCTTTTGTGAAGCCCTACCTTAAATGTATAACTCCTGAAAGAGGGCATGATGTGTTGGATGACCTTCATCAGGGCCATTGTGGTTCACATATTGGAGGACGAGCCTTAGCTGAAAAGGCAACACATTTGGGATATTACTGGCCGAGCCTGAAGTCGGACGCCATGAAAATGGTGAAAAAATGTGACAAGTGCCAGAGATTTTCAACTCTTATTCATCGTCCAGCAAATAGTCTATCAACCATCAGTAGTCCGCTTCCCTTTGCCAAATGGGGCATGGACATCTTGGGGCCGTATACTCCTGCATCTGGCCAGAGACGATATGTACTTGTGGCAGTAGACTACTTCACCAAATGGGTTGAAGCTGAGGCCGTCCGGGGCATCAAATGGACGGATGTGTCAGCCTTCATTTGGAAAAGCATAATCACTCGGTACGGGGTACCTCAGTCAATGGTGTTCGACAATGGACCCCAGTTTGAGACGCGTCAACTCAAAGAGTGGTTGGGAGACCAAGGCATTACTCATTGTTTTGCCTCAGTCGGCCGACCACAAGCCAATGGTCAAGTTGAGGCCTAAAACAAGTTGATTTCCAATGGGATCAAGCGCAAGCTTGAAAAAGCAGGCGGCTTATGGGCAGACGAGTTGGTCAATGTACTATGGTCCATACGGACAACAGCAAAGAGTTCTACAGGGGAGACTCCATTCTTTTTGGTCTATGGAGCCGAGGCTGTACTCCCAATTGAAATGTACGAGCCCACTTTGCGAGTAATGCTTTATGATGAATCGGCCAATTGGGAGGCCATGAAGACCGCCCTAGATTTCCTTCCAGAAGCCAGGGGCAATGCGGTGCTTAGGCATGAAATTTATCGCTTAAGGATGACAAGGGCATATAATCGCCGAGTGTCTAAGCGGCCGCTCAAAATGGGGGACCTGGTATTGAGAAAAATGGAAGCTGTTGGCCGTGCCAATGAGGATGGCAAGTTGACTCCAAACTGGGAGGGGCCGTACAGAATCAGGGAAGAAGTCCGAGACGGCACATATCGCCTCGAGGCAATAGATGGCCGTCAGATCCCACGGACGTGGAACACTGATAACTTGAAGAAGTATTATGTTTGAGTTTTGTTTCTTTAAGTACTTAGCCAAAAAAGTTGTTTATACAGCTAGGTCTACTGACCGAGCCTTGTAATTAAAGCCATACGGCCACAACAATGTACTTTTGACAACATTAATGAAAAGTCAGGCATTGTTGAATTATTTGTTGTTTTACTTGTATTTATTTGCTTGTTTTTATTTATGATTAACGGCCGAATGAAGTGACTCACTGAGTTGCTTCCAACTTAGTAACACGGCTTATCATTCTTTTTGAATGGCCGAGGTAAAAAGGAAGCAAGGTTGCTCCCAATATAGCAATTCGGCCACGCAAAAAAAAAAAAAAAAAAAAAAAAAAACTGATTACGTCCGTCCCAATTTTAGGCGGACAACTGAGGCAAGGTATTCCAAACTTGTGTAGAAAGCAAGTGTCCTTTACAAATGGGGCAAGGGCATACCTAGGCATTTGGCCCGGCCGATCAAGGAATCTTTAAGTTGAGATAATACTTAGGATTTCTAGGGTGCGTCCGAGCGATAAATTCAATGGACTACTCGTACAATAAAAGCCAAACGGCCAATTAAATTGATTCGGTGTTCACCTAGTCCAAGGGCAATCATTATTATGATTTGATTAACTTGCTAGTCGTCATACCCTTTTAAGGTATAAAAACTACCAAGTTAATCAAACCTCTTAGAAAATGGACTAGGCGAACACCGAATAAAGGGGCATACCCCTAGGAGCGTACGAAAAGGGTGCACAAAGCGCAAAATTGCAAAAAATAGCTAAGTATGAAAAATTTTGCAAAAAATAGCTAAGTATGAAAAATTTTGCAAAAAATAGCTAAGTATGAAAAATTGCTAAGTATGAAGCAAAGGTGAAAGAACCGCGCAAAGGCGGACAAAATTTTCATTAATAAGACCGCACAAAGGCGGCCAAAATGTTTACAATACCGCTCTAACAGGCGGCTTCAAATTAAAAAAAAAAAAAAAAAGAAGAAGTACAGAATGAACTAAACTACAAAGTAAGCTGAAAAAAGAAGGAAAGCTTGAAAGCTGAGCAGACGGCTACTGGAGGACCTGAGCTCTACTTAGCCGTGCTGTCTTTGGCAGACTCCTCCACCTTCTCGGCGTCCTTGGCCGGGGCAGCCTTGTCGACCGCCTCCTCCTCCTCATCCCCGTCCTCTCCGGACTCGGGGGAAGTAACGACCAGCTCTGGAGGAGGCATGCCGGCCTTCAATGCATCTTCTCGAAGGCAGACGTACTGAAGCCGCTTTTTGAAGCGTTCCTCGTAATAGGCGGCCTCACCCTCGTCCACCATCAAGTCGAAGGCATCAAAGAAGTATGCCTTAAGTCTGTCTTCCGCGTTCTGCTCTATGCGGATGACTTCGTCTACGCTGATTGGCCGAGGAGCTTTAAGTCGCTCCTCATAGTCCGCAAGGGACTTCTTCAAGGTCTCCACCTCGGCCTTCAGCGCGTCCGCTTCATCTAGCGCAGACTTAAGGTTGGCTTGGGCCAACTTCAGCTCACTCTTCAAGGCCTCGGACGCCTCGAAGCCCAACTTCCACTTTTCCTTCTCAAGGACGGCCTCGTCCCTCTCGACCCTCATGGCCTCCCTGGCCAAGGACTCCTGTTGGAGTGCCTTGCCCAGTTTGACCAGGTCCTCTGTTTGCCGCGCCGCTTTGTAGGACAGCGCGGTTATCTAGGTCTCAAAGTGTACCCTTTGGACGGCGGCCGTCCCAGTTACAGCATCCTCGACTTTTCTGATCTCAAGCCAAGCATTGTTCAACCGTTCGTTCTCCTTGTCCTTCCAATCTAGGAAGGCGTTCAGACGGAGGAAGAGCTGCGGACAGAAGGAAGAAACTTAGTCAAAAATATGGAAAAATTGGCTAAGTGTTGGAAAGAAAAAACATAAGGAGATAGAAGTATACCTCGGCGCTGCAGTTTAGCATGGGGCCGAGGAAGCCTTCGTTGATCCCCCGCAGCTTATCACGCTGCGCTTGGGGGACCGCGCGAACCATGGCCTCGCGCATGGCCTTCCTGTCCGCACCAGTCAGTGACTGGCCGGGTACCTTCAACTGCATCTCCTCTGATATATCTGCGGACGACCGTGTAAGAAAAGTTAGCTAAAATTCGCAAGTAAACAAAGACTTATAAAAAATGAGAAAAAGATGGCTAACCAGTGGAGAAGGTTGGAGGAGAAAGGTTGGTGGGAGGAGGCGGCAAAGGAGCTTCCCCCTCCTCCGGACGATTTTCTTCAGCATCGCTGGACGGCTGGTTGACCAGCATCGTCCCGATCCAGCGACCGGTCATTTGTTCTGGGGTTAACCTATCCCCACCGTCCGAAGGGACGGACTCTTCATGGACCTAATCAGCAACAGGTTCCATGGGCTTGGAGACCCCGCTTTGTATCAGCCGGGGTTGTTCTCCTTTAGAATGTGTCGAAACAGTCTGCGGCTTTGCCGTTGCCGCGGCCTTGGATGACGGCTTGGAAGCAACCGTCTTTCTCCTTTTGGGTGCGGACGCATTCGGAGTAGACGTGGCCGGCTGCTTCCGCCTGGCCTTTGGAGAGGAAGAGGAGGTCTGCAAAAATACAAAGTTAGTAAAATTTTTAAAGTCAAAGCGCAAGATGGTGTCCGTGCGATTTGGGAAAGAAGCTCCCTTCCAGCATGCATGAACGGACATAAAGTGTCCGTGCAAACTCAGGAAGTGAGTTCCTCCCAATATAGCAGAACGGCCACGGCAAGGAATGAAAAATTCAAAAAATAATCTAAGTGTTTACCTCTTTGATCTGCTCGTACATCTTGAAACGAGTTTTGTACCTGGCCAAGTCCACCTCGGACAACTCCACTTCAGCTTTCTGGGCCGAGTCAAGCATAGCGTACGCCTCCGCTGCAAAGACAAAAAAAAAACAAAAGTGTTAGAAAATTTTTCTAAAAATTCTACATGCGTACAAAAGAAGGGTCTATATATATTTTTAAATGTCCACCTTGGGGCATGTTCTGGTACAGGCCGTACGCAGACATGAAGACAGGGTCCCTAAGCCAATTGGCAAGAGGAACCCAATGGCTAGGGACCCGTTCAGTTTTGTTGCCCCGCTTGACTCGGTTGACCTTGAAGTACTGAAGCTGGTGTTCGTGGCTTGGGTGGATGGGCGGCTTATCAGGCTTGTGGTCTCCGCGTCTGAGTTGAATAGGCTCTGGACGGCACCTGTTCATGCGAAGGTTGAACTCCGCATCTTGAGTTTTGATGCGGTAAAAGCGGTGCTTCCAGTCCCTCCATTTGCTGACACGGTCGACCACGACCATATTGTCCCTGGTTGAACTCAAGATGAGCCAACCGTCCACATCTTTCTCCAGCCGAGTTAGTGAGTGCATCTCACAGAAGACCGCAAAGTCTGGCGTGAACTTTTTGGTGATGCACGTCACCAAGTACCCAAAAACGTTCAACCAACTGTTTGGCGTCAGTTGGAAGAGGCCGATGTCATACTCGTCCAGGAGAGTCCGGACGAATGGGTGAAAAGGGAAGCGGAGCCCCACGTCCAATGCGGCCCTATAGACGCAAAACGCCCGTTTGCGCGGCTTCTCCTCATCCCAGGTAGCCACAGCCAAGGCCTTCCTAGGGACTTGAATTTCGAATCCCTCCCCCAAATGGAGGGACTCCTTGTACTTCTCAAAGTCCTTCCTTAAAAAATTCAGGGCAGTCTCCCCAACTGTACAAGCGTACGGGTCCCTGAAGTTGTCTACATTGGCGATGTCTTCCTCGGCCGCCGCCTCACCTTCAGCCGTCTCACCCACGACCGCTTTCTCAACTTCTTCTTCTTCCATTTGGTGAGAAGGGGCGTTCCCAAACTCCGAGGACAGCACTCTGTCCAAGTCTGCTGCCTCGGCCGACATTGGGCCCCTTGAACTTGGGACGCCCATTGAAGAAGGGACGTCCTCCTCGAACATTGGACGCTTGCCCTTATCCTTGGCAGCGTCCGCCTCATTTCCCGAAGGAGGGGCGTTGCGAGTAGGCAGGGCGGACGGTTCGCGGATGGAGATTCCGGTTAAGGGTCTGTCCGCCCCACCCAGTTGAGGCCGAGGTCGAGAAGAAGAAGTGGGGACGGACGAGCCAACAGCGTCCGCCCCAGGATTGGAAGGGTTGTCTCTGCAAACTACCAGCTCGGCCCCATCCATGACCGAGTTGGCGAACTGAGGGAACCTAAGTTCCGGGGTAGGAGCGGACGAAGCGCCTTCAGCTTGAAGGCGTTCCTCGAAGGAAGAAGTGACCTCCACGGCCAAGTGTTGGGAGCCGGTGGAGGCGGTCGTAGTTTGAGTGGTGGAGTTAGTCTCCACCATACTACTGGGATTGTTAGGGTCGTAGGGGACCAAAGGGTGGACCAGACTGCCGTCTGGGTTCCTGGCCGCATAACGCTCACGCGTACGCATAGTTCTTGCCATTGCCTGTTGGGACAAAGAAGAATAAGTGAGGGTGAGTATGTACACATCAGACATAGACTCACTCCAAGGAGGAGACATCTCTTCTCCGTCCACTCTAGATTCCTCAGTCCCAGGCGAACGGCCGGCCTCATGAGAAGAGTCGGACGAAGCCGAGTATGGATCCATAATTGAAGTAAAAGAAAAACAAGGAAAAAAAAAAGAGAATGTAGACGGCCTACCTCTGTACGTTCTGAAAACTTTGAAGGAGGTGGTGAAGCTCTTGAAGATTGACCGGAAAACTCAAATATGCCCGGAAAACTCAACGGAAAACTCAAACACACGACGGTGCTCTTGAAGATTAGGGGAAAAATCACTTTCTCTCACTAGAATGCTCTGCCTTCTCTCTAGAATTCACAATTGGGTAAAGTGTGAAAATGAGAATTTACTTCCCATATTTATAGAATGAATTCATGGGGGTAAAATGGTAAAATCATTTTTCCCGCCCAAACATTCAAACAGTAATTCCTTGAGAAATTACTCGAAGAAATAAGTGGACGACGTTAGGGTTCTGTTAAACTTGTGAAAAAGACCAGACGGACAATTAACGGCACGTTAAAGTGAATTGAAATGAGTTAAGTGGAAGATTCAAGAATTTTACACCTTCAACACTTAGTCTCCACAACTTGAGAAAATCTAAGTTGAAAAGCGTTCGCCCAGTTCTCAGACGTACAGTCCAAAACAGGAATTCAGACGTACGAAGCATGATTAGAAAGCCAAGAAGTACGTCTGAAATCAAGGAAGCCCAGGTCACCCCAAAGGAAAATATGTGGCCGTTCTGGGTGGTTAGGAGATAAGCTCCTCCCAGAGTACCAGAACGTCCAGTTTCATTTCTGTGGCCGTTCTGGGTGGTTAGGAGATAAGCTCCTCCCAGAGTACCAGAACGTCCAGTCTCATTTCTGTGGCCGTTCTGGGTGGTTAGGAGATAAGCTCCTCCCAGAGTACCAGAACGTCCAGTTTCATCTCTGTGGCCACTCTGGGTAGGTAGGAGATCAACTCCTCCTAGAGTGTGAGGGCGTCCAGTGGACGACCGCATGAACTCAGAGGTTAAGCCTCTCTCAGAGTATGAGAGCGTCCATTACAAAATATGGACGTCTAAATAAGCAAAAAGCCAAGCTCATCACAGACTACGAGGACGTCCAAGGCAAGATATATGGACGTCCACGTAGCAAAAAGAGCCTTGAATCAAAAAGTATGTGGACGTCCAGGGCAGGTGGGAAGCAAATCCAACCCAGAGTACCAGGACGTCCACAATGCAAGATCAGAGGAGGCGGCCAGTAAGTGTACGGGCCACCCCCTCTGAGGGGCAAATGTTTAGGGTAAAAATACCACAGGTACGTGGCCCAATCTCATAGTGACACGTGGCCCAATAAACAGGTGACACGTGGCCCTATGAGAGTGAGACACGTGTCCACCTGTTATGGTGACACCTGTCAGCCATGTCTAAATACCCTAAAGCTACAATCAGAAAGAGAAAAGGGCTCTGATGACCTCAGGCCCAAATCCCGAGAAAGCCTTGAAAGCCGTAAAAACGGCGCCCCCCACGACACGTGGCGACCTCTGATTGCGCAGCCAATCATGTCCCGACATTTTAGGGCATAAACCCTAAGGGGGCACATGCTCCCACCCCTATATATACCCCAATCATTTATGATGGGAGGGGTGGAATTTGATGTGACATTAATACAAGAGCTCTAAAAACGCTCCAACTTCTCTCTACTTTCTCTCTCTAGCCTTTTCCGTTTCCATTCACTAACTTGAGCGTCGGAGGCGAATATTCCGATCACCGGAATATTCTGAAGAACAATTTTAATCGAGGAACATTACTAAACGGCTAAACCTATAATGTTTTTAATGTGCTTTTGTGTTTGGACTCATTGTATACAAAAGGGTTGGGGTACAAAAGGGTTGGGGAAATTAGCATCAGTGGCCATTTGGTCATCCAAAAAAAGAGTTCAAAGATACTATATATATCTATGCTAAGAGGACATCATCATCTAAAGTCTTAAGACTTATGTTTAAAACTTCCTCCATTTTTCTTCTTAATATCAAGCAAGTCTCAAGTTGAGTTTTGAAATTATTGGGACCCACACCCACCTCAAACTTATTTTTATTTTTTTTTTCCGTGAGAAATTACCTAATAAAGCACATATTTTGTAAGAAACTACCTAATAAAAAAAAGTTGTAAAAAACTACCTAGTAAAAGATAATTGTTGTAAAATACTACCTATGACCAGATTTCCACCGTTGACCTAATTTTCCGGCATTGACTCACCTCAAAACACCATCGGAATTATTATATATCTCGTATCCCGAAACTACCCCCACTAACTTGAAATACCCCTAAACCACCTCGAAAATATATTACCACCTTGAAAACCAACTCTCGCGGTGGTTTCAAGGGTATTTATAGGTGGGTCAACGCCGAAAAATTTGGTCAACGGAGGAAATCTGGCCATAGGTAGCATTTTACAACATTTTACCTTTTATTAGGTAGTTTCTTACAAATTTTTTTTAATGGTAGTTTTCTCATAAAATTTTGATTTTATTAGGTAGTTTCTCACAAAAAATCCTAAGTTAAATTAAAATGTGGTTGTTTCATTGCTTGTATAGCTGTATCGTTGCCAAAATAAAGGTCATGTCACAACGTCCCTACACCAACAATTGTATTTCAGCCTAATAATATCTAGAGTGGAGCAACCACAGTCCACAACAGTGAATCTAATCTTGCCCAATTCACTCTATAAATAGAACCCACTCCAATAAAAAAATTTCCAATACCAAAAAAATATATTTCACTCAATAATAGTATACTACTATTTCAAAATTATGGCAGGATTACCGAGGCTTATCACGTTGATGAGAAGCTCACGTTTCTTTCAGTATGAAACAGAAGAAGGGGAGTTGCACGCGACCGTGCGAAATACATCTGATATAATAATTAGTGAGAACAACTTTACCTTGTTTGAAGTGACGAGTTCAAAGGTTCATCAGGGTATGGTTCACATCACAAGTCTCTACAATAACAAGTACTTGCGGCTCAACCCAACCGGAAATTATATTTCCTCCACTGCAGACGAGCTCGAGGAAGACCGTGCCAAACGGTCGTGCACTTTGTTTAGGTATGTCATCAGCTCCCGCAACAAAGTGCGCTTCATCCACCTGTCCGATAATGTTGAGCGGAATGTGGTAGTTTATCAAGGTGGTATCCTCGGAGCTTTGGGTAATGTTCTTTCACTTCCCATTTAATTAATTACTACCTCCAATCCGTTAAATATTAAATATGGTAACTAATATATAACGGAGCTATTATTATTATTATTATTATTATAAAAGAAAATATCAAGATACCTACAAAATCAATCAATTTACTAGAAATTAATAGGGAGGCGAGATACAATATGGACTTTCACCCCTCTAGTTATAGCGAACCCGATCCTATTGAAGATGTGAGCAGCTTGTCACGGGTCATCTCCCTTGCCAACAATGGGCGTCACATGGGCCACTAGGCAACAGGGCATAATCGTGGCTAGGGGGCTTGCCCTTGGTGCCCAGCTGAGCACCTCCCCCTATAGAGCTTTATATAGTATCCTGCTTAATTTCCTAGTGAACACCCAAGTGACAGTAACACAATAATGGGTCATTTGGAGACCCAAATGAAGTCCAAATGGGCCCAAATTTGGGGGTCCACCGTATTTTGGGCCAAGGAAGACGATGGTGAAGTTAGTTTTCCGAGACGAGGTCCCGAAATACAAGTTTTGGCAGCAGGTAGCCCGGAAAACGCGGGAAGCTTCTAGAAAGTTCCGGAGCTATCTATAAGGTTCTTTTGGAGATTATTCTAGAGAGGATGACTCTAGAATAATCAAGGAAGGTCTGGTACATTGTAGGAGTCTTCTAGATTCTTCTACATATGTACATAACTTTTGTAAAGTTCTAGAATGTTCTAGGTTAGTCTTTAACATTCTAGTCATAGATGTGTGTAGAAACCTCCATGTATCTATGTTCCTAAGGAGGTGGGAACTCTCTAGATTGTTGTAGTCTAGAACCCTCCATTTGAGGAGGTTAGGAACGTTCTAGAGAAAGTTGTAAGTAGGGAGGAGCACTATAAATAGGCTCCAAGGCATCATTTGTACATTGAAGTTGAGAGCAATACAAAAAGTCTTCCATAAGCACTTGTGTTCTCTTGCAACTCAATCTCTTCCTTCAAACACTTAAAGAGTGTGAGGAAAACTAAGGCACGAGGGTGCCAAGTGAGTGATCGGGCATACTAGCAAGGGTGATAGCTTGTGTGCTCAATTATCTACGACACTTAGTCGTAAATTCGGACTAAGGCTCTAAGGGTGAGGGCTTAGTTCAACCAAGGGGACTTGTTAGCACCAAGGGGTCGTGCTAGCAAACTTATTTAAGCAGCACAAAGGGTTGTGCTATGTGGGCACAAGGAGTTAGTGCCAAGGGAGAAAGCCTGACTCGTCTTACGACGGACTGTAAGCGGGTGGCGCACGGTGCGTGACTAGGGCAAAGTAGTCGGCACGTGACAAGCTGCACTATTATTATTATTATTATCATTATTATTATTATTATTATTATTATTATTATTATTAGTAGTAGTAGTAGTAGTATTATTATTATTTGTATTTGTATATAGGCATATATGTGGGTTTATTGTGAGCAATAATTAATGAGTTGTGACATGCATTGATGCATGGATGAATGAAAAAAAAAAACAGGTAGCACCCTTGTATACAACTTGGAATTCACTGACATGACCAACTTTGTAATCTTGCCGAAGCACGTAATGTTCAAAGGGGATGATGGGAATTACTTAAGAGCACGTAAAAATAAAAATCTGGCATTCGTTGCCAACGACCCTACGGATCCGAGAGTGCACCACATTGCAACGCTCTCATCACCTCGTGTTGCTCGTTTCAGCCTACTGTCCACCAGATTCAATCTGTATTGGGAGAGGATGAACGGTGATTGGCTCCTAAGCAACTCCACCGTACCATCCACGACCAACACGACCTTCCGCCCGGTGAGGCAGGGTTTTAGTAGCCAGAACAACACCATAGCTCTGTTGAATGTGAATAGTAACAGGTACTGTGAGAGATGGACCCAAGGAGGGAACGCTGGTCGTCTTAGAGCTTCCTCCTCGACCATCGTACGTACTGCGCTGCTCACGGTGGAGGAGGCAATCCGGGATCGAGAAATCTCTGATATCAGGTATATATCTAATCACTTTAGGTATTTTGACACGTACCAATTGTTTTTATTAATACGTAACTTTGGGGTATTATTTGTGAGATATAAAATATTTCTAAGTTGTGAGTAATTTGGACCGAAAGTAGTATAACTCAACGTATAGTATTTCATTTCCTAAATATTGATAAAGAATAGAGGAAGCATATATATGTATATATATCCACATAAATTTTTTCATATATATTGAATAAGAAATCTAGCTAAGATACATTCATTATTTAAATTACAATGATTATCATATTCATGCATTCATTATTTTTTCCATACAATGACTTTTATAAAAATTGAATAAGATAGAGTGGATGTAAACTACTACCTCCGTTAATTTTTATGTGCAACTTTGGAATATTTTATGTCTCACAAGTAATACCTCAAAGCTGCACATAAAAATTAACAGAGATAATACTTTAAATGATTTTGTCTAAATGTTGGTACAGGTATCGTCTGGAGGATGCACGCATCTTCAATATGGTTCCTCTAGAGTCGAGAAGCCAAATTGTGTATAACTACGGCGATAATGATGAGATACAAAAGGTGTCATTCACCTACAGAGAGGTGATAGAGGAGAAGTTCAGCTCATCACATTCGTGGAAACTGTCGGCCAAGGCTACCATTAGGGTTAGATTGATCCCGGTGATACTTCAGGGGAAACTGACTACAACTGCAAGCTACGGAGGTAATTATTTCCCTTTTTATGGGAATTGTCTGATCATTTAATTAATTTGATTCACAAAGTAATTAATAATTTGAACATACACAACAGGTAGTGTTGAATGGTCCAAAAAGAAAACAATTGAGAGATCAATGACTGGCTCCACAACCGCTACAATACCAGCAAGGAAAGCTAGAAGAGTGACCTTGATAGTTGGACAGGGTTTCATGGACGTCCCTTACTCTTACAGACAAAGGGACATCCTTATGGATGGAACCTTCGAGGAAAAGACTATGCACGATGGCCTTTTCTCGGGTCTCAACACCTTTGAATTACAGTATATTCTCGGTGAAGCCGAAGACCTTCCTCGTAGTGCTAGGCCGCCAATAGGCCATGGTGACATTGTCATCGTGCCAGGTGAAACCAAGGTCCTCTCTACAATGGCCATCTCGCGTGAAGTAGTAGTTGTCGATGTGGAAGGAAAAGAGGATCCCGAACTAGCTCCAATGGAAGATCATCAACAAGATTGGGGAAGAGGAGATACTGAGGAGGAACCACTTCCCCTGCCAAGGCCTTCCAAGCTTTAAATTTTTCTTGTTTTGAGGGTGCATTGTCATTAAATTTTACTTTTTTCCTTTGTTTAATTATTGTCTTAGTTTGTTTCAAATCCAATTAACTCTGCATGTTATGTTATTTCCTTTGTTTCTTTCTTACCCCTTTTCATATTAATTAAGTTCGAATAAAGTACTCCCTTCGTCCTTTATTTACATGTTTACTTTTTGTTAAATTGTGATTCGATTCGAAATCTAGTAGGCCAGGACTGACTATGAATAAGAATATCTCTCAAACTATAAGTGATTTTGAGGCGAATCAAGTTAGAGGTGATATCTTGGTTAAAGAGCTTTCCAACGATAGGTCATATTCCTAATTTTGATCCGATAAGAAACGAGAAAGTTATGACCGTTTTACGAAGACCTAACGATGCTGACGAAGTGCTTGACATAGCACTTTCGTGCCTGGACGAGTTGGACGGTTTTTGGGTCAATTTTAAGCTTACGTGTTTTGAGGAATATTTCCTAAAATATTATATTTTTGATGACGGCTATTTGATCGAGTATCAGTACTTGGAGAACAATTATAGGGTATAATTAGGGTTTCCTTATATTATAAAAGGACACTTTAGTTTATAAATTAGATTATACTTTTTGAGCCATTAGATCTAGGACTCCTCGTATTAGTCTCTCGTTCTTTCTCCATTATAGTGAAGAAGCTCTCGATTCCCCCACCCGTGGATTTAGGTCTAATTTGACTGAATCACGTAACTCCTTATGTTCTTTGTTTATACTTATCTTCTTTGCTACTTTACTCGTTTTTATTTTTCATTGACTTGTTCCACAATAATCAAACACAATTACACCCTCATTTCCTAACACTTTCCTTTTGGGGGTTAAATAATTGCATGCCTACTTTTATTTAAAGAATGTATTTTTTTGACAATATTCCCTCTTTTTGATGAGTTTTCATCAATTCTCATCACCCGTATGTGTAGCTTTTACTGATATAGCTAGAGATGGGAAGTGCATAAGAAATTAAGAACCTTTAGCTTAGGTTGCTTACTATGCTACTTAAATTACAGCGTAGTAATAAATCCTTTTTACAACCTTAAGCTAAGAAAAACCTAGAACCCCTAACTATTTCTCTAGCCAGAAGGAGCTGCCAATCTTGCCATCTTCTCTTTGATGATGGTAAATCCTAAAATTTCCTTTGATTCCTTGGTTTTTAATTGTTTCGTTATTAATAATCCTCATTTCTCTCTCTTTATTATGAGAGTTTTGTTCCTAATTTTTGGGTTTGTTCTCTCTGTTTGTGGGAGTTTGGAGTAAGCTTTTATTTTCTTCTCTTATGGAAGATTAGAATTGGGTAGTTGCAGTTTGATTGTTCGTCCGACAAATAATGAAGATATAGGGTTTCAAATTTCTCTAAGGGCTTGTTCTCTTCGGCTTATTTTCAGTTCAATTTCTCTAAGGGCTTGTTCAATTCGGCTTATTTTCAGTTCAATTTCTCTAAGGGCTTGTTCAATTCGGCTTATTTTCAGTTCAATTCAGTTCAATTCAGCTCCAATAAGTTCAGTTCAGTTCAATTCTTATCTTAGGGCCTGTTCTCTTACGTTGAAATTCAGTTCAGTTCAGTTCAGTTCAGCTCAATTCAGTTCAGTTTAGTTCAGTTCAGCTCAGCTCCTAATTTCCTTCTCTTATAAAATATTCATTTCAGTTCAGTTCAGTTCAGCCAAGTTCAGTTTAGTTCAGCTGAGTTCAGTCAATGAGAACATGCCCTTAATTTCCTTATCTCATAAATTATTCAGTTAAGTTTAGTTTAGCTCAAATAAGTTCAGTTTCAGCTCAGTTCAGTCAATTAGAACAGGTCCTAAGTATCCAGAGTACCACACAAGTATTTTCATCCATACGACTATGCATTAATGGTTCGTTCTTAAGCCGAATTAGTGCTAAATCACATATTGTTCTGTATTGCTTCGGAAACTGTTTTTTATCCAGGCTATTGTTAATCGAATCTACAATGTATTTTGTTTAATGGTGATATATTTTTTGTGTTAGGAGTTCAGATTTCTTAAGAATTATTTGCATTGTAAAGTGCCATTTGACTATATTTTTAATGAAATTATGTTTCTTGTCAAAAAAAAAAATCATCTATATCAATAAACTTCCTGCTCATCGGCTCAATAATGTTTGTGTTGTTGCTACCAGATTCAATTCGGATATCAACGTTGGCTTGGATCACCCGAAAGTTTATTTGGTTATTGATCTTGGTCGTCTCTTTTGCTTTTGGCTTATTGATTGAGGTTGATCTCTTGCGCAAGAGTCTTAATCATCTCCACCCTTTTTGTGGGATTTTTGGCTATATGACAAGGTTTGACAACATCTAAAACCTCCCTCATGTCACATTCTATACCCTCATGTCGGCAACATGCTCAAAATTCAAGGCTGTTGGCTGGTTCACTTGGCTTGTTTGACCAGCTGGAATGTTTGGCTGTTTATAATGGTATTGAAATTGGCTTTTAAGCTGGCTGTTTATAAAAGTGTTTGGTAAATTAATTGTTGGTTGTTGGCTGTTTATTAGATAATTTGTGGGCCAACAAGCCAAAAGCCAACAAAAAAGCTACTCAAAGCAGCTTTTTCATTTTGGCTTAAAAGCCAGCTTTTTCGCTGATTAAAAAGCCAATTACCAAACACATTTTTTGGCTGTTTGACCACCTAAAAAAGATAAAAGCCAAAAGCTAACCAAAAATCCATTAAAAAGCCAATTACCAAACATGGCCATTAAGTTAGAAGAAAGTGAATCAAAGTGCTTTTGTTCTGAAACGTTTAATTACAGATAATGCTTTGATTGCTCTTGAGCTCTTTCATACTATGAAAAAGAGAGTTAAGGGTTGCAGGGGCTCTATTGCGATGAAGCTGGACATGAGCAAGGCCTATGATCGGGTTGAGTGGGAATTTCTTCGACGACTTCTTACTAAATTAGGCTTTGCCGGAGCTTGGGTTGATACAATCATGATTTTTGTATCTATGGTACAATATTCTTTTATAATAAATGGCGAACCCACAGGTGTTCTTGTTCCTTCGAGGGGCTTCGTCAAGGTGACCCATGTGTTACAATTGTGTATCATATATCTGTTAGCCAAATATCCATATGTCTGTATTTTACGGCTTTTTGCCTAGTGATAATTACATGTCTATAATTTATCGGTCCTCCTAAAGGGTTTCTTATTGATAATTGTAATCGTCCCTTAATTATTCAAGAATCAAGGATGAAAGTCTGGTATATCCACTTAATTATTTAAGGACATTAGTGCACGACTACCACTTCTGGCACAAAACTATAATATATCCGTACAAGTAGGAGTATATCTAAATAATTTGTCTTACAAGTAGAAGTATCTAAATAATTTCTCTTGAAAATAACAATAATAATTACTTTAAAAAAAGAGTAATTCATTAGTTGAATACACGAAGAAATTTGAATGATAAAATTGCAAAGTCATCTTCACATTTATACTATTCCGATATATTCCGTACTTCCTTTATTATTTCAGCTCGAAGCCACACGGCCGTGTGATTTATGTGCATTAGGCAATGGAAGGTTTTAAACTTATACTTACAGCTATTGCAGGAATTTTGTGTCTTCAGCTCTCAGCATTTGCTTCTGTCCAGAAACCTAACCATACTTGGTTGACACTCGATGGTATGCACTCTCTTATCTATACCTCTATAATTTAGTTTCTCGAATATTTTTTTCGAAAACAAGCTAGGTCGTATTAATTAACGACACAAAGAGTCCATGAATACAATACATTACTATTAACGGATTACTTTTATTGAACAAACGATAGTTTCTAAAGAAGTATTAAAAAAATTCTTGATTGGGTAATTCGAAAATGTGACAATATCTTCACAACAAATATCGAAATTAGGATTTATTAAAAAAAACAAATTAACCTCTTATTACCTTTATAATAAATTTTTAATAAAGTAAGTCATAGCATGTTAAGATCCTCTCATTGAGGCCACATGAGGGTGGCTCTTGATTGCGGATCTAATGATCCATTGCAAGGTATGGGATTTGAGTCCCACATGGGTCATATAGGGGACTAATGTGGGAATTTATATATGACAATGGGCTCTTGTCCCATTGAGCTAGCTTTTATTTTAATGTGAGTCCCACATTGGTCATATTCACGATATAATAATGTGAGCCATCTTTATTTAAGAGCTTTTAATGACAAAAAGGTGTTAAGTTTTATATCAATTTGGCTGATCGACCTCTAACGGAGAGCCAAAATGTTTTGCAGGGTCTCCGCCGTTGGTAATAGCTCGCGGTGGATTTTCAGGGTTTTATCCTGATTCTACCGCAAACGCATACGAATTGGCAACGACATTGAGTGTGCCGGATGTGAAGTTATGGTGTGATGTCCAGTTGACAAAGGATAGCGTTGGTATATGCTTCCCTCATGTCAAGTTAGATAACTTTTCTGACGTTTCAAAAGTGTACCAAGATAGAACGAATACGTATGTCGTTAACGGTGTAGAAGAAGAAGGGTATTTCACCATCGATTTTACTCTCGAGGAACTATCATCAATTAATTGTAAGTTGCCAAACATTTTCTGTTTTCCATGAATCAAGACGTGCATATATAATGCGGTATAATTCTTCTTCAATGTTTTATATATCAACACATTGTTGTTATGCGTAACTTTCTATATTATTCCCACATCTTGCAGTAACTCAAGGAATTAATTCCCGAAGTTTAGCTTTTGATGGTATGTTCCAAATTGAGACTGTTGAAGGCACGTTTATGAAAACCCAACCTGCAACAGGTTTCTGGTTAAATGTACAGGTATATTATAAGTGTATATTGTAACTTATTGCAAATTTTATTAAGGAAAATTTGTCTAGGACAACCTTTTAAAATACATTTTTTGTCTAGGACAACCTTTTAAAATTTTCTTGGCAAAGTCATACCTTATTTTAATTTTTTTTTTTGTTAACGACGACCAACTCCAACTTTCAGGCGTTAATCCACTGGAATCCAGCGTTGACATCCCTTCACCACCATTATGCGTACTCCACTTGAACCACCACCCCACCAGGCCACCACAAACACCACAACTAGTAACCCCACCACCACCTAAAACCCACCACCACCTAAAATCCACCACCAGCAAATCCCGAAATCCCTAAACCCCACCACCAGGACTCCTGAAACCGCACCCTACAATCACCCACCCTCCACGCAGACCACAACAAATCGAAATCTACCACAAAAATACCAACCCTAGCTTTAGATCTAATCGATTTCCGTCGATTTTCTAAGATTGCACACCCATTTCTCTCTCTTTTGTGTCGATTTGAGATCCTTAATTGAGACAAAGAAGAATGCCACTGGTGATGGTGGTGGTGGCGGCAGCGGTAAAGAAGATGAAGAAGATTGGTGCTGTAATAGTCTGATGTAGAAGGTGTTTATGGTGGCCTTGGTGTTGGTGGTCGATCGGGTCTCGAATGTGTTCATGGTGTTGGTGGTTCTTATGGTGATCGGTGATGATGGTGGTGGTCAATGATGACGGTGGGGTGCAATAAGGGGAAATAAGGGTCACGTGCAAGTCACGTGAGGGTCAACGCCGGATTTCGGTGGGTCAACGCCTGAAAATGGGGGTTGGTTGTCATTAACAAAAAAAAATTATATTAGGGTCGGACTTTGCCAAGAAAATTTTAAAAGGCTGTCCTAGACAAAAACTGTCTTTTAAAAGGTTGTCCTAGACAAATTTTCCTTTTATTAATAATTAGGCAAAGTTGATATTAACCACCTTTTTTAACCAACTTTTTTGGAAAAAAAACCACTTTTTATGTTTTTATTTTATTTTATTACTAAACCGCCTTTTAAGTACCTAAGTTTTTAACTACACTACCCCTATTTTAAATTTTGACAAAAAGATTTAATTGAGACGTCAAAGGGGCCCACAACTTGTACTTTTCCCTCCTAAATCATTTATTTTATCACTCTAAAAAACATTCGACCTTTCCCTCTATATAAATGCATGACTAAATTGAGTAAAACTCTAAAAAACCAAACCTAATTTTGCTGCAAATATAAAATTGTAGTCTTTATTCATTCTCAAACCCTAAATTGAGGTTATTAAAGTGGATGGTTGAGATGGAAGGGAAGGTTTTGCTGTGTTAGTGTGGTTGATGATTTGGAAGTGGATGGTTGAGATTCAATCCATTAGATTTAAAATAGAGGTAGTGCAATAAAAAATTTAAGTACTTAAAATGTGGTTCAGTAAAAAAAAAATAAAAAAAAATAAAAGGTGATTTTTTCAAAAAATATTGGACAAAGAGGTGATTTATACCAATTTTACCTAATAACTACGAGTAATACATCTAAATATTCAATTTCTAACCTTTAATGACTTGAGTAATGAGAACTTCTCAATTCAAACAACACATGTGTGTCTCACATTAAACAATTAATAAGGCTAATAAAGAGTTACAACACCCATTGCCTTATGATTTTGGTATGAAATTTCCTTAAGGGACTATTGCAATTCACAAAGTCTTATATGTGGCTGGCCATATTGTATGACCAATTACTTAGTGTAATGGGGTTACTTGGTCAGTGTTAAAGGGGTTAATTCGTCATTGTTATAATTGTTATAGAGTTACTCAGTCAGTATTATAGGGGTTACTCGATCATGAGTTACTTAATCAATATTATAGGGGTTACTTTAAGTGGCCACATACAAGACGGGCTGATTGCAAATAATAGCTTGACATTCTTTGTGCAGAATGCCATTTTCTTCGCCCAACATAATTTGAGCATGTTGAACTATGTCCTAAATGTTTTAGAGAACATACAAGTTAGTCACATATCATCACCTGAGCTTAACTTCTTACGAGAACTTGCACTTATACTACCATCGGTATCAAACAAAACAAAATTGGTTTTTCGATTTCTTGACAAAGATTCAACAGAACCTTCAACAAACCAAACTTATGGCTCTCTCTTGAAGAATCTTACAATGCTTAAAAAATTTTCTGCTGGAATCCTAGTCCCGAAGACGTACATATGGCCCCTTGATGAAACCTTGTACCTGCTACCTCATACTTCTTTAGTTGCAGATGCTCACAAAGTTGGGCTTGAGGTTTTTGCGGCAGATTTTGCAAATGATGTTCCTTTTGGGTACAATCATAGTTACGACCCAGTTGCTGAGTATCTTTCTTTCATTGACAATGGAAACTTTTCTGTGGACGGTGTGTTGTCTGATTTCCCTATAACTGCATCTGAAGCTAGAGGTGAGATTTGTTCTTCTTTTTCCCCATATACTCCTTTTGTCCCTTAAAGATTACCTCAACTATTTCTTCTGATTTTAACACATCATGTTAGAGTGCACAATATATTATAGTAATTGTTAGCTAGACTTATTGACTCTCCTCCGCCCATTCCTTCAATGGCGTATATTTTAAAATTAACACCCTAGGCGCAACCACAAAATTAAAAACAATCTCCCCAAAATAATGAGATGCTTTCAGGTGAACAAAAAAATAAATAATGGACTAAGGGCCTGTTCATATTTACTTAATTTCAGTTCAGTTTAGTTCAGCTCCAATCAGTTCAGTTCAGTTCCGTTCAGTTCAGCTCCAATCAGTTCAGTTCAGTTCAGTTCAGCTCTTAATTTCTCTCTCACATAAAATATTCATTTCAGCTCAATTCAGTCAGTTTAGTTCCAATCAGTTCAGTTCCAATCAGTTCAATGTGAACAGACTCTAATTAAAGGGTATATCCATATAGGACAATTTTAGTGCAACGAGGATTATATTTCTGATAATACTTGTAAAAATTTAGGGTAGAATAAACGAACATTGGATAAATAGTGAGATTGGTGACCTTTTAATATTTTATACTTGTATATAAGTACTAATTATAAGTTCATTTTGCAGAATGCTTTGCTCATCTAGGCACAAATGCATCATCGGAAGGTTTGTAGCTTTTTTTCCTTTTAACTTATCTAGTATTTTACCTTGTCTGTAAATAACTAACAACAATGACTACATTGATAAATTATAAGTATGTAAATCAAATGGAACATGGCATTTTTTTGAATAAATCAACAACTTTTTCATTATTATGGGTTCTATAATTGAAAAAAGTTGTTGATTTATTTACTGCTAGATTGACTATATTTTTTTTGATATTGTTTTCTAGTTGAGGTCTTGATTATATCACATCTTGGGGCGAGTGGAGATTTCCCTGCATGTACTGACTTAGCATACGCAAAAGCTATCGAAGATGGTGCTGATGTGATTGACTGCCCTGCTCAATTGTCAAACGACGGGGTGCCTTTCTGTTCTAAAACAAATAATTCTGGAGTTATTTCATCTAGTCTAAATTGGGAAGAGATTAAAGACGCTCAACGTAAGTTGGTCTTGTCATTCACTATTAATAAGTTGATTCTATTAATTATTTGCTCATCAATTACAAGTCAACTTTTGGTGCATGGAGAGAATGGTGTGCTATGTATATATATGGAAGTTGGCTGCTAGCCGCCTAGCCCTCTTCGTTCCCAGTAGCACTAGTAGTTCTAGCCACTACGTGGACAATCTAAATATTACTTCCGTTTCTTTTAAGTTGTTAATCTTGTTATATGTATATTGGGAAATTCCTGGTTGATCTTCATGATCAACATGGTTTGTGTTCTGTAAATCTCAAGATCATAAAAACTTGCTCTTGTTTGTGTTTGTAACTAATACGTACATATGAAGTATTTAATGTACCACATGGTTTGGGTATGTTATTGTTAATACATAGTATTATACTATTATGTCTCTTAAAAAATATTGATCACACTTTAATCCTATTTTAAAAAGATTGTTTTGCCCATTTTGTAATATGGTTTACATCTTATATCTTTTGCAAATACTTCCATTTGTATCATGTTTTGTATCCCTTTTTTTTTTCAGGTGAAATATCAAGCCCATTTTCCAATGATTTACTATATAGTAATCCCAAATTCAAGAATTCTGGGAAAATTTTGTCCTTGGCCAGCTTCTTAGACCTTGCAAAAAATGCGAGTTCAATTTCGGGTGTTTTGATCAAGATAGAGGTGAGAAAGTTTACCATTCATAACCTCACATAACTTATAAGGTTCTTTATCACAACTTTTGTTTTAAAAGGTCCTTCCTCACAAAATCGTCCTCTTAAAAGTTCTTCTTGGCAAATTTTTATATACTTCTTGTAGGAATCTTGTATAGTACGTCCTTGGCTATATGTTTGAAACTTCAATATAACTCCATCTTATATATCATGATGTCATTACACAGAATGCGAAATACCTAGCAGAACACCAGGACCTAAACATAATTGACCCAGTTTTGGATGCCTTAGACAAGGCTGGTTATAACCGTTATTCTGCAAAGCGTGTTATGATCGAGTCTACTAGCAGCTCAGTCCTGATGGCAATGATGGGGAAGAAGTACGAACTTGTTTATGATATCGACGAGGTTATTCGTGGGGCTGACAATGATACCATTGAATATATAAAGACATTTGCTGATTCTGTGATTCTCAACACCAAATCCGTACTTCCATATCTAAAAGAAGAAAGATTCCTTACAAGTATGCCTGATGTTGTATCAAAGTTTCATTCATATGGGCTACCCGTGTATGTAGAATTTCTCAGAAATGAACATCTGAGCAAGGCATTTGACGTATTTTTGGACCCAATTGTCGAGATCAATACATATGTCATGGCAGCTAAAGTTGATGGTGTTGTCACCGATTTCCCCAAAACAGCCGCAGCTTATAGGAGTAAGGCTCCCTTCATCTTCTTACCTTATTAAAATTTGTATGTATCTATGTTATATATTGCCAGCTACTCCATCAGTTCCTAAATAATTGACACGTTTAGGGTCTGTTCTCATTGACTGAACTCAGCTGAACTGAACTGAACTGAACTCAGCTGAACTGAATATTTTATAAGAGAAGGAAATTAGGAGCTGAGCTGAATTGAACTGAACTCAGCTGAACCGAATTGAACTAAACTCAGCTGAACTGAATTTCAACGTAAGAAAATAGGCCCTTAATCTTTTTTCACTATTTATATACTAACTTTTCCCCGTCAAAAAATATATACTAACTTTGACCATTGTTTTTTTTTATTTTTTTTTTAAGTAAATAACTTTTATCATAAATGTGTATATAGTTACATGAAGTATTAATTTAAAGAGATTTTTAATATTAGCTTTTTAATAATTTATATGAATATATAATCATATATATTTAAGGTCAAACTAGTACGTACATTGACATGTGTGTCAAGTTTGACTGTGTCAATTATTTAGGAATAAAGAAAATATGACTTGTAGGCTAATGGTAAACAAAGGACCTTTCAACTTTGAAATTTGGAGGTTCATTGATCAACAAGAGGGACACTTTGAGGGCGGGGATCCCCTTATATTTCCTCCTCGATCTATGCACTAATAACCTGTGTCAGGTTGATAAGGGAGAAGTTTTGGACCGACAGGATAGTGATACGTTAACCAACATATATTTTCCTATTGTTCAAGTTTTAATCATTTACTTGTATTTTTATGCAGAGAATCGATGCCTGAAGATGAACGTGACGTACATGCAACCAGTTCAACCTGGTCGCGTGATACAAATCTTTGATATAAAAGGCACACCTATCACTGCAACGGTCATTGGTGTATCTGATGTGCGTGAAGATCCTCTCATAGCAGCTAAGGTGCCAAGCCCGCCAACAGCAGAAGGCCTGAAAACAGTGCCAAACATTCAACTTCAAATTTTTGCTTCTCTTTTAATGTCTTTTATAGCTATGATTGTGGCATAGCGCGCAGCCTGTTTGAGTAGATTGAGTAAATGGAAGGTTTTTCACAACATGCATTAGTAATATATACGAGTATAAAACAAGTTTAAATTAGTTAAATTGGTCTTTTTTTTTTTTTTTTTTTTTTTTTTTTTTTTTTTTTGTGTGTGTGTGTTACCCGGTTCACCCTTTGCGCTAATCTAGAATTGGAGATCAGTTCTGGGTGGTTAGGTTCCAGTCCCCTCCTGTTGTTGTGGGGGATCGAACACAGATCCTCTCTAGCTACCAACTGTAGTCCCAATCACCACTACACCAACATCCAATTGGTAAATTAGTTGGATTGTAAGTTTGTAACCAACTAACTCTCACCAATTGGAGATCAGAGTAAGTGAGTAACTACGCTTTCAGCTCAATCTATTGTATACACTCATGACAATTCTATAACAGTCATCCTAACATGATGACCACTATACTCAGTTTTGATTGTCCGATTTTTGATTTATTTTTTTGTTGGTCAAACTTATTAAAAATAACATACACCATTTGTGATATTGTGTATGCAACACTTATGCTTCAATATTGGCCTAAAAAACAAGACTATACAATATTTGATACAACATTCAATCATTGAATTTACTCGTAAACAATTGATATGATATACAAGTATATACTCATAACATACATATTCATCTATCAGATTCTACCAAATTAAAAATCCCTTGATATGTATCTGCACTATTTTTAGCCAAGAGAAGACACCCCCATTTTGAAGAGTAAATGCCTTGTATGTAATGCTCTCTATTTATGCCAAAAATACTTAAATTTGATTTTCAAAATTTTTATTACAAGGCGCATGTTTGATCATGAAATATGTTTAATTACTCATGTTGAGCTTCCATGTAGAATTGGCAGCATCACTTTGATTACTCACTACAACTCCAATTGTCACGAAAATATTTTTCCGTAGTTTCATTAGAGTGTAGAGAGAGTATTTATACAAGTAATTAGGGCTCATGAAATAGGCCCGTTAGCTATACAATATAAACACTAAATATAGGCCCTAACACCCCCCCTCAAGTTGGAGCATGCAAGTCACAAATGCCCAACTTGCCAAGTAAATACATAAATTGACTTTTACTCAAAGTCTTGGTGAATATATCCGCTAATTGATTTGTTGTCTTCACATAAGACGGACTAATGATACCATCCTGAATCGCATCACGAAGATAATAACAATCCACCTCAATGTGCTTTGTACGCTCATGGAAAACCGGATTCTTCGCAATATACAAAGCAGATTGATTATCACAAAACAAGCTCATAGCACGGGGATGCGAGACACCCAAACTCAGAAAAAGGGCTTTCAACCATTTCAACTCATCAGTAGTTTTAGACATTGAGCGGAATTCGGCCTCTGATGAAGACTTGGCCACAGTGTCCTGTTTCTTTGTCTTCCAAGATACGGGAGAAGCACCAAGAAAAACCAACCAGCCAGTGATGGAACGACGTGACAAGGGACAACCCGCCCAATCCGAATCGCACCAACCTGTAATATGTAAATCACAATCTGAACTCAAAAGAATTCCCTGACCTGGACATCCCTTCAAGTACCGCACTGTACGAAGAGCCGCTTCCCAATGGTCCTGTCGCGGTTGTTGCATAAATTGTGACAAAATATGCACCGCGTATGCCAAATCCGGTCTAGTAAAAGACAAATAAATCAGACGACCCACAAGCCGCCGATACTGCTCTGGATCAGAAAAGAAAGGAGACTCTGATTTCGCCAGAGTATGATTCTGCTCAATAGGGGTACCTGCCGGACGAGCACCTAACAGACCCGACTCTGCAATAATGTCAAGTGTGTATTTCCGTTGACATAAAAATATGCCCTTCGGACTACGAGCGACCTCAACACCTAGAAAATACTTCAAAACACCCAAATCTTTCATATGAAAACAGTCACTCAAGTATGACTTGAATGATGAAATCGCAGAGGAATCATTACCAGAAATTATCAAATCATCAACATACACCAGGACACTAAGCTGAATAGACCCAGATTGCAGAGTAAAGAGAGAATAATCAGAGTACGACTGCACAAATCCGTACCTTTTCAGAGAGGCGGCCAATTTAGAATACCAACAACGAGGTGCTTGTCGAAGACCATACAACGACTTCAGAAGACGACACACCATATCAGGTTGAGAACCATGAAACCCAGGAGGAAGCTTCATATAAACTTTCTCATCAAGATCACCATGAATAAAGGCATTGTGAACATCCATTTGATGCAACTCCCAATTTTTTGCAGCAGCGACAGCAAGGAAAGCACGAACAGTGACCATTTTAGCAACAGGGGCAAAAGTCTCATTGTAATCAATACCCTCAACCTGATGATTACCAAAGATCACAAGACGAGCTTTTAATCTCTCAAGTGTGCCATCAGAGTTAAGTTTGACTTTGTAAACCCATCGACACCCAAGAGCTTTCTTACCCGGAGGCAATTTTTCCATTACCCATGTGCCATTTTTTTCTAATGCATCAATTTCTGTTTGCATAGCCGCTTTCCACCCCTCATCTTGCATTGCCTCCTTGAAATTACGAGGCTCAACCATCGTGTCAATAGCTGCAACAAACACACGGTGTCGCACAGAAAATTTATCACAATTCACAAAATGTGCTAAGGGATAGGGAGTACCTGAGGAGCTTGGAGTTGGCGGTGAACAGTGAGAGATAGATGAACTAGGTAAAGAAATAGTGTGTGCCACATAATCCCGGTGCCACCCCGGGGCTTGCCGTGGACGTTGACTACGGTCCAACACAAGAGAAGAAGAAGTGGAGGAGTTCGGAGCAGCCGTAGCAGGGCTGTCCGAATCAGCAGAAGAAGCAGAAGCCGCGGAGGAGCTACGAACCTGCTAGGCAGCAAGGTCCGCGGCCAGGTCGCGGCTGGAGGCTGTACTCCGCGGCCTGGTCGCGGTCTGTTCTGTTTGCAGCACAGAAGGCTGCCTGGCAGTCTTGTCCGCGGCCAGGTCGCGGCTGGCAGGGGTGTCCTGCGGCCTGGTCGCGGATGCCTCTGTTTGGGGTGTGGTTTGATGGGTGTCTTGCTCATTAACCACCCCACGACCCCCTTCAGTTTCAGGTACAAGGGAGCTCTCACCTAACTCCAACACATACTCCAAATCCTCCAAAAAATCATCATCAACCCCACCATGTTTGGTTGGCACATCCTCACTCCCCACATTAGCATCACTCGAGTCCCCATCACGCACAAAAGGAAAAACATTCTCATGAAACTTGACATCACGAGATACAAAAATATCACCGGTTTCCAAATCATACAATTTCCAACCTTTCTTCCCATGAGGGTAACCCACAAACACACATTTTCGACTCCTAGGAGCAAATTTGTCACCTTTTGCCTTTTGGTTATGGGCAAAACACAAACACCCAAAGACTCGCAACTCATCAAAGTTTGGTGGTTTACCAAAAAGAAGCTCAAATGGGGTTTTATTGGCTAGCAAAGAGGAAGGAGTACGATTTATTAAATAAACCGCCCCAAGAACACACTCACCCCAAAAAGCTATCGGCAAATTGCCTTGAAACATCAATGCACGACTCACATTTAATATATGTTGGTGTTTATGCTCTACCCTCTCATTTTGTTGTGGTGTACCAACACAAGAGGTTTGAAACAAAATGCCATTGTCATTAAAATAGGGAATCATGTGTTTGAATTCGGTTCCGTTGTCACTTCGCACACATTTAATATTAACATCAAATTGACATTTAACCATAGCAAAGAAAGAGCAAAAAGAAGAATAAACTTCAGTTTTGTCATTCAATAAATAAACCCAAACACCACGTGAAAAATCATCAACAATTGTCAAAAAGTAATGAGCACCACAAGTAGACGGCGTCTTATAAGACCCCCACAAATCACAATGTATCATCTCAAAAATACGACTGGCCCTACTATCACTATCGGGAAAACTATCCTGAGATTGTTTAGCTTGAGGACAAATTTCACATGGTTTATTCAAAGAAGTACTACTAGAACTAGCACTAAATGCAGGAACTAACTTGACAATCCTGTCTGACGGATGACCCATACGACGATGCCATAGCTCGAATGTTGAAACCTTCGGATTTGTCATCGCACACACCTTAGGAACCCGTCGAAAATAGTATAGTCCATCTATCCGTTCACCGGCTCCAATCAGGCTCCCCGAGTATTGGTCCTGTATAGCACATAAAGAATCAGTGAATTGGACAAAACAATGAGAGTCATCAATCATTTTAGACACCGAAATTAGATTGCAAGTTAACTGAGGAACAAATAAAACATGGTCAAGAATAATATCCTCAGTCAAATACACACGCCCCTCCTTCGTAGCAATGGCCTTAGCACCATCAGGTAGTCCAACCGGGCACGGTTGTATGTAGTGTACATCAAATAAGCAAGTGTCATCACCGGTTACATGATGTGATGCGCCGGTGTCAATAATCCAAGACAAAGAAGGAGACTCACCACTCATCTTATCCTGGTTTTGATTATTAACCATTGTCACTAAAGCACGAACATGTTCAGGTTGTAAGGCAGACAAAGCAGATAGAGTATCATGAGATAGAGACAAAGGGGCAGAGGAAGTGTCACCAAGAGTAGGGCCCACGGCATTAGCCCGAGCCGTGGGTTTACCGTGAGCAGAAGGAGCAGCAGCAGCAGCAGGGGAAGCAGAGGGCCTGCTGCTGTGCGCGGAGGTGTGCTGACCCGAGGGTGCTGCCCCCCCTTCTTCCCGTATTTCTCTAGCCACCAATCCGGGTAGCCGTTAAGCATGAAGCAGCCCGTGGTATCATGTCCAGTGCGCCTGCAATGTGAACAAAAGAGCTTCGACTTATCCACCTTTGGAGTCGATTGATATGGCCTCCGATCAGAAGACAGGGCAAAAACATGTGCTTCCTCCTTCTCCTTGCTTCGAGCAATACCACGAGAACGTTCCTCTTGAAGAAACGCTTGATAGGCACGGTCAAGAGTCGGAGGAGGTTGTTGGGACAGCAAATTAGTCCTCACAAGGGCATACCGATCATCATCAATCCCAATTAGAAATTGATGCAAGTGTTCCTCCGCCTTATCTTGTGCGTATTTTCCAGCCACATCACACTCACATTTACCGCACTCACAACCGTGAGGTGGTTTAAGACGAGTCAGATCATCAAAGAGTCCCATGAGTTTCGTGTAATACTCCTCAACGCTCATGGACTTGGATTGGGTGCATCCGGTGATTGCTGCCCGGAGTTGTTGAAGCCGAGGTCCATTAGCCTCACAGAACCTCTTCTCCAAATAATCCCAAAGCTTTTTAGCTTCCTCAAAATAGGGTATAGAGGCAGCAATTTTGGTATCAATGGAGCGCAAGACCCACGACACCAACATAGAGTTCACGGTTTCCCAGTCGAGAAGCTTCTTCTTCTCAGTCGGCTTGGAGATCGTGCCATCAACGAAGCCGAATTTTCTTCTAGATTTCAAGGATAGTGTAATCGCTCGCGACCATGCCAAATAATTATCGCCCAACAAGATTACATGAGAGATTAGGTTACCTGGTTGATCACCCGAGCCTAAGTAAAAGGGGGATGAAGGATCGATCTTAGAGTCGTCCACCATTGTTGATAATCAATAGAGTATAGAGAGGAATAGAGATTAGAGTATAGAGATTAGAGAAAAAAAAATTTAGGGTTTTTAGGGTTTAGAGTGATTTTAGCTCCGATACCATGTCACGAAAATATTTTTCCGTAGTTTCATTAGAGTGTAGAGAGAGTATTTATACAAGTAATTAGGGCTCATGAAATAGGCCCGTTAGCTATACAATATAAACACTAAATATAGGCCCTAACACCAATGCAATTAGAGATTATTAATTTGATCTCTGCTACCTAGGAAGTGTACAAGAAGTAGTGGTAGATGCTTCCTGCATATGAGAATGTGGCGGTGTTGAGCCAGTATCACTTTTTGTAGTAGATGTTGTTTGGTCCATATCTATTAGATACATCGATGAAGGGCGTTGAGGCACCATAGAGATAGATGAGTCGGATTCAGAGTGAAGCATGTGAATTATGGTTGACATGGGTGGTCTCTTCCTAATATCGTCTTGAACACATAATAATCCTAGATGAAGGCATTTTGTGACTTCATCGTTCACATATGAATCTCTTAATGTTGGATCCATAAAGTCTAATGCTCTGTTGTCACTGTAACTTTTCCAAGCCTGCCAACAACAAATTGCAATTGATCACATCACCCTAAGTATATAATTTGATGTATTCATTATAATTTACAAGACTAATATATAAGATAATATAAGAAAACCTTCATGAGAATTGAACACTACTAATTTAACAAAGGCATAAATACTTACAAAGCTGATAAGACTTTCGCCAGATCCTGATTGATAGAAGCTGCTAATTTTTTGACCTCTTATAATCTCCAATATTAGTATACCAAAACTGTATACATCTGATTTTGTCGAGAATTGTCCATGCATTGCATACTCCGGAGCCATATAGCCACTGAAATAAAAAAAGGTAATCCCTAATCATAACTATTTTAATTTTTTTTATTAAAACATAATTCTCCTGACCAAAACCGAGCTCTAAATAAATTATCTTTTGTTAATTAAAACTAAGCTCTCTAGATTAAAAATTGAGTTTACTAATAATAAATCAGATTGATCATTCAATTTTCAAAGCTAATTAAATAGAGTAATTGATGAGATAGGCTTACTAAGTCCCAACAATTCTGTTTGTAGTCTTCTGAGTAAATTGGACATCAAAATTCTTAGCAATGCCAAAATCTGCAATTTTTGGATTCATTTCTGCATCTAGTAGAATATTTGCTGCTTTAAGATCACGGTGGATAATTTTAAGCCGAGAATCTTCATGAAGATACTGCAGCCCTCTAGCAATGCCTTTGATAATATTGTAACGCTTTGCCCAATTTAAGTAGCCTTGTTTAGCCTGATCTGTTAAATAAAGCATGTATTTTATACACATTGAAATAAATTGTAAAACAGCTTATTAACAACTTCATCTATAATTGCATTATGTATCGTACCAAAAAGGAAATAATCAAGGCTTCTGTTGGGCACATGTTCGTAAACAAGCAACTTGTCCTTACTCGTCAAGCAAAATCCCAATAGCTTGACCAGATTTCGATGTTGAAGCTTTGCTAAAAATACAACTTCATTCTCAAATTCTTTGTTACCTTGTCCAGAGGTCTTTGACAGCCTTTTCACCGCTACTTCTTGACCATTTTGTAAGGTACCCTAAGATAATTGCAAACATCGACGAGCTTAGTCTTAAAACTACGTCTTTAATTCCTGTCTCTTATGCCATTAAACAGAGTAGGGATGTGTTTAAGTACCTTGTATACACCACCAAACCCCCCTTCGCCTATCTTGTTGTTGGTTGAGAAGTTGTTAGTGGCAGCTTCAAGCGTGACCAAGTCATATTGTAACGACTCAGCTGTTATCAAATGATCAACATCTTTGCTGCTTGCTGCTCATCAGATAACAACTACAATTACTCATTTCCTAATGACTTCAGGAACCAATAAAAAAAAAAAAAGCATACTACAGTTTTGGTTGTTACCATTTTGAGGATTTGCAACATCACGTTTCTTCTTTCGTTTTATCCTATTAATCCTACAGATGCCAATACCAATGCCTATGACAATTAGCACCACTAATGTGGCAGATGAAACAATGACTGCGATAATTACTTTCTTCTTTCCTGAAAACAATGACATGAAAATATTTGATTAATGGGATAAGACATTTAACAGTTATTTTTATTTTTAAAATGTGCAGTGAAACCACAAGAGTAAGACATTCAACAGTTATTTTTATTTATAAGTTTATAAGTTTGTGAGTTTGTTGTTTAACATAAGGTATGTATAACATAATAAAACTTTCCTTACCAGTCTGTTTAGCCTCTGGAGTCGCAGCTGCAGAATCTATCACACAACATCACAATTAATTTATAAGAACGGATTATCTTGTAAATGTTGCTTGTTTGCAATATAATTTAGCCAAAAAAATAAAAAACAATATGAAATTTCAAAACCATTCACTCTGATAAATGATGGCATACCATTGCGACAGCCAATGTCACCCCATCCGCAGAGTTTAGGAATCTTAAGGGCCTGGGTTTTGGTGAGGCCAACAGCCTCAGCAAGGGCCGGCTTTTGAGACGCGTCACAAATGCAAGCCAAACTATCTAGAAGATCAGCGCTACAACAGCTATTGATATCAGCAAATTGTTCTTCACAGATGCATGATGAATTGTCTGAGTGCGCAAAAACACAGCAGGCTAGATCAGACTCAGGGGATGGGTTTAAATATTTAGCACAAGGAGTCAACGCCTTAATGCAAGACTTGCTTATTGGTGTCCCTGGATCTGTAGAAGTTTGTGCTTGCGTCGATACCCGTGACATCAGCACCACCACCACAGCCAACACCAAGATGGCCGTTTTTCCAGACCACATTTCTAGGTAGACTGGTGATCTCTTTTCAGAATTTTTTTACAGGTACCTTTCTTAAATTAATTTTTTTTTTTTGTGTATCATTATTGTGTGTCATTCAATTTCATAATCATTATTAGATGTGGAGTATTGTTAGCTCTGAATTCTGATGGCCTTTTCAGCTCATTGACTTTGGAAGGCTGGAATATCACAGCCACTATATATAAACAATACTTGTATATATTACAATGTCAATGTGGAAATGTGCACCCCTCATTCTCACTAATCTATACAATAAGAATTGTATAATTTGAGTCGAAAAAAAATTGTTGATAAATAGATATGTATACTAGTACAACGCTTGCTGCATAGTGCATGCTCCTTATTTAAAAGACAGTTCCAAAACATAAAACTTGACGCCTGACGCCTTTCCTTAAGAACATTAGAGAACAAAGAAGATTGTTCAAATCCAAAGAACATGTCTAATATTACTTATAAAATTGTAAGATTATATAGGTTGTTATGAAAAAAAAAAAAAACAAATAATATCTCAATCAACCATTTTTTCCATATCTTTTCCAGAGATCTTCCTCTTATCCTTTACGTAAAGGTAGACTTTACAAGTGTTAGAAGCTGTAACAAACGTCTCTATCTTCTCTGCCAACTCGTCTGCCAGAGGATAGGGGTGAGTAATGATCTCCATAACGTCTAACACTTGAGCATTGTTCAACGGATACTCTACTAGTTGAAGCTCATCTTGTCGTCCCTTAAATGAATCAAATTTGACGTACTTCAAGCTTAGCTTCAAACAATCAGGAACATTCTTCGGTGGATTCCACATAAATTGGTTTTCCAAGGCATAGTCTTCGGAATTACATGCATCCTCCTATAAACAAATTAAAGTCTCTAAATCAATCACCACATTACAATTTTAAGAAGTCCAATAAGATTAAGGTGCACACAACACCTAACACAGTTTACCTTGTGTAATGCAAGATGCTCTAGTTTAGGTGAATTATTGAGAAAATTTCACGAGCAATGTCCAATCGAAATATATACTTGCCCCCAATGCCAAGCTTTTCAGTTGAGAAAATGTTGGCCAAGGTAAATTCACTGCTAAATTAAGAATCTAAAATACACAAGACAAACAATTTCAATGAATTGCATGAAAACTTTACCTAAATCTTATAGATAATTTATCATAATAGATAGTCTCAGGAATAAAGAACTTACTAAAACAGAATTAGCTGATAATGACAAGTGTTTGGTTGAAGAAATTTTTTTATGAAGTGCAAACAGCCGGTTGATATGTACAAGTTCATCTAAATCTTCCATACAACAAACATCATAATCAACACGAACACTAACTATTGAATCCAAGTTCTTTAAGGAATAGCACGCGAGTGTTTCATCTTTGATACAAAGATCTTCAAGTTTCGGTGTATCAATGGTGAAGTAGTGCTCATGAACTTCATTATCACCCGTTCTCAATTCCAAATGCAACACTTTCAAAGTGGGAACAGAGATGTTAAAGGTTAAATAGATTTGTGGTTCAAGGTTTCCTCTAAGGTGTAGTACCTCTAAAGCAGGACTAGAGGAGACGAGTTTGTGTACGACAGAGCGATGATAAGGAAACCACCCCGTAAAATGAAGAGTCTTAAGGCATGGGAAAGAAACTATGGAGTCAATGATCTCGACTTTGAAATGTGACTTCAATTTAAGGACTACCATTGTGTTATAATTGAGAATGCATTCAGGGTATGTAGGAACAACATTAGTAACTCCGAAATCTATAACATTGCTACCCATCTCCAAAATCAGTTGTTTCGGTTTCCTATTAAGTGCAGAAGATATCCATCCATTGATACGGGTAATAAGGTTGTCTTTTATTTCGGGAAAAAACAAATGAAACTTTTCTAAGTATGTTGATCTGCAATGGCGAAGAACATGATCCACCAATCCCTCAAACTTCTTTAACCCTTTCTTTTCGATCCAAATAAGTTCCAGATTAGTTACTAAAGTCGTCCATAATATTCTCCATCTCGATGACAAAACACATGTTTTAACTGCATCTTCTATAGGAAGCAAAGAGAGGATATTACCCAATAAATGATCTGGCAAATCGCTAATCTTGTCTATTCCTCCTCTTAGTTTACACTTCTTGTTCTTCGAGCACCTTAGATTACGTCGTCTCTTCATGTTGAATCACTGATGTTTGATTGATAACTAATATACCACCATCATAACACAATAGATTAGAAACATGGATATAAAATCGTTCGCAATCTCGTCTGTATGATGAGATTAGCTTAGGGCCTGTTCATATTTACTGAACTGAGCTGAACTGATTGGAACTGAACTGAACTGATTGGAACTGAACTGAATTGAGCTGAAATAAATATTTTATGTGAGAGGGAAATTAAAAGCTGAACTGAACTGATTGGAACTGAATTGAACTGAAATTAAGTAAATGTGAACAGACCCTTAGTATAATAACAGCTTCAGATCAAAGTAGTGATATCGAAATTTTAGTAGAATAATTATGTTACCAGTGAATTATTAGTGACAAAATATATATATAATTAGTTAACTTTTTTTTTTTTAATAAAAAAATTATGTACTACGGTATTTGTGTTCTAGTAGGGAATAACAAGACAATATATGATCTCCATTAATCAATGCCTGTACTTATATGATCAATTAACCTTCCTATAATGAAGTAAGGCTCCTAAATCTCGAATATCATCTCCAAAACTTAACAATTAACTTAGTTGATTGCCTGACAGATTTATTTGGATGATCATAATTCAAAGAAGAAGGAATAGAGAATGAATTAAAACAAAATTCTATCAATGACAAAGAAAAATTACAAATCGCTTGATTAAAAGAAAAATCTCTCGTTAAAACAATTTAATTAGCAAAATTTGTAACAATATTGGAAATTGAAAGAGATGCACAACTATTAAGAAGACTTACAATTTATAATGGTATGAATCCCTTCTTCGGTTATGTTACATACATGAAAGTGTATTTGGGCGTGTGAGATATCAGAGTAATGGGGTTTGTGCGGGGTTGGTTGAGACTTGAGACTTTATAAATGGAGTTGAGTACCCAAACGATAAAAATTAAAAAGTTCACCGTAAAAAAAATCTAATATATATATTTATATAAATAAAGTAGGCATTTTTCGAGAACATTGAGAGCGCCACATAAGAAAAGGTATATTTTCGACCAATGAAAAATTAGATTTCTATTTTATTTTAGAATTAAAAAAATCGCTCGCCACTTAAACAAAAGTGACGAATGAAATTTTAAATTTTTGCCACGTAGGTAAAAAAGACGAATAGTAATTTATTAGGATTTTAATTATTTATAAACACTAAATTTTATCATTTTTGTTTGTTACAAAACTAAAAATTATCTTTAGATATTAGGATTTATATTATTTAAAAAACTAAAACTATATTTTGATATTTAAAAATTATAAATTATCATTTGATGTTAATGGTTTTATGTAAATATCTGATGATATGATAATTTCATACAAAATTTCAAAACTTATAAGGCAAGAAAAAAATTAAGAGATCACCAAAAAAAATATTTATATACAAAATGTATATAAAAATTCATGCATCGCACGCCACATAAGCAAAAGTAATATTTCGATCAATAAAAATTTAGATTTATACATTAATTTAGAATTTAAATTTTCATTCGCCATTTACAAAAAAAAATTAATAAATGAAATTTGAGAATTGAAAACAAAAAAATAGTAATTTAAGATTTAAATTGTGAAAAAAAAAAACAAAAATTATCTTTTATATTATCTTTTACATTAGGATTAATATTATTTTAACAAATAATTAGAAATTAAAAAATAGATTTTGATTTAATGATTTTATCTAACTATCCGAATGAGATAATGTTTGTTTCAATTTATAAATTCAAGTTATATATACTTAAAATTTAAATAAGAATAATTTAAAACTTAACAAAAATATTTTACCCTAAATTAATGTTAAAATAATAGAATAGAAAATAAAAACAAAAAATATTAAGAAATTACAAAAAAAAATACACAAAATGAAATATTTAAAAACCGTGCATCGCACGAGCTTACATCTAGGACGTAACTTTTTTTTTTTTTGACCAGAAGTACGTAACTATTAAAAGAGGTTCTATTTGTTATCTTATTTCTCCGTATTTTATCACTTGCTCGTACTTTTTGCACGACCTAGTTTAACTCCATTTAAGTGAATGGATCATACACTGCTACAGTCTACACTATGAAAGCCCAACTCATGAAGTGATACACTTTGGAAGTCTCTTATTTACCCCGTCACCCACTCTCAACTCCTACATTCAATTTCTACCAGTTCATATCAAATCTGCAAATCTGAAAAAAATTCTTCATCATTCATTAGGTTTTGGTGCAATTCTTGTTTGATGGTTGATTATTACCAAGATTATTGCTTGAGAGAGCGTGTTGGAAGTGGAGAGAGATTGTTGCTTGATTTTCCCCCAATAAAACTAAGGCAACAATCTCTCTCCACTCCCACCAAGCTCACTTTTATCGGGCATATTCATATCTCAAAGATTACAGAAGGTTTGCAATTTCAATCTGTCAATTATATATTCTGTTTTAGTTGATTTATTCTTTTAACAATTTGATTTGATTTGATTTTACCCCAGATCTTTGCTCAAACCCTAATTTGATTGATTCGCTGATTTATTCAACGATGGATTTGATTGATGATTCCTTATGCATAGAATTTAAATTGATTGATGAATTGTTTGATAGATTATTGAATTTAAGATCTGGGGTTTCTTCTAGTTTTTCTATAGATCACTTTTTCTCAGGAAATTTTGGATTTTTGATGCGATCATTGAATTTGATTGAAACTTGTTTGATTTTTGGTATTTTTGTTTCAGTACCATGTTGAATTGTAGGTTTGTACAAATTTAAGTATTCTTTTGTTTTAGGTGCTTGTAATTTTGTGAGCGGTGTCCATTGATTATATGATATTGAAAGAAAATAAGTTAATTTGAGGGAAATTAGATATTAAAGTGATAGCCTTTATCAGCCTTTTGAATATGGTACTTGATCACCATATATTGTACCAGTATTTGTTGTGTTTCTGATATTGGATCATGTCCTAGGTATTTTGTGCATTGCAAGGACTACCTTGACATTTACAAGTTTGTGGAAATTTTTTTGGTCATGTCAGATTGTTTAGACTATTAAAACAAATATAATCAGTAAAAATGTGAGCTTTCATCCTTTTCATGTCAGTGTGTTTACTTTTCGACCCGTATTAAACTTATGTTTAGTGCCTGTAGGCATGTACTTAATTTTACCTTGATTTTGAATGAAGTTGAGGTAACTGGCTTCTAGATAGTCCTGTCCAAGTTCTATGGTGTTTTTCACAGGGATTGATGATCAGTGCAGCCTGATGAAGTTCCTGCTTTGAATGGCATTGGATTTATTACTCCTAATTAAATTCTGCTGATTTTATGGAGTTCTGTCTACCTCCCATGAACATTAATTAAAGGTCAGAGCTGTGGAAAGAATTGGACATCTAAGGATATGTTTGAAGCTCTGGATGGTGATAAGCTCATAGGTTGGCATGCTTTCATTGTGGTCAAATGAATTTGATTGATTTGAAAATTTATAGGTTGAGCAAGGACTTTGTATCTGTTGTCTGTATTTTTTGACTTAAATTTCCATATTCTTTTGTCCAGATTTTGGAATTAAGCTTACGTTGTAATGGCTGCAAGAATCTATGGAACAGGTATTTTTTATCTTAGTGCAATTCATCTCTTGAACTGTTGCACCTATCTTCCTTCATTACTTTATTATTAGGTTATACTTTCATTTTTAGTTCTCATAATTACACATAACTTTTCTGATTAAGAGAAGACTTAATCATTCATTTGTCATAATATATTCCAGGGGATACTATACTTCTTAATGTGTGTGTGTGCTTTGTAATTGAATTGTGTGGTTTCTGCATCTGAAACTTACTCTAAATACAGAAGTTAGAACTTTGTAACTAAACAAAGGAGGTTGGATTTTGAGTCTGCTTTTTGTTCTAGGTATAGATGGAAAAACCTGTTGCATGAATCACCTATCTAATGGCAACTTATAGATGGAAAAACCTGTTGCATGAATCACCTATCTGATGGCAACTTATGATAGCAGAAATGTAAAATGAAAGAGAAATTTTGACTGCCACATGTTTCTATGTGTTTGTTTTCATGTGTGGGAACATGTGCAATGATTTATGTAATTTCAGACAAAATGATATTCTATGCTGCTAGTTAACTCCAAGAACGTAAGAGATATTTTAGGAAGCAATTGATTTAAGAAACATGTTGCTAGAGATCAATGACATGGTTGTCTCAACCTATTTGAAGAGATATTAGTGGTCAAAGAAATTGCACAACCATGTTTGCCTTACATTATGTAATAGATGTAGTAGCAAATAAGCAAATAGCTGATGTGAAGTTTCTGTGAAGTTACTAGCCTTGCAAAGTCAAGAAAACAACTTTTTTCAGTCTAAGTTCAAATTCAAAACTAAAATATCTGTTGTGACACTTGTCAACCGCAGAATTGCTGCACAAAATGCTAAGTAAGAAGTTGCATTTACTTTACAAATTTGCATCATCTAATTACAACATGATGACCTATGCTTATCCTACAAATACATGTTTCATGTGACTTATCTATTTCCTAGGGACCTTGAAATTCTTGAGGAGAAACACGATAAGAAAGGAAAAAAAAGAACTGAAGACACGGAAGGGAGGGTATAGTGAATTAGTGATGAGGTTAATGAGTTCTGTTCAGCAGATTCCATACGGGAATGATGGTTTCGAGTTATTTGGAAGTCTTGGGGTTATGTTGGTGCTCCTGTGTATGATTATCATGTCAATTTCAGTCATATCCATGCTCGTTTTTGCGTGTGCCGATGATGGTAAACCTAAAAAACATCGCTCTGGAGGTGCAGGGTGTGGGGGCGGTGATGGAGGAGGTGGAGGGTGTGGGGGTGGAGGTGGTGGAGGGTGTGGGGGTGGTGGTGGAGGCATATGTTAAAATGTTGTAAAATATTGATATAAGTTTCCTTTATGTATTCTTTCCCCTCTTAAACCTTTAGCTTTGTTGTAATTTGTGCGGTATACCCTCATAGTATATACGTCTATATGTGTGTTATGTGAGTGTACACGATGTTGTGCATATATACCTCTGTGATTTAGTCTAGAATTTGCTATTAGAATCTAGCAATAAATAAAACATGCATAGTTTGTCTTGTATAGAAACTATATAAGTTTCTCTATTTATATTATACTTGAGTACTTCATAAAAACCTGAGTACTTAATAGCTGTAAGCCTACATTAATTGCAGTGGGAATTCTATTTACAAGATAGAATGTATTTCTGCTAGTGGCTGATAATTGACTAAGCTGCAATATAAGCACTTGCATTGTATTATGTCAGCATTTGTAATTATCTATGCTAGTTTCTAAATTTCCATGGATTAGATGTGGTGTTTTTCTAAACTTTAATTTTTAGCTATTTCCATCCTACAATCTGGCTTAAATTTATACCTCTTATATTCTCCTTATTATAGACGCTATATTCCATTTATTAAATGAGTGATGATTTGATAGTGATAGGAGTTCTTTCCTTTTGTAATCTACTCTTTCCTACCCCTTCATTTGAGATGAGTATCATGTTTCAAAGCTGCATATTCTTTACACTAGAAAGGAGTCATAACTTAATTATCCATGATAATGCTTTTAGAGTAAAATGATCATTGATGATTCATGCCACGATTAGTTTGGTCTGTCCTTGAGAAATTTTGGCAGTATTTGTCTATTCAAAGAGAGGAAGAAAAATTCATGTAAGGGCAAGAAGATAAGATCACCATGAGATATTTCAATGAAATTTTAATCAAAGGAACACTATAGCAAACCTTTATTTCTATCAGAATTCACCCTCCCCCCACGTTCTGGGATAGTTTTTCCTCTGCCAGGCATCAAATACTCCTCAGATAGGACCCAAATGATATCACATTTTACCCTTATTGAGAATACTAAGGTAGCCATTTAGACCACATGGAATCGGAATTCCATTGTAAGTCTGTAACATGTATATATTGGTCAACTGCGAACTTCACATCCAAAAAAAAGAAAATCCACAGGTACCCTTTATGAACTTGTGTTTTGTCTTGTAGTTAGTTTTCCTTGTATCTTGTAATTTCCTGGTGCGGTGGCCTAAATCTTATGGACCATAGGGTGATGGAAAAAATCTTAGAAAAAGCTATTATAGAGACCGATTTCGATCTCCCAATAAGCAACTAACTGGAAGGAGGCGTATGAGCGGCGAGAGGAGAGACTAAAGGAGGAGTTTCAGATTATGACAGATATTGAAAATCAATCTAATGCAGTGAACTAGTTTGTTTTGAATGGAATTCTAAGTATTTCTCCTTGTTAGAACTCTGCTGATATTAATATCAGAGCCGTGGAGAGAAAACTTCAAATATCTAATGATTTCTTAAGCTGTGTTTCTGGATGATAGGTTAGCATATATATTTTCATGACTTACATTTATTTCAGATGAACTTGATTGACTTAAATTCTGTTATATTGAGCTCAGTATATCTTTTTATGTATATATGTTGTCTGTATTAAAGCTCAAACTTTAGCTTACACATACAATGATTTTGTGCTAGTTTAAACTACCTTGCACTGGGTTTTATGACAGCTATGGTACAGATTCTCAACTGACTAAAATTCAATCATTTTCTGACTGCAGCACCTCTTCCTCCAACATAGCTAGCTTATTAAACCTATCTTTTCATTTACATTCTACAGAGAAACATGCATGCGTATGAACAGGAAAGGCGGTCTTGGGATGATGGTTTTGATGAGGAGCATAGTATGCTTGTCTATTTGCAGGTATGTGTTACTGGCCAAATTATAATTGACATATTGTTGAAGTATAGCCTTCCGAAACAACACATGTAAGTATCCCACATTTATAATGGAAGAAACAGTAAAAACACTTTTAAGACTGTATAAAGCTAAGGGGATACTCCTCTTATTGCCATATGGCTTTGGCTAAGGAATCTTCTTAGACCTGTGAAGTGGACACTTTCTCTTTCTCTCTCCCTAGCTTGATGATAGGTGCGGCCCAAACCCATATATTACACATAGGAAGTATGGACTGGAAATATAAAAATCAATTTTTGCAGTGTGTTTAAACTGTGTTAAGTGTTTCAATAAGAATGATGTAAGTACACAAAGGAGAATGGATTTAATTGCAGTAATGCAATTAAAATCTTTAGTTACCAAAATTTCTGTCCTATGTAAAACCTGGGATGATGACCTACCTAATGACATCTTTGGATGGAAGAGCTGCAAAAAAGAATAAAATTTTCAGATTGCTAAAGTTCTTTGTCTTTATGCGCTTGAGAACGTATGATTGTGACCACCAATGCACAACACAGCATCCCAATGCAGATTAGTTGTCAACCTTGAAGAATGATCTAATAAACTTGTGATTTGTCGATATTGTTTGATGTCTGACCAGTCTGATTTTTAATGGATTTTGTGTTATATTTGTCGATCAGGGTACGGTTTATGCAATTTTCATGTTGAATGCTCTTTAGTGATTACGATAGGAAATTAGGAACAAAAAGAAAATTGAAGCACGATACTGTCCAAAAGCGTAGGACAATCGGTAAGGTTTAACTTTAAAACCCACTAAGATAGAGACTTAGCCTTTGTAAAGGAGACAATTAGGGAGATTTCAAAACCCACTAAGAAAATGGCTAAGTAGACAATTTGGGAGATTTCTTTTGTAAGGAGTAACTTCCTTTGTAAAGTCATTAAAGCAATATGTACTCAGTCTAACACTAAAAACTAGTTGTGAGACTGGTTCATAAGCTGACTTTATGAGTAGTATATATGTGTCCTTCAGAAAATATAAATATAACATGATGACCTCATTTTATGAGATGTTACTTATCCGATCCTACAAATACCCAACCCTGAACTTCGATCTTGAGGGGAAAAACAAAAAAGTGAGAAAGAAAAGGGTGAAGAGGAGATATTCCAAGTTTATAATAGTGATACACAAATTCACCATTATCCCAGATATTTTACCCTACTATCCCCTTAAATTCCCTATCCCAACCTTATTTATAGGTTCCCTGAGTTTCCATGTTACCTTTGTGACATTCTTTTTAAGTATATTACATATATAAATTTCGTAGCCCTTGCTAACAGGTTTAAGTGATGAGGCTTTTGAGTTCTTTTAATGGTGAGCATGTTCCATATGGGGGTGGTGGTTTTGAGTTACTTGAAAGCACCCAAGGTATGTTGGTGCTGCTCTGTTTGATGGTTATGTCTATATCAATTATGTCCATGATTGTATTTGCGTGTGCTGATGATGGTGAGCCTGGAAAAAATCGTAGCAGTTATGGTGGAGGTGGATTTTTTACTAGTAGCGGTGGAGGAATTGGTGGTGGTGGTTTTTTCGATAGTAGTGGGGGAGGATTTAGTGGCGGTGGAGGTGGAGGATGTGGTGGTGGAGGAGGTGGTGGCGGCGGCGGAGGTGGTGGAGGAGGAGGTTGTTAATTATAATAAAACATCAATCTACATCTCAGTAGCCTTAAAAGACATGATCAGTTTCTGATGAAGAGTTTCTTTACTATGAGTTTCCCTTTCTTTAAACTACTACAAGATTCATTGTAACATGTCATATTTCTTGTGTATACTTGAAACATTCCTTAAAAGATTGTGAATACCGCGTCAAAAAAATATTAAGCCATCAGCCATGGGATAAGGGGATTATTACAGGTGCCCAAACCTTACTGTTTGAAAAAACTATTGTGTATAATTTGAGAGTAAGTGAAAAAAATTAGTGTGTATAATTTGACAGTTTGTAAACTATAACATATGTAATTTTTTAGTTATTTGACACGGAAAGATATTATGTGTTTGATTTTTTGTTCTTTGTTTGACATAGTAAATGTTGAATTCCACAAATTATTAGTATGAGTATGTCCTGTAAGTTTTAAATAATGGACATAGTAGCGTAATAGTGACAACCTATATTATATAATAATGTGTTAAGTTTATAAATCCTCCGGTTCTTAGAATTCTTCCCATTAAAACACAAGGTTAAAGTTATTATTATGTAAATAAGGGCCATTGATATTGACAATTGATTTGGGCGTACTTTTTTGGTCAACATATATCAATGACCCTTATTTACATAATAATAATTTCGATGGTCAACTATTGGCAATTTGACATATGAACTTAGGAAGTATGGACTGGAATTATTTGAAATTCACTTCCGCAATGTGTTTGAACTGTGATAAGTGTTTCAGTAACTGTTGTATGTAATGCATGTAGAATGCTCTACATGTACAAAAAGGAGAATGATTTCTATGCAGTTTAGGTACAATATATTTTGTTCTTGAAATTGCTGTCCTTAACATATCATAATTGAAGTTGCCTGTCATGATCATCTACTTGATAGCATCTTATGAAGTTATGATGGAAGATCAGTGAAAATGTATGAGAATTTCAGATTGCTTATTTGTCTGTGTGTTTGCTCACCAACGTCTTATGCTTGATGAGCATATGTACCTGTAATGTAAAATTGATGTGTCAAAATTGCGTTGGGTGCTCTGCTTTTATAGTGTTTTCCGAGTCTTAAATTCTTGAGATTTTTTGCATCATGTTGTTAGTGGTTGTGATGCAAATTCTTTGAATATTATGTTCAAAGTTCTTCAGAGATTACGATAGGAAGTATAGGAATATAATGTATTTAGAAGAAAATCGGTTAGCTTCAACATCTATGTACGTCTTCCTCGTAAGGAGACTTTTCTTTATTGTCTAGAAAGTAGAAAGTTAGAAACAAATATGAAGGAAAATTCCGAGTTTGTAGTAGTGACAGTGACACAAATTTTACGTGTCATTGTGACATTCCTCTATTATATATATCCTCTTAAATTCACAAACCATTTTTTATAGGTACTCTGCGTAACCAAACACCCATTGTGACATTCTCCTATATTAAGTTTATTACTCTTGTAAATTTGGCAGCTCTTAGAGTGAAGAGATGAGGCTTTTGAGTTCTCTAAATGGTGATCATATTCCGTATGGGGGCGGTAGTTTTGAGTTAATTGGAAGCACCCAAGGTATGTTGGTGTTGCTATGTTTGATGGTTATGTCCATTTCAATTATATCCATGCTTGTATTTGCATGTGCTGATGGTGGCAATCCTGGAAAAATGCATAGCCGCTATAATGGTGGTACCTATACTGGTGGTGGTGGATGCGGAGGAGGCATTGGAGGAGGAGGATGTGGCGGGGGTGGAGGAGGAGGATGTGGCGGGGGTGGAGGTGGAGGATGTGGCGGGGGTGGAGGTGGAGGTGGAGGATGTGGCGGTGGTGGAGGTGGTTGTTAAAGTATATATATTAACATCAATCTTCGACTCAATAATTGTCCGTTCCTTTTCTTTGAACTCCCGGTTGTTTAAGTCGTAGTTAAACATCAATAATAATCATTCGTTCCTTTTTTATAAACTCCCATTTTTTGCACTTTTTTTTAAGTAAATATACCAAGTACGGAGTATATTGTAACATATAAGTATGTACTTTGTTTTATGAGTTTTATATGTGTGAAACTGTTTGCAAGGTGGTGGTTGCTACTTGCTAGGCTTGCAAACGTTATTATATTTATTAATTTTATTTTATTTTTGTGCACACTAAGCATTATTATGTAAATAATTACTAGTATTATGTATGATATGAAAGTATGGATATAAACTACAATAAAATTTCTATTTGGAAATGTGATATTCCGTATGAAGTAATAGTATCTTTTCATTAGTTGACATAATAAAATTACTCGTTTTTTTTTTTAATTATTTTTTTGGAGAAGTGAACGTAGCCCTAAGCTAGGTTCCTTTTCTATGATCTAGCAACTATAGTTCTCAGAACATAACAGAAACAAATATAGTTCAGACTTCAGAATTTCAGATTAATACAACAATTTAGGCATTAGCTTGGACGTCAGAGGCTTAAAATTCGTCTTGCAGAAACCATTAGTAACCCAGACTCAACTACAATCGTCCATACCATCAATGTGTCACCCTGAATTTTATCCTGAACACATTCCCACAAATATGTTTATTAGTCTTGAAAGGTCAGAAAAATCAATCCTGCATCAGTCTAAGTTTTGTTGAAAGCACCATTAATTGCTGCACACGTCGCTAAACAGACTATGCTTAGGAAGTGTGAACTGGATATAACTTTTGTAGTGTGTTTAGTTTCAACATGTAGAATGTTTAGTATTCTGCATGTACACAAAGAAGAACGGATATTAGTGGCAGAACTAATGAACTATGCAATCAAAATCTTCTGTTACCAAATAAAAACTTCTGTCTTATTAGGCAAATGATGTAAAAACCTGTGATGATTGTCTACCTGCATTTGTGCTTGAGCGCGTATGCCTGTGACCACCAATGCACTAATGCACAACACGTACTGTTTGGTTATGGTTTGATGCAATTTTTACGTTGGAAACTTGTGGTTTGTCGAAATTGTTTGATGTCTGACTCTTGATGGCTTTTTTTTTTGTCATGTTTGTTTATGGTTTGATGCAATTTTTATGTTGGAAGTTCTTTAGATATTACTGTCAGAATATATGAACCAAATGAATTTTGAACCAAGATACTGTCCAAAAGTGTTGGTTTTCAACATTCACTAAAGATTGAGGCAAGGAGACTTTTCCTAATTCTAGTTTTCTGCTCCACTTTTTTCTGTTGGGTCCGTCTTAATAATAGTCTCATTTAGGCTTAAAGTGAAAAAACAGAGTTTAAATAAATTTTCTTACAAAGTTAGTGATTAAGAAGATTTCTTGCCGTGAGGTGCAACTTCGTTTGTAAAGTCAATAAAACAATCTGTACGCAGTCTAAGGTGTGAAAAGTCAATAATAGAAACTTGTTGTGAGCCTGATCCATAAGCTGATCGAATTTATGATTATAGTATGTCCTTCAGAAAATATAAAAATAACTTGGTGACCTCATTGAGATATTTACTTATCCTATTATTCCTATATATAGCAATTCATTGTCCTCTATTTTGATTCCCTTAACTTTTTTTTATAGTAAACACCTTTGTGACATTCGTTTAGAGTAAATCACAATTATAAAGTTCGTAGTCCTTGCTAACAGGTTTAAGAGATGAGGCTTTTGAGTTCTTTCAATGGTGAGCATATTCCGTATGGGGGTGGTGGTGGTTTTGAGTTACTTGAAAGCACCCAAGGTATGTTGGTGCTGCTATGTTTGATGGTTATGTCCATATCAATTATGTCTATGATTGTATTTGCGTGTGCTGATGATGGTGAATCTGGAAGTAGTCGCAGTGGTGGTGGTACCTATACTAGTGGTGGATTCTTTGCTGGTGGCGGTGGAGTAGGAGGTGGAGGATGTGGTGGAGGAGGCGGAGGATGTGGTGGTGGTGGAGGATGTGGTGGCGGTGGATGAGGTTGTTAATGTATAGTAATACATCGATTATGACTGAGTAGTCTTAAAACATCTATTTAATTTCTAAGAAGAGTTTATATCCAAAGCTCCCATTCTTTGAACCATCATATTCATTGTAACATACTAGCATAAGAGTAGTTTGTTTGTGTTTGCGCGAATGTTGTGTGTAAGGTGGCTGCTGCTACTTGCTGGGTGCCCATTTCTGAATATGAAGATCTGAAAAATATATTGAGCTATAAGCCATAGGATAGGGGGATTACTGTAAATAAAAATTATTGTGTATAATAATATTATGTATATTATAATATGTTATCTTTTAGTTTTGTGAGTGATACATGATATGTGCACGATCATTGTTCATTGTTTGACAAAGTAAAAGATACGAGTATAAATTACAAAAGTATTGCTTCAAAAAAAAAAAAAAACACAAAAGTATTGGTGTGAATTTTTTTTGACTTATAATTATAGTTGACAATTTGACAGAGTAATGTAATAACGACCTACATTGTATAATATGCTAAGTTTATTTATAGCTTGTCCGCTTCTCAGAATTTTTCCTACCTATTAACAATTATGAGGTCAAAGTTGAAAATCTTTAATAACAATAATATGATTGAAGAAATATATTAATTGTCAAAAAAATATATAAGAGCATTGAAAAATATATTTTCTTAGTTCTTAAGAAAAAATATGATTGAAACCTCATGTAGAAAAGAAAGGTTTACAGAATCTATCATTGTCTAGTTAGAAACCTATCCGTCTTTGATAGATGGATTGATGATATGGAAACTCACCTCTGCACGTCTGGAAAGACTAAAATCACTAGATTAAGAACGTTGCATCTTTGCAGGTAGTGATCATTCCTTCTTTATAAACATACCTTGGCCTGGTTTCAAGCCTGCTTCCATCTATTTTAGCGACTTTTAACTTTCTTACGCCGGTGGGTGTACTAATAGCCTACTAGGCATAATGATCATGGCATCTTCAACTGCTTTACACTTTTATATAATTATGTATTAAGTTGGAAAAATGTGTGCTGCAGTAACTGTTATATATGCACTGTATGTAGAATGCTGCAAGCAGACAAAAGAAAATGAAATTATGTTGCATGAGTTATGCAGTGTAACTCTTAATGTGTTAAGTGTAAGTTGTTGCAGTAGCTGTTAATCCTGTTATATGTAAGCATGTTGTAGAATGCTGTTATAAGTATCCAAAGGAAAATGAATATAAGTTGATTGAACTATGCATGCAGTTTAAGTACTACGAGTACTTCGTACGTATTTTGTTCCTGAAATTGCTGTTATGTCCTAACGAAATATGGATGAAATTGCCTGCTATGATCATCTACCTGATAGCATCTTATTAAGTTATTATGAACAGTGAAAATGAATCAGAATTCAGATTGCTACATATGTCTGTGTGTGTTAATTCGCTCACGAGTGTCTTATGCTTGAGCATGTGCCTGTAATGCATGATTGATATGTCAAAATCATTTTGGGTGTTCTGCTTATATGGTGTTGTTCGAGTCTTCACTTCTTGAGATTTTTTGCATCATTTTTGTTAGGGGTTTGATCATTGATGCAAATACTTTGAAAGTTATGCTCAAAGTTCTTTTGAGATTGCAATAGGATATTTATGAAAATGATTGATGTATGTAGAAGCAAGATACAGTCCAAAAACCTAGGATATGATCAGTAAACTTCAACTTCAACATCTTCTGCTAAGTAATGTGCTAGGGAGACTTTTCTTTAGTGTCTAGAAACAAAGGAGAGTTTTACGTACTCCACTTTTCTTTTAAGTTCATTTCACATGACATTTACTCTATTTAGGCATGGAACAAATAATTAGAGACATAGAGGGTACGGTTTAAAGTTTTTACTGTCTTTAGATTAAAAAATTAGCAATTAGGGAAATTTCTTGCTCTGAACTTATATGATTCCCTTGACATTTATTAAGAAAGCAACCTTTTTTCTACATACACTGTAACACTAAATAGGAGTACAATTAATGAGACTGGTCCAAAATAGTATTGTTGATTTATTCTATAGTTCCCTGTTTCTTTTAATTTTCTAGGGGATCCTATGATACTTCCGGGATAAACAAGACACAGAATTTGCGTATTATTGTGACATTCCCTTATTATATATTTTGTAAGAAGTGTACATCCTCCTAGCTTTGCAAACCTTTTTTTTTTTAACAAGTAAACCAAGTAACCACAACACCAAGTGTATCACTCTTGTAAATTTGGCAGTTCTCACTACTAGAGTGAAGTGATGAGACTTTTTAGTTCTCTAAATGGTGATCTTATACCGTCTGGGGGTGGTGGTTTCGAGTTATTTGAAAGCGCCCAAGGTGTGTTGGTGTTGCTATGCTTGATGGTTGTGTCCATTTCAATTATATCCATGCTTGTGTTTGTGTGTGCTGAAACTGCTGATGGTGGTGATGAACCTAGAAAAAAACGTAGTGGTTATGTTGGTGGTACCTTTACCAGTGCTGGATTCATTACTAGTGGTGTAAGTGGCAGTGGATGTGGTGGAGGCAGCGGAGGAGGAGGCGGAGGTTGTGGTTGTGGCGGAGGCGGAGGAGGTGGAGGTGGAGGCTGTGGTGGTGGGGGTGGTGGTGGAGGATGTGGCGGGGGTGGAGGTGGAGGATGTGGCGGAGGTGGAGGTGGCAGTTGCTAAAAGTATTAAACATCAAACTTAGACTCAACAAGTCAACAAGAATAAGTTTCTTTTCTATAAACCTTTATTTGCACTTACTTTAGGTATATCAATAAATACTTTGTTTGGGTTTGTGTGGAAGTGTTTGTAAGGTGGTGGTTGCTACATGCTAAGTTGTCAAAACGTTATTAAGGTTTATTTTTATTTTGTTTGGTGTGCTTCAACTTATCGTATGTATAAAAAATTAATGTGTGTCATAATATGACAATAAAAATATAAATTATTATAAATTTATGTTATAGCTTTTTGATATGGAAATATGATAGTTTAACCGTATATATTCATAATTTACGCACTAGTATAAAGACTCAGTATTCGTCTTGCATGAATCGACATTGTAATTGAAAAATTATACATATTATGAATGTGAGTAAATATTACTCCGTATCTTTTATTTTATAATAACGCATTCATTAGTAAAAATGACCTCCAAATCTTTTTTTTTTTTTTTTTTTTTTTTTTTTTTTTTTTTTTTGACAGGCAAATCATTTTTGTGAAGGTTGCGTTGTTGACTGTTCAGGTTCAAAGTTATGTAAGTTGGTCATTGAGAAAAAGTAAACTACTGCATTTTTAATGAATAATTCCATGGTCCATAGTTGTAGTTATCATAAGTTCTTAGAAAAGGTCATTATTCCAATTCATTCAATAACAAAGAAATGGAAGATAACCATGTGTTACATTATCAAACTTGGAAATTCTATGTAAATTTTAATTCATTCTGACTTAGTTATCTCCCCAAAAAAGCTAGAAGTTATCGAGAATTGTCAATAGTTTTTCTTGCGAAACTAAGTCGCCATCATACATGTTTGAGTTCCATAATAAACCTATTCATATTAGTCCGATCCAAATACACCAAGTAAAGTTTGGTAGAGTTAATGGGGTCTCACATTGTGATTTTGAAGTTACAAGTTCGAGTGATTGGAGCCACTTTGGATAAACCTTTCTTTGCACTTACTTTGGATACATCAATAAATACTTTGTTTGGGTTTGTGTGGAAGTGTTTGTAAGGTGGTGGTTGCTACATGTTAAGTCATCAAAATGTTATTAAGGTTAATTTTTATTTTGTTTGGTGTGCCTCAATCAAGATTTTGTATGTATAAAAATTAATGTGTGTAATAATATGACAATACTAATATAAATTATGATAAATTTATGTTATAGCTCTATGATATGGAAAGATATAATTTAACTTTGTATATGTTCTTAATTTTATATGTTCATAACTTACGCGCTAGAATAGAGACTCAGAACTCGTCTTGCATGAATCGACATTCATAATTGGTCGACATTATAATTGAAAAGTTATACATATTACGAATAATATTGTTGTATCCTCTATTTTATACTAACATATTCATTAGTAAAGATAACCTCCAAGACTTTTTTTTTTTTTTTTTTTTTTTTTTTTTTTTTTTTTTTTTTTTTTGTGAAAGATGGTTGTTGATTTTATTGAAGTTGTGTTATTTATTGTTCAGATTCAAAGTTATGTTTATTTGTTGGTCATTGAGATAAAAGTAAACTGCAATATTAATTAATTAATAATTACATGGTCCATATGTCAATATATGTAGTTATTTTAGGGTCTGTTTACATTTACTAAATTGAGCTCAACTGAACTGAACTGATTGGAGTTGTGAACTGAACTAAATTGATTGGAGCTGAACTGAATTGAATTGAGCTGAAATGAATATTTTATGTGAGAGGGAAATTAAGAGCTGAACTGAACTGAAGTGAACTGATTGGAGCAGAATTGAACTGAACTGAACTGAAATTAAGTAAATGTGAACAGGTCCTTAAGCTCTTAGAAAAAGTCATTATTCCTAACCATGTGTTACATAATCAAACTTGGAAATTCTATGTAAATTTGTACTTCAATCTGACTTAGTAAATTCCTCAAAAAAGGCTAGAAGTTAATACAGGTTATTAATATTTGTCAGTAGTTTTCCTTGCTAATTCTGCTCGCCATCATACATGTTTGGGGTGCCAAAATGAACCTATTCATTTTAGTCCAAATACTAGGATTGGAGCCAATGACGGAGCCAGAATTTTCCACCTAGGCGAACGGATTAAAGGTGGCGTACATTCTATAAATGGACAAAATCTTTTAAACGTTCAAAAATTCTACGCGGCATTCTGAAATTATCCGAAACAGTATAATCTGTGAAAAGATCAACCCTGCCTCAGTCTAAGTAGATTTTTGTTGGTGCACACGTCGCTAAACAAACTATACTTAATTCCTTAAGAAATGTAATCAAGTAATAATTAATAACTACTTGGTTTTATGAATGACTAATACTTTTGCTACAAATACATGTACCCTTAAGTTCTTTAAAGAAGAAAAAGCAACAGAAAAGAACTAAAGGGAAAGAGGGGAAGGTAAAGTGATGAGGCTATTGAGTTCTTTTCAGCATGTCCCGTATGGGGTTGGCGGTTTCGAGCTGCTTGGAAGTGTTGGTGGTATGGTGGCGTTGCTCGGTTTGATGGTTATGTCCGTTTCAATTATTTCCATGCTCGTTTTTGCGTGTGCGGATGATGGTGAAGATAGCCGGGGAAAACATCGTAAAAGTGGTGGTCGTAATCGTACTAGTGGTGGATTTTTCTTTGGTGGAGACGGAGGCGGTGGCGGAGGCGGAGGCGGAGGCGGAGGCGGTGGTTGTTAAATGTACATATTCATGCTAAAGTATTTTCATGAGAGTTCTTCTTTACCTCTACATTATTATGTGTGTTGTAAAACTTGTAATTTGTGACTATTGTGAGGAATATCAATTGTACCATGTAGCAATTTAAGTCTATGTGTTGTGTACGTGATTTTGTAGTGTGAAAAAAAAAATATTGTGTATAAGTTAACATTCTTAACAATATATGTGTGAATGTGATAATACTTTCTCGGTTATATTAGTTGACATTATTATATTTTTGAAAGGTTTTCTTTTATTATATACTCCCTCCGTTTTGAAATATTTGCTCCGTTTCATAATGTGTAGAGTTTTAGGAGAAATTGGAAGAAGTAATAATATATAGAGGGAGAGGGGAAGAATAAAAAAAAATATAAAAAAAAAAAAAAGCAAAAGTAGTTGAGAGAATTGAAGTACAGAAAATGTGATATTAATAAAATGTAATTTATGTTGGGTCCAGCCACTAGGTGAGAGTAATGAATTAAATATTGTAAAAGTTATTTAAATAAGGAAATGGAGCAAGTATTTGAAAACGTCGAAAAAGGAAAGCGGAGCAAGTATTTAAAAACGGAGGGAGTAGTAATTTATACTCCCTCTGTTTTTTTAAATGCATCACTTCCTTTTTATGGGTGTTTTTTTTTATATACATCACTTCCTTATTTGGCAACTTTACACTATACTTTTTATTTTTTTTTGAACTTTATACTACACTTTAATTTATCATTTCTTTCTCTTACTTTAAACCCACTTAAATTATTTAATTATTTCTCTTTCTTCTATGGTCTCCACTTATATAATAAAAATATCTACAAGTTGGTGCTTCCGGTTCCCCGACCTCGGCGGGTTGACCAGGAGCCTCCTCTAGTTGCTTTATGTTTTGTTTTTTCTGTTTATGCCTTGTGGATAGAAAGAAATTATAGGAGATACACAGCTAAAGCTCAAACTTGGCAACAAGTGGCTCTATCCCTCACATTGTTTTTTCTTTCATTGTTCCCATCTTACTTTTAGTATAATAAATTATTCGCCCACTCACAATATTATACTCCCTCCGTTTCAAAATGATGTTTCTGTTTCGTAAATCGATGCAAATTTTTACCCATCTTTGACCACAAATATCTTTAAACTAACATTAGCAAAAATTATAAAAGTTAGATATTAATAATCTGGTCACCAAGTTGAATCAAACTAAATCCCACATGACTAACTCAACCCTAACACGGACGTTTATGACAACATATAATGATCATATATGGTTTCAAACGGCATTATATGACCCTGCGATGTATTCCTTATGGTTTCGAGGCTTTTCGCTACCATGCCCCGAAACCTCAAAATTTCCTTAAAAAGCGTGGATTATAGCCTTCAATTTTGTAATTTTTTGACCTTTTTTTGCCCGGAAATAAAAATTGCCGAGATGTTTATCATGGTCCCTAATACCCTCCAAAAGTCCAATTGGGTCGGTGGAACCGTCCAACATGCCCTTAGACGGTCATCTTACATACCCGTTCACAACTTGCAGTGATTTCGTAAACTCAAGCCTACCACGGACGTTTATGACAACATATGATGATCATATATGGTTTCAAACGACATAATATTACCCCGAGATGTATCTTTAAGGGCTCAAGGCCTTTTCTCCACCGGGCCTCGTAACCTCAAAATTTCATCAAAAAGCGTGGATTATAGCCTTTAATTTTGTAATTATTTAACCTGTTTTCGCCGGAAAATAAAAATTGCTGAGATGTTTACCATGGTCGATAATACCCTCCAAGAGTCTGATTGGGTCGGTGTAACCATCCAATATGCCCTTGAATGGTCATTTTACTCATTCATAACTTGCAGTGATTTCGTAAACTTAAGCCTACCACAGGCGTATATGACAACATACAATGATCATATATGGTTTCAAACGGCATTATATAACCTAGAGATGTATCTCCCTTAGGGTTTCAAGGCTTTTCGCAACTAGGCCCCGAAACCTCAAAATTTCCCCAAAAAGTGTGGATTATAGCCTTCAATTTTGTAATTTTTTGACCTTCTTTTGACCAGAACTAAAAATTGCCAAGATGTTTACCATAGTCCCTAATATCCTCCGGGAGTACAATTGGGTCGGTGGAACCATCCAATATGCCCTTAAACGGTCATTTTACCCATTCACAACTTGTGGTGATTTCGTAAACTCAAGCCTACCACGGACATTTATGACAACATATAATGATCATAATCATCATATATGGTTTCAAACGGCATTATACAACCCTGGGATGTATCTTTTAGGGTTTCAAGGCTTTTCGCCACCGTGCCCCGAAACCTCAAAGTTTCCTCAAAAAGCGTGGATTATAGCCTTCAATATTGTAATTTTTTACCTTTTTCGTCCGAAAATAAAAATTGCCGAGATGTTTATCATAGTCCCTAATACCCTTTTAAAAGTCCAATTGGGTCGGTGGAACCATCCAACATGCCCTTAAACGGTTATTTTACCCGTTCACAACTAGAACTGATTTCGTAAAATCAAGCCTACCACGTACGTTACAATCTTACAGACAACATATAATGATCATATGTGGTTTCAACCAAAAATATATGACCTCGAGATGTATTCCTTAGGGTCTCATGGCTTTTCTCAACCGTGTCCGAAACCTCAAAATGCATGGATTGTAGCCTTTCATTTTGTAATTTTTTAACCTTCTTTCGCCTGAAACTAACAATAGCCAAAATTTTTACCATGGCCCCTAATACCCTCGGGAAGTACCATTGGGTCTGTGGAACCACCAATATGCCCTTAAACGTTTATACCCTTTCCCTCTAAATATCTATTGTTTAGGCATTAACTTGGGCATTAGAGGCTCACTCATAATTCATTTTGATGAAACCATTTATATATAACCCGGACTCAAGAACCACAAGCATCCATGCCTTCAACGCGGCATTTTGAAATTATCCGAAACACTATATATAATCTGTGGAAAATCAACCCTGCCTCAGTCTAAGTAGATTTTTATTGGTGCACACGTCGCTAAACAAACTATACTTAATTACTTGAGAAATGTAATCGTACAAGTAATAATAATTAATAACAACTTGATTTTAAGAATGGTACGTTAAGACTTTTCCTACAGATACATACATGTACCCTTTGCCTGCTAGAGGAGACCCTGAAATTCTTTTAGAAAGAAAAATCGAAAGAAAATTAAAGAACTAAAGTGATGAGGTTATTGAGTTCTGTTCAGCATGTTTCGCATGGAGTTGGCGGTTTCGAGCTGGTCGGAAGTGTTGGTGGTATGTTGGCATTTCTCGGTTTGATGGTTATGTCCGTTTCAATTATTTCCATGCTCGTATTTGCGTGTGGTGATGATGGTGAAAATAAACCAAAAAAACATGGTAAGAGTGGTGGTCGTAGTCATATTAGTGGTGGTGGATTCGTTTATGGTGGTTATGGAGGTGGAGGTGGGTGTGGGGGCGGAGGCGGAGGCGGTGGTTGTTAAACGTACATATTTATGCTAAAGTATTGATCTTCGTCACTTTTCATGAGAGTTCTTTGCATTTGTTCCTTGTTCCTTCTAATACCTCTTCATTTATACTCCTACTATGTGTCTTGTAAAACTTGTACTTTGTGATTATTGTGAGCAATATCATTTGTACCATGTAGCAACTTAAGTCTATGTGTTGTATAAGTGATTTTGCAGTGTGAAAAAAAAAATATTGTGTATACAATGTGTAATTATAATACTGTCTCGGTTTTTTTAGTTTTTTTTTTTTTTTTTTTGAAAGGTGTTTTGTATTATATACTTTATACTCCTGATAAAATTTGATATCTTGAAATAACATATCAAGGTGAAACTAACAAAATCTCACATGATTATACATTTTTTTTTACATGTACATAAGTACATAACAAAAGATGGCATTTTTGTAAATAAATCAACAACTTTATTCAATTGTGGAACTTTATTCAATTGTGGAACTTTATTCAATTGTGGAGCCCACAATAATGAAAAAGTTGTTGATTTATTCATGAAAATGTCATTATGAGAAACAACACCACGAGAAACCGGAAATTTCCCCCAAAAGATGATCAAAAGAAAGTGTGAATAAATTATTTTGGTACTTTACACCGGCAATTTCCTTGTAGATAAGTCAATAGCTCTTCTTAAGACTTATGCAATGCCATCATACATGTATATATGTGTTTTAAAAAATAAAAAAAAAAATTTTAAAAAAAAAAATCTTACAAGAAGAAATTAAAAGGTATTCCTCCACTAAAATTGTTTATTCTTGAAAAGTCAAGATAATCAACACTAAAATATACAAGTATGAAGTATCTGTTTAGAAGCTTGTCAAAAGACAAAATGTATTGATGAGCACGTCGCTAAGTAAACAAACTATGCTTAAATAATTTTAAAAATAATATCATCAATTAACTTATAACAACAACTTGATGAGATGAATGATTAATACTTGTACTTATATATATACTACAAATACTTTGACCTTTTGCTTTGAGGAGACCCTGAAATTCTTGGAGCAAAAAGTCATCAGAAAGGAGCTTAAGGGAAAGAGAGGAGGGTAAAGTAATGAGGTTATTGAGGTCTGTTCGGCATATTCCATATGGAGTTGGCGGTTTCGAGCTGCTCGGAAGTCTTGGAGGTATGATGGTGTTGCTTGGTTTGATTGTCATGTCCATTTCAGTTATATCCATGCTCGTATTTTCGTGTGCTGATGATGGTAAAGATAAACAGAAAAAACATCGTAAAGGTTATGGTCGTAATCATGGTAGAGGTGGATTCAATTCCGGTGGCTGCGGAGGAGGTGCAGGGTGTGGTGGCGGAGGTGGTGGTTGATTGTGAGAGTTGCTATCCTTGTATTCTTTACATATAAACCTCTTCATACTACATGTATCTTAAAACTTGTAATTTGTGAGTAATATGTAGCAACATATAATAATGTAAGACTGTGTTGTACAAGTAATTTTGCGTTTACATAATCACTTGTGTTTGTGAAATAATCTATCAGGGTCCAAGTAATTTTACTGAGGGCATTGCTATGCTTGAGATTTGGTTGTTTGAGTTCTTCAAAATTAGGATGAAAGCTATAGAGAGTAAGAAATATTGAAACAAAAATGGTTAGAGGAACATGGATAAATGTGTTTTTCTTTGATTTTGTTTTCCCTTAATATTGTTGATTTCTTATAGCACATTTCTATTGTAGTAGAAATGATTGTTATCTTCACCATTTCTTCAGATCGCGTTCAACACTAGTGACCGCAGAAATGGTGACCTAACCATAACCATTCCCCAGTGGAGGCCAAGTAAAGCATATAAATGTTTCAGAATTCCCTGGCAGTCTCTACGATTTAGAATTTTAGCCCGACAACTTGGTTTTCTACTGGGATGTAGTATGTAACCACAACACAACCCAGTTTGAGCCATGGTGTGTTCGGTTTTGGTATATTAGTATATAGGCTAGCTTCACCATCTACCACCTTTGGTGAAGATTTTGACAAGACTCAAAAATTAGCAGACTGTCGTTAAGATAAAACATGTGTACTCCTTACCATTTCAAAAATTCTCAAAGAAACTGGGATATCAGTAACTTCTCAATTTATATATCTCAAAACTTCAAATTTTTCATAATTTACAACCTGATACAAGAAGTAATAAGTTTATATGAAATTGTTAACCTTGCTTGCCTTAACATGTTTACCTTACTCTGAAATTTTCAATTGTTCAAATCCTTGTACCTCTCGGGTAATTTCTTCCCTTTTTCCGCAAGCACATAGGCACTATGATCAGTATTCAGTATTCAGCTCTCTGAAGCTGGAGTCCAAGAGACCACCAATGTAGTGCCTGGGAGGAACATCCTCAGTAGAGTAAACTCAATTGCCATGGATTAACTTATCCAATGATGATGTATCCAAAGCTCGAAACTCTCGGACAGCTTCATGCACAACAAGAGCAAGTTTCACTGCTGCATCGTTGCTTGGTGCCTACAATAATCCTTTATATATAAACAGCATATTTAACAATATTAATGGGTGCCTCAAAAAGTTAAGATTTTATCTACCTCAATGTTAAGTGGTAGAACAGGATCATGAAGTGAGAGTCGTAACAGAAACCAGCCACCAAAACCAGAAACTCTAACCTGTTCGTGAGAGAAAACACAAGCTTGGTAAATATTCCTGTACAGGGAGGGGTATAGAAAAGATTGCCTTGCATAAACCTAAATACTTCGTACATATTGGACATTAAAGATATTAATGATTTGATTTGTGCATTGGAAAACACGGCTAAGTAAATATGTCAGCTAAAAAGAAACAAAGGAAGTACATATAAAAAAGAAAGAAAAACAGATTAAAATTGAAAAGGATAAACTTGTAAAATCCAGGACCATAAGAACCTCCAAAATTTCCTAAGATCATCTGTATCAGACGACATCCAGACAGTACAGAGAAGAAATTAATTTTATATGATTCTTCCTGATCCACATTGTAAACTTACTTATAATGTTATTTATGGATACTGTGTAGGGACATTCAACATTGCATTAGAAGCCTAAAACAGCAATTAATTTGGGTCAAATAAAATAAACTGAATGACAATATGGATTGGAGGGAGTAGAAGGCTAGAAGCTATACTGGGAATATATCTCAATATTAGTTGATTAAGACAATCCAACCGTATCAATAAGAATACTAGTTGAGACTTTTTTTTTTTTTTTTTGTGAAGTTTAGCTTTCAAAAGACCATTCCTGATTGCTTATATGAAAAAGTTATCCATGTGATTCTTTTACTATTTTATGGACAAAAACAAGCACTATGCTCTTGAAAAGTAAAGACTATATACTATTATACATTGTCAATAGAATTTATTCAAATTTATTTATCAGTAGCAGTAAAGTGGATACTTAAGGATATTACATCCAGCATTTGTTCAACATATGCTACGTGAGCAATTTAATTCATTGTGTGAGCTATCCATGGATACAACTAGTTTATTTTATTTTCAAGCATACATTGCTGGAAACCAACTAGAGGTTTAGAGTGGCATACTAACATTGCTAAGGTAGAAATAGCATTTGATAGTGACGACTTAAAATGCCACCAGAACAGAAAGATTCAGGAAGAGATATAAGGTAAGCGAACTCTCATATGAGATTAAATTAAAGAAGTGAAAGCAGAAGAAAAAAAAAATGTACTTGATATGGAGCCTGTTTACGACTAAGATATCATTCATGTGGATGAAGCTATAGAAAACTTACGCCTTCATAGTTAACTGGGGCCTTTATGAGCTTAGGATCTGAATCCACTACGTTTTCCAAGTGCTTCAGCACAGCCTCTCCATAGTCCCGAAAGGATCTGCCCATATGTATTGATAATAGGTCATGACATGAAACCCAATTCAAAGTGAACAGATGCTAAGCAAGTCAAGGCACCATTGCTCACCCTCCTTTCAGATCTACATGATTCTGATCAATTTTCAATCTCAATTCAGTAGTAACAGCTGCTTCTTGCAGGCCTTCCACCAAATCAGTCAACACTTTGCTGCCACCTTTAATTCCTGATGCCCTGGCAGAAGCAAGCTTATTTAGGAGCTTAACCTGCAAAAGGCATACTTAACTTACAGAATAAACAAATCGAAATGAAAAATAAAAAGGTAAGGCAGTAGTTAGAGAAATTGGCTACCATGAGGTAAGCTCCATCATCAAGCCAGTGATTTTCTTTGAGGGCACCGTGGCCACTGGTCTCAATGGCCAAATGTGACTCTTCTCCAATAGAGTTCTATCAAGAAAGCACTACAGGTTGAGTATGTATTTTTAATAGAAAAATGATGTTCCATATCTGATCCAATGCCACAAATGAGGAAAAAAAGGATCGTATTACATGGTTCAAGATCTATACCAACTGAAACGCGACTATAATAACTTGCAAAGAAAAGGAAATCAAAGTTCAAGCTCTAATATGTAACAAAAACATATGCAGTATATGCAAACCTTATGAAATGAATCAAGGAAACATAAGGTAAAAATAAATAAATAAATAAATAAAATAAATAAAAGGGGTCAACATAATGGACAGATGAAATGATAAAATATAGTACCATTTTCTATATATATTTGCTAGCATCTAAAAATCTATCGAATGATAAACATAAATTTTACCAGCCGAATAGCTTCATCGATTACGTTTTTATACCCTCTTTTGAATCTGTGATGCTTTCCTCCTATGCATACAGAATCAATTACAAGTCCTCAGAGTAAATACCAATAAAGAAAATCAGATCAAATCCAATGTGGAACATTAAGTTGATCGATGGCTGGACTTGAACTCACCAAGTTTCTTTTCAATAAATAGAGTAAGACCATCTGAAGTCACACTGTCGGTGACAATTGTTGTCCCTGGATGCTAATGTAGATATATTGTAGGAAAAAAAATGAAGTTAGAAGTTCATTCTACTAGACAATACATTCTGTATAAAACAGAAATTGGTAAGCGTACAAGCAGAAATTCTTACTTCTTCAAGGACTATTGCAGAAATTAGAGCAATCAAACGATTTTGATTGAGCTCGCTGCCAGTAGAATCTACAGCAGCAGACCTGCAAAAGGAATATATTATAACTAAACACATTAAACTGCAAGAACATTTCATAAGAAAATTATTACCTATCCACATCAGTATCGAAAATGATGCCCAAGTCTGCTTCGTTATCAAGAACTGCCTCAGTGATTGCTCTCATTGCAGCCTTATCTTCTGGGTTTGGGATATGATTAGGAAACATACCTAAAGCAAATAAAAGTAGTCAGAAAAGCATCAGGAACCTCGCTTGAACAAGTCAACAATACCATGAATTACCATCTGGCTCCAAGAATTGACTGCCGCTAGTGACAGCACCCAGAGGCTCAAGCACCTTGTCCTAGAAGTAATTCAAAAGAAGACCAAACCTTAACATTTAGATATGAAAATCCAATTAGAGTAGATGTTGCAGAATTAATATACCACATAAAATATCTGCCATTATTACGGTTTAATACCCAGCCCGACTTCATTTCACAAGAAAAGGTCATCGATATTATTATAGAAAACTGGCAAACAAAAAAGCTTTCACAACTAATTTTCCTGTAATATTCTCTCCTTACTATGATTAATTTTAGCAAAAATCATCATTGGGGCTCCAACAAATTTTATCATAAGGTGATTCACTAAGACTTGTTTCTCATAATTTTTTGATGATTAAAATCTTCAAAATCTATGATATAAAGGTGTAACATGGTTTGTTTCGCCAATAATTTTCAATGATATCAGAAAAAGGAAATAATGTAATTCCAAAAGGTGCACCAGTGAGCAGTGATCATCAGTACAAATTCATAACTTGGCTATTTGGGTCACATCACGTTGAAGAATAATAGCCCCTAAGTAAGTATGTTGTGAATGGTCTTTTTTAATACAAAAGTATGTTTTTCAATCCAAGTCTTAGATCTCAAATATCTTATAATTGCAAAAAAAAGTGTTGTAGAGCCAAATCCTTTGCTAAGACCCACCCATTAGCAGGATATCCCATGTAGGATTGTTAACAGCATAGTAAAGCCCTTCTGAACCGCATCAGAGTATCAAAGACTATCTAATAAGGGAAGGCTATAACAGAGCTACCTTCCAATACTGTATACCAAAGAGCTCCTTGTGATGGCAGGGAAAAGATTGAAGGCAAAGCATTGGTTAAGCCAATGGACCTCAGTCATCTCCAGTGAAAACGCTAATGGGAAAGGTTATTGAGCAGATGAGTATCGAGAAATCAGAAGCACCATGCCTTTATCAAAATTCATTGTTAATTATGAAGATGAATTAAAACAACACCACACCATTTAGATCTATCAATTTGATAGAGAGAAGTTAGAGAACTCTGCAGGTTATTGTATTGTGGCATGAAGGGAAAAATCAAGCCTCATTTATAACCCATCTTAATATGGTAGACCATAAAAGCCTCGCAAAGATCATGAGCATTATTGTGAAGAAGAGAGAATATGATACAATAATATGAAGTGGGGATATTTTTCTCCAAGCACTAAGCTCGGCAATGATAGGAAATTATATCCTCAGATAAAATTTTTAAAAAATTGAAGGTAAACAGTACAAGTATAGACAATAGAATATAGTTGATATCACTTGTTAGTCCAACAAAAGAAGAGTACTTAAAACAAGGAATAGAAGTCATGTTGTTCCTAAATTTGACATTAAGATACAATTAGAGAAGAAGACACACTTTCAAGTTTCAATATAGACAGATAGATAAATGGATGTTTAGTCAAGAACGGATACCGCATAACAATAGAATACTTACAACAAAAAAGCCTCCAGCTCCATTGCCAGCATCAACAACTATATGAAAGCCCTCTAGAGGCTTCTCTGATACAAGAAAAAAAGGGGGAAAAAAAAAAAAAGGAATGAGAATAAGAAAATTAAAGAAGAAACAGATGACAGTAGAAAATGACAACATGCATATCTTTGCTGGTCTTATAATAAAATATCAAACATTTCCGAAGCAGAAAAAGAAGTCCAAGGTTCTAACTAATAAGGGGATACTAAGAGAGCAAATATGAGCTCTTTCCACAACAAATAACCTAAAAATAGATATGTCTACTCTCTACACTAAAATAGTTTCATTATAACACCCATAATTTGGATTAAATTGCCATGACCTACTTGATATATAAAAGGAAATGAAGAAATATTTTTAAGGAATTTTGTCACATGTGCTTAGTTTATTAGTCGAAGATGCTGATGCTATTGTTCTCATTCTAAAAGTTAAGGCTATAAAACTCTTGGTGGAAAGTGGAATAATTAGTTTTTCTCAACAAGAAAAAAAAAGTCATAAAATACATCACTGTAGCTGTCTGTGATATAAATTAATTATTAATAAACAAAAATTTAAAAGGACAATTTTAGGTATACAATACTATCAGTTCGGTTCGCGGGCATAATTCATGGTTTTATTAGTTATCAAGCACCTGACCTGATAACATTATTGTTCGGGTACCTACCCATGTTCAGCCCTAGTTATTAAACCTGCATAAATAACTGATACACACAAATGCAGACACAAGCACACTCACATGCACACGCGTGCGCGCATGCACACACACACACACACACGTGAAGAATTGAGACACAAAAGTGCAAGATCACCTATATTTCCAGCTGCTTTTCGAACGGCATGCACAAGATCAGATGCATAAATAGCCATGTAATCTACACTTCTAACAGATGCAGAAGATGCTCCCTGTGAGTCTTGGAGACCATCATCAGTTACTTTGTTGTATATATCAGAAGCACGCTCCAGAATATCTTTGATGTCTGCTTTACCAAGACCTCCAGCATTGGTAAAAAATTTGAACCCATTTCTGTTGTAAGGAAGATGACTAGCTGATATGACAAGGCATTAGTTCAGTATGCAACTATAGTAACTGGACTTTAGGACAAGTTCTAAAAAGTGGATCAGTATTACTTCCATCTTGCCAAGATCCAACACTACACCAGCGAAATTATTAATCATTAATGCCATTAACATACAAATGATTGACTACCTGTTATCATGATAGCTCCATCAACTGGACACCTGATCTCCTCATTTTCAGTGAGAGTGCTATTAAACATTGCAGGTGTGGAAGCTAGCCTGCATGTAATATCTGAAGTTTGTCAAAAAAAAAAAAAAAAAAAAAAAAAAAAAACCTCATTTCAAATCATTAACAGAACCATAGTGTGCACATGAGAAATCTAAAAAGAGTATATTGCTAGGATCCATACATGGTTTTCAATTCAAGAAACAGGAATGGAAACAAGATAGCTACCTATCTGATACTTCGTCAATAAGGATAACATAATGTCTTTTTACAATGAGATCAAGATGTTTTAAGACTTGATATAAATTTCCTCAATTATATATGAACCATCATATTCATGGATTTAACTTATCTCCAAGAACTTTTAAATCCAAGTATACACCCTGAGAAACAAGTAATTGTTTAAAACAAACAAAAGTTGTGAATCAATACTATAATTGAATGCATCATTCCCACATCACCTAATTACAATACAGAGGAGTATAATAACTTCTCAATAGTCTTTTATTTATAAAGACAAGATATCAAAATGATTAATGATTAATTTATTTCATACGGAGAAAAATATTAAGGCTTCGTTTGGTTGAACAAAAGACATGTTTAACTGAAAACAACTTTTTATGGAATTAGTTTTCCAAGAGAAGATTCAACCGAGTATTAGTATTCCTTTGTTAGATTCTTTATGGAAAAGATAGAGATAGGTGAGAAGGCAATCTAGTCTAGCATAAACAAAATATTGTAATGAAAGCAAAATAAGATGAATAGAGATAGCTTACCCAAAGTGCAAAACACTGACACCAGAACTCATCAGGCCTCGAGACACAGCATCCTAACAATAGAATGTCAACAATTTATTATCAGCTAAACAGCGCAAATGGAAGGCTGAAATTGCTCTACAATTTTGTGGAGAGGAAGCCATACTTCATAACATGGGATACAGCATTTAGTATAGGATTACAGAGTTTGTAAGGAAAATTCAACATAATACAATGCAGCAGGAAGCAACTCAGAAAGATAGTATCGTTATTGCTTAATAAAAAACTTTTTTTTTTTTTTTTGGGGTGGGGGGGGGGGGGGGGGGCAATAAAATGTCAAAGATAACTCACAGGAAACTTATCATTTGAAATCTAAATTGACAAAGATAAGCACATATGTCAGTCACATTAAATTTCTTAAGCAAAAGATGTGTCAAAAAATTACATTTTTCTGAACAAGAAAGCTGTATCAAATTAAAATTCAGCTAAAAACTCTGAGGGCCTGCATAGGCTGCATTAAATTGGCAACTAATGATAAAACGAAGGCATGGAATGTTACTACTTCACATTTGTGTTTTATTTTCTGATGCAACTTAATCTGTCAACCGATAATTTTAAATGCACATACTCTGATAGAGTATGGAGTAGTGCTCTTCAGCTTTTAATTGGCAACTTTGATCAAAAGGCTGAAGGAGAAAAAATGGGAGATATAGGGTAAAAAGGGGGACAATACGAAAAATGTGAGAAAAAAAATCCTAAATATAAGAAAACTTTGTGAAAGATATTGGGACGGGAATTTCACACTTTGGGATCTCCTAGGGGTCCCATGGGGTCAAGAAGAGCTCATTTTTGGGGTTTTGGGGCTTGTATTGAATTGGGCATGGAAATTTTGGTATGGTAGCGGTTCATGGGTTATTTGTTTTGGTGATGAAGGGCATTGAATACAAGCTAGCGTTTATAAAACATTATTTATTTATAAAATTTAATACTATGTATGCAATTTATTTGATAAAATAGGGAAAAACAAGTGTAATGATTTCCATCCATACTGATTTACCAACCATAAAGTTCCATAATATCCCTTTTTGGATTCTTTCACAAAGACTTTACTAAGAACAATGGTAAATAACCAAAATCAACAAAGGTGGGTGGGTGTAATAACCTAGTGATGTATTATCGACACCTTACTAGGACACCGGATGCCTAGTTGGTGATTATAACTATTTGTTGCAGCTATTAATTACCCCACTATAACAAATATTTGAGATAGCCATATTATTGAACCAAATATCATTATTAGGACAATGTAAACCTATTGGTAGGATGATTATGGATCCAAACCCACTTTTTATATCCCCATGAGACAACCCCCCCCCCCCCCCAAAAAAAAAAAATAAATAAATAAATAAACAAACAAACAAACACACACACAATTAATAATGTTTTCCTAAACTGTTTGACAACATGGATTAAAGCCTTCAATCGTAGAGAATTTTTTACTTTTCAAGGCAAAAAGGAAGGAGGACAAAGCGCTTCTCATGGACCCCACGAAACCCCTGGAGGCCACTTGTGTGGTTTAAGTTGCCTACTTTGACTCTTAGCTATCAGTTTAGCCACTTAAGGACACATCTTCCATTATAAACTCCATACACCCTATGCTTTTATGTGATCAACTAGTGGGCATGTGGTTCCAAACAACATATTTTGACTTTAGGATGCATCCCCCGCCATCACTTGAGTTTCTACACTGGCTCTCAAAATCTATGACATTTTGTCTGATTTTGTGGATTATAGCCTTCAAATATAGTCTACTCACAGCAATCATCGAGGTGTAAAGAACCTCAAAAGGCCTATATGGTGTCTGGAGCCACCTAATTCATGTCTTGGCCCATGACTTTGCACCCCTTATAATCAAGTCTTAAGATGTCTTAACCACGCCTTGCCTTGCCTCTTGCTCATTCCTTGGCTTGGCTCTAGTTGATGTCATGCCTCTCCGAAAAATGCCCCTAAGGCGAGGTGTTTTTTTGCTTTATCCTAGTGCTTGTGCTTTTGGCCCATACCCTATGTTCAAGGAGGCCCCCATGTAGTTAGACTATGCTCACACACTTAGTAATTATTTCATCAACCAAGGCACAATCCTACACTTGTTTAGACAAATATAATTGTTTATACGGATAAGGTGGAGGATAAATCGAATAAACATAGGTTTGAATCTTAATGGATAAGGAAGCGAACTCACTAGCTCTGCAACCAAATGTGATGACCAACTTTGTGAATCAACAATTCCTCTCATACTAGGTTGATTTACCATTGAGACATTGGTTGGGTAATAAGATTTAAACCAAGATATAATACCTTACTAGTGGGTGAAAAATCCAACAATTAGTGAATTCAGCTTCACAATAATAGGAAGAGATGACATCGATGGATCAAACACAACATCGCTATAGTAGTATAGTGGTAAATTTCCAGACACCTCTAGCTTTTAATTCAAAAGATATTAAGGATGAGGCTACACTTTCTCGGTTCCCTTAGGCATTGTAATTCTTATCTAAAGTAGGACACAATAAAAAATTTAGAACAGTAAAAGTGCCCTCCATGAGCCTTTTTCTGCAAGTATGTCAACATTTCTCGACTAGTCATTTATAAGGTGGCTTTTGGAGCATAGCTTCACATTCAAGATGATCTTTCGATAAACAATTCAGAGACCAATCATAAATTTAACAATGTTGTCAGGAAAAGAGAGTTTCTCTAAAACTTTGACACTCTTTATTATCAAACATACTCAGCAAACTCTTGATACTCATGTGTTGTACCATAATCAAAAGACTCCAAACCAATAGAGAGATGAGTAGTCAAAACACATTTTGCAAGATTTTCAGCATCTTATCAAACCAAACAATTGCCTAATTGTTCCTATGAGATATAAAGAAAGTAGTTACATATTTATTTAAGATCCAGTAATTTACCTGAAGCATTGAGGCTGAAATTCGAGAATCATGACCAATGGAAACACTCATGGGTGTAGAAGCGTCAACTTTCTTTTTATCAGAAAGCCATGCAGCAAATGCAACAGCTATTGCCTCTGATACTGGTTCTGTAAGTGTAACAGGTTCGCCATCAACACCAGCAACAGCAACCCCTCGGATATCACTGTATCAAAAACGAAAACACGTGTACAGAACCAAAATTTTAGTAATAAGGAAAAATTACATAGTCCCCACTCCAGCAGTAAAATCAAGCACATTAGTAAAACAAATGCTGCCATTTTTATAAACAAAAGATGAGTAATGGTTGTTGATCAGCAAACCATAAGTTGGCCATTAGTAAAATGCACCTTTCAAATTAGTTTATATTTTAACCAAAACTAATCCAAGTGACAAAATCTACAAAATATATCTCCAGCCTCCAAAGCATGATAACCCAATTCCCTGAAGCAATATGACTGCAATCTTCACAATATTTGATACTTTGATCTTCTACAAACAACCATTTATCTTTCTGGTCCTTGTCTTTTGTTTTTCCATTATGCTGATAAAAGAAAGAAGTGCAGGCAGTACAAGATACAGAATTTTTGCACTCAGCCAATTCTGTCTACTAGGATAGGAAAGTAATTTGCCAACAAAATGATTACAAAATGCTTTACTTTATTCATATTTACTATAATAGTGGCAGATCATGCGCAAATGAGTTTCTTAAACTTCATTGGTCTAATATATCCAGCACATTAAAAATGATACTCCCTCCGTCCCCTTTTGATAGTCCCTTATGGGCATTTTTCACGGGAATTAATAAACACAAAAATGAATAGCTAAAGTACATTGAAAAAAGTAAATTGACATTGGGTATGCAAAAAAGTAGAGAGAGAAAGTAATAAAAGTACATGGGAAAACAAAATTAAAGTTAAATTTGCACATATATTGTTGCAAATTGGAGAAAGTTTTGGTAAAAAATTAATATTAATAGTTGTTGGAAAAAGCAAATGGGGTGAACATTTTGGGACTAAAATTTGTCCATAAGGGACTATCAAAAGGGGACGGAGGTAGTATTTGTCTTTAAAGCTTATATTGGAAAAGTGGTAGTTCCAAATTGCATTATATTGACAAAGAAAAAATTGGAGCAGCAGATACAGATTACTAAAAGTTAAGACAAGGTGTCCTCCTAGCAACAAGAACACTTTAGAACTTACACAAGTATCTTTGAATCTTCCAAACTAACTGCTAAAAGCCCCCGCTCCCAAAGCCGACAAAAAATGCTAGATAAGTTGTTCTATCCCAAAGCATTTTACTAGTCAGCAGAGTTTAGCACAATCCCCGAGAAAACACGAGCATCCTGCACTTATAAGGACTAGAGAATCGCCATAAAAAGCTGTAGTCTACTACATCTTCTTTTTCATTCTTCCAAAGCCCAGAAATCAAAGTGGCATCACTTCAAAATAACATGAGATAAACTCCAACACTCCTGACGGACAAAAAAAGGCCACTACTAATTACTAGGCAGGCATGGGTCTTTATTGGTTCCCGAGGCTCGAATTCAGAAATGTTGAGGGAAAACTTCAGGAGGTCATGACTTTGCTCCTAGGTTCCAATCTGGCCGATTATATTTTATTTTTTCAAATTGGGTGTCCCAACGAGATCTATGCGATGCAAACCCCTTTTGCCCAAGTAAAATTTAAAAAAAAAAAAAAAAAAAAAAAAAGGCTTCTTATTTTCTTAATGGGGAATTGGAATTTCGCCATCTCCATCCCAAAGGAAAGGGGCATAACTGTAAAATTATCTATTTTAATTATGTATACTTACGTAATTGGCTGTCTCCCAAATAAAGGAGACTTATGTAATTGTAGCCGCCTCCCAAAATGTAAACATAACACCGTTAAAGTCTACAACATACCCCGATGTTATGCTCTTTTGTATAAGATTGCAGGCGTAATTAGTAGGTTGAATAAGACTGCTACAACCTATTAGCTATTATTGTTTCTCTTCAATACTTAGCCTTTACCCTTTTACAAGAATTAGTGTTTGCACTGCTTATATTAATCCTCAAATAATTAAAGATAGACTAATACATTACTAAATAAGCTAATAACAAATTAACCTAGCATTCAACATTATGCCATATTGCTACGGTATATCTACACTCATTATAATACCAATATTTTAACTTCTGATACTATCCTCTAACCTCTACTATAGTTCCACAACTTAACAGTGTCTCATTAAGTCTCAATTTCGCAATACTTCTATATCTATATAAATAAACGATCAAGATATGAAAGAAAAACCAATTTAACACATTAAAAAAAAATTTAAAGGAAAAAAAAAAAATTTAAAAAAAAAAAGCACTACACCTCCTAAAATTGTGAATTTGCAACCATTCTGTAGGTATGAAATCGGATAGAGTAATATTAAGGGTGACATTGTACTTTGGTGTAAAACCCTAATTGTTTATTATAAATACATATAGTGCCAGGGCTAAAGTCTTTCAGTTTCTTGCTTAGAGCTAATTGTTAAATCTGGTTTCATCAGGGTGTGAAGTATGACATCAAGGTGTGATACTGTGATAAATGAAAGGATTTTGGACATGAAAAAGTTAAGTTCTGGTGTAGCTTGTCATGCTACGGTGCAAAATGCACCATATATTTCAAAAACTCGTGCTAGCAACATAAATATCAATCATTTCTGAAATTTGATAAAAAACTGACTATACAAAAATGTACTTAAAGAAGAAAAATGAACTCAAGGTCCAAACAAGCTACCAGTTAAGCATACGAAATTTTTCTATTTCAAAGTTGTTCACCTTCAAATATAAAAACAAGGAACCATACACCTCAAATTTGCAAAGTCATAAATATAGATAAATGACATCATCTAAGAAGTTGTTAAGTATAATATTTCTTAGCTTGATTTCAAGTAGACTGATAAGTCGGAAGAATACAGCCCAAATGATGCATAATGTTCTCTTACCTGCCATTTTGAAGTTTAAGAAAGTCACTCTTTTCTAGGGATCGAACTGCTGTGGAAGATGAAGCAGCTGCAAGAGCATAACAAATTGTGAATCTAGATGAAGTGCGAGTAATTTTAGTATTCAAAAGCAAGAAAGCAGCCAAAAAACTGGGAAAAAAAAATAAATTGGTAATATAATGGAACAAGTCAAACCAATAACAAGAAAAAAACCCAAAAAAAAATTAAAAAGATTGCCAGAGCGCTACGGTCGCACTAGATAGCAATCTTGGTAATGAGAGTCTAGAACAGACCATTGCAGCAAATACTTCCTCGATTAACAATATTGTTCTGATACATTGACAAAGTGCGCAACTGCATGGCCAATATACCATTCCATGCTGACTTCCTTCCCTTTAATGGAAGGAAGTTGCGCAAGTTTGAAGTAAAAGAGTCTCTACTGCATTGGCTGTGGAATTGTCTATTTTGTTGGCAGTGGTGTGCTACAGAAACATTTTGAAAAATCTTCCCTGACACCGCTGCATGAAAATTTACAATTCGTATCAGAATTAGAACTCTAAACCTTCGATAATGACTGTGGCAGATCCTTTGTTTTCTATGTTATTCTTAAATCCTGTACATTTTATGAACTTGACATGCCGTATGGGACTTGGTCTATTATCAAATTGAGCCAGAGATGGTTATAAACCAGTATGATTCCAGTAGAAATGTAGATTTAACATTTGATTGCTACAAACAAGAAAAGTCCCACAAGATCCAAGATTCCAAGTGTACCAGATTATGCGTTAAAGGTGCCAATTCTGTTAATATCGAAATCACTAATCTACAGTGAATTAATTCCATTTTTATGCAGTCAAAATGCAGAGAATTAGTAATAAACGATTTTGATTTCTGTCTATTATCCTCCTTATTTTGTTCTCCTCATTTTAGCTAACCATCACGAGTATACTTCTTTCTTATTATAAAATATGGCGGCAGATAATATAATTAAACTCAATATCAAATCGCAAATAAACTCTTATGAGTCCCTTCTGACTACATTATAAAAACACCTACAAACACAATACGATTTCTATCCTACACTCGGGTGTAAGTCGTGTAACCGTTTAATTTTACACCCTCTCATATTTACAAGCACGGCTGCACGACACATCCAAATCTAACTCATTTGAAGCACATCAATGACGAGATTAATACTAATCCATCAACATTAACAACACAACTCCCTTAATAAACAAATAGCCTGGATTGAAAACAGGGCAATTATTTTATCTACTCGGTATTGTCGGACCATTTAATCCAATTATTTTGCATCAAAAAAATGAAAACATAATTCAATCATCACAAAAATGTAAACTATAATAAACTCCACAATGTTAATATAACAAACACATAATTTGCAATAGCAATAATACTAATATATACTATAGCATCACCATTGCAAGAGTATTTCAGAGTAAATTCAAACTTGTATAATTAGAAACTACAAATTCAAAAAAAAAAAAATAATTAAAAAAAACAGCAAAATCACCTGCCATGGTGGTGGGAATCTATCGATAAATGAGATGATAGAAAATGATAATCACGAAACAATTTCTGAAGGTTAATTCTTCGTTTAATTGAAGTTATTAAGGTTTTCAATCGCAATCGAATGAAAAATTGATGAGATGAGGAAGAAGAGAAGGTGGTGGAAGAAAGTGGAGAAAAGAGGAGAGAGAATATTGAGGAGTTGGTGGAGCTTTCTGTGTAAAGTGCACAAATGCGATATCTGAATCATTTGTCTTTTCTTCTTAAGATTAAAATGGCTGGGAACATTGCTCGGTAAATTATCAATTACGACAGTAGAGCTGTCAATTCGGGTATTTAAGTCGGGTTTGGATCGGGTCATATTAGGTCTCGGGTTAAATCAGGATCAGGCTATGTCGGGTCAATGTAGCTTCATATCAGATTCAGGTTCAGGTCGGGTCAATTTCAGTTCAAGTTATCACGGGTCATTCACCTTTTCGGATATAGGTTGAGTTCAATTCGATTTAAAATCAGATCGGGTTCAATTTCAGATTTGGGTTGTGTTGAGTCGGGTTTGGATGGGTTAACAAGATGGTACATTCGGGTTCGGGTTAGTGTTGAGTCGGGTTCTGGTTCAAGTTTAATAATTCTAATAAATATCGATGTGGCCAAATTGAACTATATAATTACGCCTTCCATAATTTGAGCAAGCATCATCAAGATTTTATTAAAACTATACGAATAATAGAGAACAAAAGTTATATAAGCTCAACAAAATATTTTATTAAATCAGATTGAGGGTTTACATAATTATACCAGTATATAAGCTGAATAAAAGATATTTAAAATTTTATTAAACCTTCCATGACTCGGGTTCATGTCTTAATTGGGTCGGGTACTAGTTCAGGTTCAGATTGTTTTCGGGTCGGATTAAATCGGTTGATGGTTACTTTTAGGTCGGGGGCAGGTTCGAGTTCAGGCCATAAAGTATTGGATCAAATTGGTTTTCGGTTAAGATCAAGTCAGGTAACAGGTCACTTGTTTCACCCCATTGTTCGAGTACAGGTTGGGTTCAGACCATTTAGGTCGGGTTCTCGGGTTGGGTCAGTTTTTGACAGATTTAGCTATAATCCACACTTTTTGAGGAAATTTTGAGGTTTCGGGGCACGGTGGCAAAAAGTGTTGAGACCTTAGGGGATACATTTAGGGATCATATTATGTCGTTTGAAACCATATATGATCATCATATGTTGTCATAAACGTCCGTGGCAGGCTTGAGTTTACGAAATCACTACAAGTTGTGAACGGGTAAAACGACCGTTTAAGGGCATTTTGGATGTTTCCACCGACTCAATTGGACTCCTAGAGGATATTAGGGACCATGGTAAACATCTCGGCAATTTTTATTTTCGGGCGAAAAAAGGTCAAAAAATTACAAAATTGAAGGCTATAATCTGCGCTTTTTGAAGAACTTTTGAGGTTTAGCGGCCTGTGGTGAAAAGCATTGAGACCCTAAGCCCCTAAGGAATACATCTTGGGGTCATATAATGCCGTTTGAAACCATATATGATCATTATATGTTCTCATAAACGTCCATGGTAGGCTAAAGTTTACAAAATCGATGCAAGTTGCGAACCGGTAAAAAAACCGTTTAAGCGCATATTGGATCGTTCTACCAACCCCATTTCAAGTTTTGAACGGGTAAAATTACTATTTAAGGGAATATTGGATGGTTCCACTAACCCCATTTGACTCCCGGAGGATATTAGGGACCATGGTAAACATCTCGACAAGTTATAATTTCTTGCGAAAAAAGGTAAAAAAATTTACAAAATTCAAGGCTATAATCCACGCTTTTTGAGAATTTTGAGATTTCGGGGCCCGGTGGCGAAAAGCCTTGAAACCCTAAGGGATACATCTCGGGATAAAATAATTCCTTTTGAAACCACATATGATCATTACATGTTGTCATAAACGTCCGTGGTAGGCTTGAGTTTATGAAATCACTTCAAGTTGTGAACGGGTAAAATGACCGTTTAAGGGCATATTGGATGGTTCCACCGACCCAATTGGACTCTTGGAGGGTATTAGGGCCCATGGTAAACATCTCAGCAATTTTTATTTCCGGGCGAAATAAAATGGTCAAAAAATTACAATATTGAAGTCTATAATCCATGCTTTTTTAAGAAATTTTGAGGTTTTTGGGTTTAGTGGCGAAAAGTGTTGAGACCCTAGAGAATATATCTCGGTGTCATATAACGCCGTTTGAAACAATATATAATCAGTATATGTTGTCATAAACGTACGTGATACGCTTGAGTTTACAAAATCACTTCAAGTTGTAAACGAATAAAATGACGATTTAAGGGCATATTGGACAGTTCCACCGACCCAATTTGGCACCCGGAGGATATTGGGGACCATGGTAAACATTTCGGCAATTTTTATTTCCAAGTCAAAAAATAACAAAATTGAAGGCTATAATCCACGCTTTTTTAGGAAATTTTGAGGTTTTGGGGTCCGGTGGCGAGGCCTTGAGACCGCTGGCGAAAAGCCTTAAGACCCTAAGGGATACATTTCGGGTTTATATAATGCCGTTAGAAACCATTTACAATTATTATATGTTGTCATAAACGTCCGTGGTAATCTTGAGTTTACGAAATAACTTCAAGTTGTGAATAGGTAAAATGATCATTTAAGGGCATATTGGATGATTCCACCGACCTAATTGTACTCCCGGAGGATATTAGGGAGCATAGTAAACATCTTGGCAATTTTTATTTCCGGGCGAAAAAAGATAAAAAAAATCACAAAATTGAAGCCTATAATCCACGCTTTTTGAGCAATATTGATGTTACAGAGCCCGGTGGCGAAAAGTCTTGAAACCAAAAGGGATACAACTCGGGGTTATATAATGCCGTTTGAAACCATATATGATCATTTTATGCTGTCATAAACGTCCGTGGTAGGCTTGAGTTTATGAAATCACGACTTAAAGTTGTGAACGAGTAAAATGACCGTTTAAGGGCATATTAGATGATTCCACCGACCCAATTTGACTCCCGGAGGATATTAGGGACCATGGTATACATTTCAGCAATTATTATTTCCGGGCGAAAAAAGTAAAAAAATTACAAAATTGAAGGCTATAGTCCACGCTTTTTGAGGAATTTTGAGCTTTCAAGGCCCGGTGGCGAAGAGCTTTGAGACCTTAAGGGATACATCTCAGGGTCATATTATTCCGTTTGAAACCACATATGATCATTATTAGTTGTCATAAACGTCCGTGGTAGGCTTGATTTTACGAAATCACTACAAGTTGTGAACGGGTAAAATAACCGTTTAAAGACATATTGGATGGTTCCACCGACCCAATTGGATTCTTGGAGGGTATTAGAGCCCATGGTAAACATCTTAGCAATTATTATTTCCGGGCGAAAAAAAATGGTCAAAAAATTACAATATTGAAGGCTATAATCCATGCTTTTTTAAGAAATTTTGAGGTTTTTGGGTCCAGTGGCGAAAAGTGTTGAGACCCTAGAGAATATATCTCGGTGTCATAAAACGCCGTTTGAAACAATATATGATCAATATATGTTGTCATAAATGTACGTGATACGCTTGAGTTTACGAAATCACTTCAAGTTTTGAACGGGTAAAATGACCGTTTAAGGGCATATTGGACGGTTCCACCGACCCAATTTGGCACCCGGAGGATATTAGGGACTATGGTAAACATCTTGACAATTTTTAGTTCCGGGCGAAAAAAGTCAAAAAATAACAAAATTGAAGGCTATAATCCACGCTTTTTGAGGAAATTTTGAGGTTTCGGGGTCCGGTGGCGAAAAGCCTTGAGACCCTAAGGGATACATTTCGGGGACATATAATTCCGTTTGAAACCACATATGATCAATATAAGTTGTCAGAAACGTCTGGGTAGGCTTGAGTTTACGAAATCATTTCAAGTTGTGAATGGGTAAAATGACCGTTTAAGGGCATATTGAACAGCTCCACCGACCCCATTTGACTCTGGAGGATATTAGGGAGTATGGACTATTGTAAACATCTCGACAATTTTCAATTTCTGGCGAAAAAAGTTAAAAAAAAAACTACAAAATTGAAGGCTATAACCCACGCTTTTTGAGGAATTTTGAGGTTTCGGGGCCCGGTGGCGTAAAACCTTGAAACCCCTAGGGATACATCTCAGGGTCATATAATTCCGTTTGAAACCACATATGATCATTACATGTTGTCATTAACGTCCGTGGTAGGCTTGAGTTTACGAAATCACTGCAAGTTTTGAACGGTTAAAATGACCGTTTAAGGGCATATTGGATGGTTCCACTGACCCAATTGTACTCCCGGAGGGTATTAGGGACCATGGTAAACATCTTGGCAATTTTTAGTTCCGTGCGAAAGAAGGTCAAAAAATTACAAAATTGAAGGCTATAATCCACACTTTTTGATGAAATTTTTGGGTTTCAAGGCCCGGTGGCGAAAAGCCTTGAGATCCTAAGGGATTCAGCTTGGGGTCATATAATTCCGTTTGAAACCACATATGATCATTATATGTTGTCATAAACGTCCGTGGTAGGCTTGATTTTACGAAATCACTTCAAGTTAAGAAATGGTAAAATGACCGTTTAATGGCTTATTGGATGGTTCCACCAACCCAATTGGACTCTTGGAGGGTATTTGGGACAATGGTAAATATCCTGGTAATTTTAATTTTCGGGCGAAAAAAGATCAAAAAATTACAAAATTGAAGGCGGTATAATCCATAGTTTTTAAGGAATTTTTTAGGGTTCGGAGCCTGGTAGCGAAAAGTGTTGAGACCATAGACAGCAAAAATATTAATTTATTAAAACCAACCTTGCACAGTATTATATGAAAATTCTTGATTGTTCCTTCTTTTTTTTATTTTTATTTTTTTTGGAAGAAATTCTTGATTGTTCCTTTACGTGAGTAATTTTATTAGTAGTATTTGATTGATTTAACACCAAATAATTTAAACATGCAGATTAACAAGGTATATTAATGAATTTATATTTAGTCAAAAAAGTAGTAAAGTCAAATTGAGGCATTTATTTATAAACATGCAGATTAACAAGTAGAAACCATATTCTAATGGATTTAACTTATACTTGTAGTTGGTATATCATATTATCAGGGGTATATTGAAGTGTAGTTCTATGATTTGCACCATAGACGGCAAAAATCTAAGTTTATTAAAACCAACCTTGCACAGTATTAAAGCTACTACAAATCAATTGCATTAAAAAACTAGTACCAAGTCACATCCATAGAGATAAGTAAAGGAACCGCACATGAGAAAATTCTACCATCACATTTAGCCAAATTAGAAGTAATATATCATCAATCAATCTATCAATCAAAGCCTTAATCTCATTAGTTGGATCCGCTATATGAACAAAATTCGATTATTCCGTGTGGAGAAGCAATATATCATCCATTACACAAAATAAGATAAAGTCTAAAGCGTTCTAAGCCTTCATATTTGTTACAACTTATGAGGATCAATAGCTTAAGACAATTTCTCACCCGAGTTGCTTGTGAAATCCATTTGAGTCTCCAACATTTCATACACAAAATTATCCATGCTTGAGTGGAAGGAGTCGGCGGCCTCTCCTCAACATGCTTACCATTCAACTTACTGTAAGAATCAAAGGAACCACAACCACATCATCACGAGTGACCTTGGTAGCATACTAGCATCACATACCTCTTCCCATTAATCTTCTATATATCAAGCAATAAAGGAATCTTTTACCTGAGTAAGTTGTTTTGAGACCATTATGTTCTAATTTTTTGTGGGTTAAACAACTTCCGTGTCCACAACAGCAAAAGTGTATTAGCTGAGTATCCTATCATGGAGCATTTCATGCCTTTAACTTGCTTCTACTGATAGACCACTACTTGACTGCAAGTTACACAAGTCTGCTTAGGCAATTCCTACTTAATACACAGCTATAAGGCAGTAGCAATATCTAATTAAATCGAGAGTAGGTAGGCGGCCTGCAAGCCACACTGCAAACTATACGCAAACAGACATCAATGTTATTGACGTCAAGAGTCTAGCATTTTACAACTTTTTTTTTATATAAAATTTTTTTTTTTTAAAAAAAAAAAAAAAAAAAAAAAAAAACACCAAGTCCCATGGAGACAGTTATATGATTTAATGATAATATCAAAGATTTTATTCATGAAAAAATGAATTCTCCCTTGAAGAAGAAAGTTGCCAGGATTGCAACTCCCAATCTACCCCATATGCATTTAACATAATTTTCAAACACATTTAGAAGATTAGCCTCAAGGAAGTAGCAAATAATAGCATAATTTACTTCGATTTCAATATCTTCAACCTCAACTTAAGCTAAATTATCGTATCCTGTGTTTTCAGAAATTTTATGCAAATTAACATCTAAATTTATATTACCACAACAAATTTCAAATTAGCAAAAACAGGAGAAACAGAGTCGTTACCCATATTATGATCCATCTTCTCAACCTGTCAATGAACTGATTCCATCATCTCTATGTGGCTGGGATATCCATTAAGGCAGAATATTCCACCAATTCAACAGCAAGCCAAAGTCAAAATCATATGTCATAGCTCCCTCACAATCACAAGAGAATCAATTTGCACAATAGTCACTTGGGACAAATAACAATCCCAAGATAAACTCTGCAATCAATAGAAGTATATAGTATCTATACGGTACCAAGGACCAACATTGATTTTAAGCCTTCAAAAGCCTACTTATAATGACTGAGGTCCTGCCACAGTGCAACCAGAAACTCTAAGACATAGATAAGGAAATAAAACAGAATTAATCAAAAAATCATTATGCACAAGAAAACACCGTACTGCAGCCTTCCATGTTTTCCATTTCTCAAAACTACTAAATTAGTTCTGCTACTACAAAGAGTTTCAATATTAGCAGGTTGCCAAAGGTGTTGCCACTAGAAAAAAGAACAAAAGCAGTCTAGGCTTTGCAAGTTGACTATTGCCATTGTCTGCAGTTTCAAGATTTGCTAACCTGACTTTCAAAAATTGAATTGCATTTGAATAGCACAAAAGCATAAAGATGAAAACTACTCTATCTTGTAACATCACAGCACTGTAACTAGTGCAAAGTTTTTCGCTATAAGTTATTACTAGTAGTAGGGAAAAGAGAGAAGTGAATGCAAGATACGTACCTAATCTTAATTATAAATCGACACCAACTTCCACCAAGAAATGTACATCACTCCATCACAGTCCATAGAACACAGTAATCATTTACTGTTAAAATATAGAACCTATTTACATAGGTAATGATCTCAAAGGTTTTGCATAAAGGGGATACATATGGGAAAAACCAAATACAAAGAATTACTAAAGTCCAAACCTTTAAGAACAAAAATCTCTACGAAAGCCATTCAATACTTCCTTTGTTCTTTTACAGTTGTCACGTGCTGAATTTTAACACCATTTACAAACTCTACTTAAACTAACTTTGTGATTTATAGTTATGTGGGGTCTTGTTATAACCATATCAATGTTTGTCTTTATAATATCAACTTTTGAAAAAAATTATTAGTTGATAGTTAGAGATATTAATCATTGAAATTGTACGTTGGCAAACGTGAAAGAAGAAACAATCAACTTAAAAAGAAAGAAGGTAGTATAAAAATGGAGATTAAAGTTAACTTCTACTCATTGCAAAGCATATGGCATTGCAAACCTTCACAATTACAATGTTCCCAACAGGTATGAAGGCCACTCAGGACAAGGAAATGATTTTGCAAGAAATATTAATAACGAAGTTAACATTGCCCTGATACCTTATGCACTGACTAACATCAAGCAGCATTCGAACCTGTAGAGCTCTTTAAGATTGGCTTTTGCATCTTCCTACATTGAGTGTCTCCACTGTAGAACCTGTAAGTTGAGCATAAACTTCATGGACTTCCTCAAATGGCAGAACAAACCTTTTCAAGAACACAGACTCAGACAAGGAAATAGCAGAACAAAGATGATAATCCATCCTTAAAAGCCCTTTCTCCTTCAAAATCTGTAAGACTCGATATCTTGGCAATAATCTCTTCTTCATGCTATAAGTGAATAAAGTAGTCTGCATTGCTAAATAATCGGGCTTGTAACCCATTTGGTCCATCAGATAGCCAAGTCTTTCCCTGATCCCTGCCTCTGAACTAGTGAAACACAAAGGATTTAGCCTGATCAATTTCATGATATCAGATTGAGTCCATCCAAAACTTTTAAACACTTGGCATTTATCCTTGATATTCTTCTCACCAAAGCAAAGCAGAATAGTGACACCATACAAGAACATTGAAGAGTCTCGGGGAATCCCTAACTTAAGTTCAACCTTAATTAAGGTATCTCGAAGCAAATCAGTTTTCACTATAAAAGAATTAGGCTGTCGAAGAATGTGTTTCTGGATTGTGTCAGTAGAAATGCCACAATACTTTTGCAATAGCTCAACATTGGGAATCAAATAATTAGCAGCCCAATTAAAGTTGATCCAATTTGATCGCTTGAGAAGTTTAACAACATTGTCATCATTACCCAAAACAGTCTTAAGAGCATGAATTGCTGGACCCAAACGGTGGCGTAATATCTTAGGATTTGTAACAATAGTTTGAACTAAATCAGACTCAGACATACCCAGGTCCTTAAGAAGCTGAATTTTAGGTTTAAGGGTTTCATGAACCCTAGAAACAAAAAACCTTGGATCACAAATAATGATTTTCTGAATATGAGATTGCTGAAACCCAAGTTGTTTGAAGAATTGAACAACAGAATCAGCTTTTTCAAAGAAATTGAAATCATTAGACTTGTTCGTCTCTCCCGCTTTCCATAATTTATTGAGCTTAGAGGAAAGGGTGAGAGATCGTTGATTGGAGAAACCCAGGTTATCAACTAAGAAATTAGCTAATGAAGAAGAACAAGAACAAGAAGAAGGAGGGTTACCTTGGTTGGTTAGAGAAGTGGATGTTGAGTACAACAATGGAAGGCGCAAGTAGAGGCTTCGGACGCCATAATAGCAGCTCCCAAGCTTCAACATTGGCACATCTTTTGCTTGGGCAGCCTCTCAAATTTTACTCCGTAGTGATTTACTGATTTTCTTCACCAAATAGGCAAATATACCATTGCACTTAAAAAAAAAATAATATTAATTAAAATTAATTTCACTTCAGGAAAAATAAGTTTAGTTTAGTAAAATTCAGTTACTCTGTATCTTAAAGAAAAATTATAATACAAAATCAGTAAAAATAATTTCAGTTCAACAAAAATAATTTCTGTTCAGCAAAATTAATTTAAGTTCAGTAAAAATAATTTAAGTTCAGCAAATATAATTTTGTTTCAGTAAAAATAATTTCAGTTTAGCAAAATTAACGTGAAGTAAACGGGGCATAATACTGTAATTTGTACTCCGCTTGATTTTTTTTTTTTTGAAAGACTGTAATTTGTATGATTACTAACTAAAAGTAAAGCTTGTTCACTTTACATTAAGAAAATACAGTAATATTTAGTAAAAATATTTCAGTTCAAAAAAATCAACAAGTTTATATAAGATATATACCTTAAAATTAGTAAAAAAAAATTCAGATCGGCAAAAATAATTTCAGTTCAGTAAAATTAATTTATGTTTAGTCAAAATAACTGAGTTTAGCTAAAATAATTTTAGTTCAGTAAAAATAAGGTGAACTGAACTAAATATGGCCTTATTTTCGATATTATTTAAGGCGAAGTAAACAAGGCCTAAAACGGGTAATCATAGACAATATAATCTATACTAATCTATACTAATCTATACTAATCTATACTAATATATTAAAAGGCGTTTATAAAAACGTTCATGCGCCACGTAGGCTCTTCCAATTTACGCCACGTCACTTCACTAACAATTCATGACGCCACGTCAACTCACAAGCACTTAATGACGCCACGTCACCTATCCAACATCGATCACAACATGACACATCATCACTAAATATAAAAAAAAATATGTAGATAAGAGGATTCGAACCCCAAACCACTTACAACAAAATTGTCTATTTAGCCATCTAAGCTAATTATCAAACATGTTATAAATATGAAAAATAAATATATATAGCAGTATAATCCACATGGTTTAATTATTTTTTTAAAAACACTTATTCATTTAAAGAAAATTAAATCATAAATTACAATGTATATTAATGATCAATTAGTTTCATGTAATAATCCGGGGCATCGCCCGGGCCCAAAATTTAGTTTACTTTTAAAATAGAACAATTATTCTTAAGAATAGAAAGGCCATATTCACTTCACCTTAAAAAAATAATATTCAGTAAAAATAATTTCAGTTCAATAAAACTAATTTCAGTTCAGTCAATATAAGTTCAATTCAGCAAAAATAATATCAGTTTAGTAAATATAATTTCAGTTCAGTGAAAATCAGTAAACTTAAAGGAAAATATAATAGAAAGTCAGTAAAAATAATTTCAGTTCAACAAATATAATTTCAGTTCAGTAAAATTATTATCAATTTAGTAAAAATAATTTCAGTTCAGCAAAAATAAGGTGAACTGAACGGGGCCTAATTAACAAAACAACTTTTTTGTAGTAATTAACAAATTTTTCTAATAACTAAGGGTCTGTTCACATTTACTAAACTGATCGAGCTGAACTGAACTGATTGGAGTTGAACTGAACTGAACTGAACTGATTGGAGCTGAACTGAACTGAACTGAGCTGAAATGAATATTTTATGAGAGAGGGAAATTAGGAGCTGAACTGAACTGAACTGATTGGAGCTGAATTGAACTGAACTGAACTGAACTGATTGGAGCTGAACTTAACTGAACTTAATTGAAATTAAGTAAATATGAACAGGCCCTAAGTACAAATTCAAACACAAAAGTTTGCCGACTACAAACACCCAAAGCTCAAACAAAATTTAGCATAATGCATCATTACCCAACGAGTAGCTCAATATAGTTTAGCCTAGAAATAGAAAATTAATACTCCCTCTGTCCATAATTTTTTGCCCCATTTGACTTTTCACGGTCTTCAAGACGCGTCTTATAATGTGTGTGTAAAAATTAGAAAAACGTAATATCAATAAACTATACAATGACACAAACAAGAATCACATGATTATATTATCACTTATACATTAACAGATATTTATGGTAAAAGTTTTTAATGTTTGACCCAAAAATAGCAATGGGGCAAAAATAAAGGAACGAATGGGGTACATATCATAGCAAACCTTCAAGGTTATAAGGCCATATTTTTGCCTTTTGAGACATGTGGTTAGGATGTTAAGGACCCGAACACCTAGTTGCAAGAATTTCTGACACAATTTTGTAGAGGACATTATTGAGACTAATTGGCCTAAAATCAACAAGAGACTCATACATATTCTATTTATTGGGAATAAAGAAACTTAAGTCAACTTGAAGGAATAAGTTTCACCACCATTATTCAGAATATTAAGAACTTTATCAATCATATATATACGCCATGTCACAATACCACATCACTATTCAATGTATATGCGCCACCTAAGCTTGCCAGTAAACTTAGAACCTCCGATATATAAAGGTAATACATTTACCATCTCAACCAACTTTAATTAATATTTAAATTTTATATAATATTACATATTTCATTCATTAATTTATTAAGTAAATTAGAGATAATATGATTTATTTTTTTTTCCGCAAGACTTGAATATAAATACATATATGAGGTATATAAAAAAAAAAAAAAGCGACAACCGAGACAATGCTTGAACTACATACTATGTACAAATAGTTGCACATGATTATTAAATTAAGGAAATACACAAACTAATAATCCAGGGCATCGCCCGGGAAACACACTAATTTTTAATATAAATGAGCACACATATCATCCGAGCTTAGGGCTCATCGTGTGCATTTGAGAAAGAGCCTCCAATACTTCATAACTACAATAAGGAGCAAGAAAAAAGTTGATCATTGAGTCCAATAGCATAGGCTTAACCTTCTCAATGACCAGATTTGGTTCTACATTGTTGGAAATCTCCAAGGTCATAACTTATAATGCCACATCATCTTTGCCTTTTGAGACATGTGTTAAGGTAATGCATGTTGTTGCATTTTTAACTCGATTATAGTCCACCTATGAATCGCATTAAAACACATCTCTAATCATAGGTGTTATTTCTTATTTTGAATTTGATGTTAGTTGCAATTTACCCAACAAAGGTAATGAATCCCCTCCTCTCTCTCTCTCTCATTTATATAATTCCCATGCTTACATTATTGTGATGCGTGATGGACCGCTACTAGGTATGAACCATACTAAGGAGCGAAAACAATATAAAGTAAACTATAACAGTATAAAAACAACAATAACATTCAAATACAAAATATTCTCTCTTTCTTCTTTCCCTCTTCCTCCATTGGAATTCTCGTTGGAATAATAACAGTAAAAAATAAAAAATAACGATATAAAATCAACAATAACAGTTTATTAATAATAACAATATAATCAGAAACAAAAACAAAAGAATTTTGGTATGGACTATATCATGTATAATGGGCCTATACTTATGCCATTACTGCATTCAAACTTTTTTATAAAAGGATTCTTTTTACTATTGCCTCTTCAAATCTCGTGTACTTATGGAATGTGTTATGGTTAATTTTCTAGCTCGTCTCATCGCACGACCCGTATGACCAAAGGGACGATGTAACAGCGAGCATGACGTGTATTCCTGAAATCTCGGTTTGACTAAGTCTTGAAGGATATTCCGCTCCAGCAGTTTGTTTCCCCTATTCTTGTGGGATCTTTCCCCAGATAATTCAAAGGCAGCAAAAAGATAATTACGAGACCAAGTCAAGCAACAGTCCCCTATTATCATGGGAGACGTTTGAAGCATCCTCAACGGCTATCTTCCCAGCCTAGTTAACCTAGCATGTTAGAGTATAAATAGTAGAATATTTGTATCAATTAGCATCAACTCACTCGTACTACTTAGCACTTAAAACTCTAAAGCTCTCACAGTATTGTAATCATCCATTTTCCATAGTGAATCGGTGGTCTTGCACCCACCCACAGTTTTTCCCGCATTTGGGTTTTCTGCGTCATCAAATACCTTGTCTTTTATCGCTTTAATTTACGTTTTTTAGAGTCTATTACTCTAGCCGTCGTACGTCCCAGCCTTAGGACGCCCTTTGGCGAAATTTGGCATTAACCGAATGTATCTGTGTAATTGTGTAAACCTTAAGCCAAGAAATAGGTTGAATAGAGTTAACAACCACGAGATGGAAACACAGAGGTCCCAATTCCCAGAAATGGTAAAGAAAAATAAAGAGCAAAAGCTTCTCTTATTCGTCTTATCACTAGCTTCACACTTTCATAGTATTACTAACAAGCTTTCGGAGAGACGGAGAGCTACCCTGATATGCACCAGTGGAGATTACCAATACAAAGCTTGCTTTTACTCCTAACACCAACATGAGTTGAGTTAATGTTACTTAATTCTCGTTAAATCAACCCAGGATCCATAACATGTGAATTCGACATTAAACTCACCTCTGGCTCAAAACAAATAAAAACTTTTCAAGTCATCCACTTCAACTATGCGTCAATAGAGACTTCAGATGCAGGAATTGCTTCGGCTCAGAAAAAGAAAACATCACACAATCGAGATTATGAGCCTTTGTGACTGTGATGAAAATCAGAACAGCTGCAGCACCAATCCCATCTTTAAGAGTGAGGCAAACAGGCAGGCCACCTTTGTAAACAGATACTTAAGTTGGTGCGCTTAGCCGATTAAAATTCAGTCTACAAGCAAACACGCTTCTGCTCCCAAGCTTATTATAGAAATTTTGCAGATAGGAACTGTAAAAGTCATGAGCTGACATTGTTATGATAGTCATTAAGCAGAAAATATGAGGATTGCTGACCTGACATCATTGTTTTGCTTAACAATAGTACTATAAAAGCATACATCTAAGCAAACAATTTTAAATTTCTATCCCCCAACAATACATCACCAACATGATCAAGAATCAAGACGTATCTCAAATTTAACTCCCCTCCCCCCTTTTTCTTAAAATAAAATAAAAATAAAAACTGTTAAAGTTTTACCACACATTCCGGCATTTGTATAGATTCATCAAAATACCAGACTTAGCAATTACCAATTTACCATAACTTTTACAACTACTTTAAAGACCATGTATTACCTCAAATCTTCAACATTAACATCAAATCACAAAGTTAGAACCGATATGCATAGGTCACGATCTCAAAAGATTTGCTTAAAGGATTTACCAATGGGAAAAACCAAATACTACATACAATGAGTTCAAGTCCAAACCTAATGGAAAAAATCACTAAATCCCCTGTTTTAACCATTAAACTTAACCTCTATTGCAAAGCAACAATGTAATGGCATTGCAATGAAACCTTCCCAATCACATTTACCTACAAGTGCTACAATCTTTTCTGGTTCATTTCAAAGGGGCATTTAAGTTCGAGAATATTGAAAATTGTTATGATGAAAATAACAATATTTACATTGCCTGATACCTTATGCACTGACTAATATCAAGCAGCATTAGAATTTGGTGACACTTTTAAGATTGGCTGATACCTCCTACATTGAGTGACCCCACCGTAGAACCTGTCATTTGAGCATAAACTTCATGGACTTCCTCAAATGGCAGAACAAACCTTTTCAAGAACACAAACTCAGAATAGACAATAATGGTAGAAAAACGATAATCCATCCTTAAAAGCCCTTTCTCCTTCAAAATCTGTAAGACTCGATATCTTGGCAATAATCTCTTCTTCATGCTATAAGTGAATAAAGTAGTCTGCATTGCTAAATAATCGGGCTTGTAACCCATTTGGTCCATCAGATAGCCAAGTCTTTCCCTGATCCCTGCCTCTGAACTAGTGAAACACAAAGGATTTAGCCTGATCAATTTCATGATATCAGATTGAGTCCATCCAAAACTTTTAAACACTTGGCATTTATCCTTGATATTCTTCTCACCAAAGCAAAGCAGAATAGTGACACCATACAAGAACATTGAAGAGTCTCGGGGAATCCCTAACTTAAGTTCAACCTTAATTAAGGTATCTCGAAGCAAATCAGTTTTCACTATAAAAGTATAAGGCTGCCGAAGAATGTGTTTCTGGATTGTGTCAGTAGAAATTCCACAATACTTTTGCAATAGTTCAACATTGGGAATCAAATAATTAGCAACGCGATGAAAGTTGAACCAACCTGATTGCTTGAGAAATGTGACAACATTGTCATCACTACCCAAAACAGTCTTCAGAGCATAAATTGCAGGACCCAAACGGTAGCGTAATATCATAGGATTTTTAACAATAGTTTGAACTATATCAGAGTCAGACATACCCAGGTCATTAAGAAGCTGAATTTTGGGTTTAAGGGTTTCATGAACCCTAGAAACTAAAATCCGGGGTTCATATCTAACGATTTTCTGAATATGAGATTGTTGAAACCCAAGTTGTTTGAAGAATTGAATAAAGGAATCAGCATTTTCAAAGAAATCGAATTCAGTAGTATCTCCCGCTTTCCATGATTTAGTGAACTTAGCGGAAATGGAGAGAGATTGTTGATTGGAGAAACACAGATTATCAACTAAGAATTTAGCTAATGAAGAAGAAGAAGAAGAAGAAGAAGAAGGAGGGTTACCTTGATTGGTTAGAGAAGTTGAAGTTGAATAAAACAATGGATGGCGCAGGAAGAAGCAGAGGCTTCGGACGCCATTGGAGCAGCTCCCAAGCTTCAACATTGGGAAATCTTTTGGTTGGACAGCCTCAAAGGGTGTGTTGTTTTTTTTGAGTAAAGTGTATATGGTATATACGAAGTATGTATATTGTATATTTAGAAAGGAAAAAAAAAAAAAAAAAAAAACATTGTAGCCTGTAGGAGTCTAGGAGATGTGGAAGAAGTTATAAAAAAAAAAAAATAAATAAAAAAAATAAAAAAAATTGGAGAAGGGAAATTTATCTAATGGACTGTTATAGGTGTAAATATATGTTAATTTTTAAATTACTCGTATCACCCAAAAATGTAATTGTTTTCGAACTAATCACGCGTTTAATTTTTTATTTAAAATTATCATCTCTTAAATTAATAAATGATCATATTACCAACCATTTCAAAAATCTAGTGGATTTTTCGTCTGTGGGCCCCACCAAACGCTTATTTTGACCCGTTTGACTGATTTTTTTTCCTCGATTTTCTCTTTGAAAACGGTCTACTAACTTCAAATCACATTTTCTTCACCAAATTCTACCAAATTTCACTACAATTGGGGTAAATAGGTAGATTTGGGAATTAGGGTTCATGGAATCAAATCGAATTGGGGTTGAAATTGGGGCTTTGAATTCAAATCGAATTGGGGCTGAAATTGGGGCTTTGAATTTACGAGCTTCCTCGGAAACAATGGAATTTCATCAGAGTTAATTTTGTGGTATGAACTCTATGAAGTGTTATAGAGGATTCGCTTATTTGGTAGGCCCTATTCGATCCTCGCAACAACAATTGAGAGGGGACTGGAGCCTAAATACCCAAAACTGATCTCCAAATCCGAATTAGGCCAAAAGATGAACCGGGTGGAACACCAAAAAAAATAGAGGATTCGCTTATTTGGAAGAATTTAGGAGGCGATTCAATAATACATTTACAATTTCCTTCTCTGCTACTCTCTCCTCTTTCAAGATTACTAATTCAAGAGCTGATACCAGTCAATTATCAAAATTGAAACATAATTCACCAATTCCCTTCATTTAGAGGTCATACAAACATTGTCCATAACACTTTCAGATTCAAACATAATAACTCTCAAAATTCAGCTAATTGTCGGACAATCATATTTCCTAATCTCTCAACTTTAAATGATTTCAAGTAATTAAACACAAAAATTAGTTTACAACATCATTCTCTGCTACTCTTTCCCATTTCAAGATTACTGATTCAAGAGCTGATACCAGTCAATTACAGCTTCAAATTAAAAACACATATACAATTCACCAATTACCTCATTTTAGAGGTCATACAAACATCTTCTATAACACTCCTGATTCAAACATAATAACTCCCTAATTGTCAGACAATCATACTTCCTAATCTCTCAACTTCAAATGAGTTCAAGTAATAAAACACAAAAATTAATATAATAATTTGAACACCAAGTCCGTCTGCATGCAAACTGATCTTTGACATAGACTTGGCTGCTTTCTCCATCTTGGCATTCTACCTCATTTCAATGTGCTTTTTTTCCTGTCTAAGAGAATCCTCCAACAGTACGACTTTCGATTTATCTTTCACCCTAACAATATCCAAAAAATTCCTTCCAATCTCTTTCCTCATCTTTGTAATACACTTTTATATCTTGATGATGCAACCCAATTGGCGCTGCCACCAATAAGAGAAAATTAACCTTAATCATGTCATTCATATGAAAGCTTTAGCTGAATGCAACATTTAAAATCCATATTAAAATAACCACTTGGAATTTAAGTTAGCATGGGTATAGATTATAACTATTACTACTTCTTTCAGAAACTGAAAGGGAAAGCAAACAAACACGTACTCTAGACAACCAAAAGGAACATATCGAGCACATTGAGCACATCTTTAGACAGCACAAACACGTATAACGATCCTATCAAGCACATGAATCACACCTTACCTCTTTTCCAGAATGTGTTGCATTCCCAAACAGATACTTCTTTGTCACATTCCTACTTTAATCTCCCACTTAAATCTTATGGGAAAAACAGAAAGCTTCAGGTTAATTATTAGAGGAATCATAGGGAAAACAGAAAGCTTCAGGTTAAACAACAATCTAATACAATAGAGAAACCCCAAATCCATCAATTTCACAAAATTAAGCTAAGCAACAAAAAATAATTAGGGGAATATGGAAAGCTTCAGGTTAAATAAGAATAAAAAATAATAAATAAATTAAATAAAAATGTCTAAAATATTACACCAATTAAAAAATACTTCTATCAACATTCGTGATCCTAGAAATTATTTCGGCATTATTAATTTCTAAATAGATTTAAATTCAAATGAATCTCTTCTCTTTTCCACACCAACATAGCATCATTTCGAATAATTTACTCTCCTAAATGGCTAATATCAAAACTAACAAAATTGATACCTTAATTTTCTCAAAAAGCAGCCTTAGAAAGGATCTTCTTGATTAGAAGCATAATTAAGCTTAGCATGCATTTCAGCCAATTGATAAACAGAAGCAAGGCTAGCATAAAACTCAATGCCACACATAATAATTGAACAACAAAAATCATGTTTATCATCTAAAAAACCAGCCTTTTTAACTATAATCTTCATCAATAACATATAATTGACCACAACATTTCACCATGGAGACATATATTGAAGATTTAATTCATAAATAAAATATTAATTCTCTCTTGAAAGAAGAAAGTTGCCAGGATTGCAACTCCCCATCTTGGGTCAATTTCCTTACTTTACCTACCAATCCTTGAACCATTGTCCTTTTGCAACCAAGTAAATGATTATGCCAACAAGAGTTACAAGACACAAGTAAATGATTGCAACTCCCCATCTACCCATATGCATTTAAAAGTAATTTTCAAACACATTTAGAGGATTAGCCTCAAGGAAGTAGCAGATAACAGTAGAATTTACTTCCTTATCAATATCTTCAACCTCAACTTTAGCTAAATTATCTTATCCAGTGTTCTCAGAAATTTTATACAAGTGAACATCTACACTCATATTACCACAACAATTTTCGAATCAGCAAAAACAGGAGAAACAGAGTTATGATCCATCTTATCAACCTGTCAATGAACTGATTCCGTCATCTTTATCTGGCCGGGATAGCCATTAAGGCAGCATATTCCACCAATTCGACAGCAAGCCATAGTCGAAATCATAAGGCATACCTCCTTCACAATCATAAGAGAATCTATTTACACAATAGTTACTTGGGACTAATACAAATCCCAAGATAAATTCTGCAATCAAAAGAACTATATAGCATCTATGTGGTACCAACATTGTTTTTAAGTCTTCAAATGCCTACTAATAATGATTGAGGTGCTGCTACGGTGCTACCAGAAACTCTAAGACATAGATAGGAAATAAAACAGAATTGGTCACAAGATCATTATGCACAAGAAGACACCGTACTGCAGCCTTCCATGTTATCCAATTGTCAAAACTACTAAATTAATTCTGCTCACAGAGTTTCAATATTAGCAAGAAGCCAAAGGTGTTGCCACTAGAAAAAAGAACAGAAGCGGTCTAGGCTTTGAAAGTTGATTATTGCCTTTCTCTGCAGTTTCAAGATTTGCTAACCTTACTTTCAAAAATTGAATTGCATTTGAATAGCAAAAAAGCATTAAGAAGAAAACTAATCATTCTTGTAACATCACAGCACTGTAACTAGTGCAAAGTTTTTCGCTATAAGTTATAATACTAGTAGAAGGGAAAAGAGAGCAGTGAATGAGAGATACGTAGCTCGTCTTAATTATAAATCAACACCAATTGACTTCCACCAAAAAATGTCCATCACAGTCCATAGAACATAGTAATCATTTACTGTTAAAATATAGAACCTATTTACATAGGTAATGATCTCAAAAGTTTTGCATAAAGGGGATACATATGGGAAAAACCAAATACAAAGAATTCCTTAAGTCCAAACCTTTAAGAACAAAAAATCTCTAAGAAAGCCATCTAATACTTCCTTTGTTCTTTTAAAGTTGACACGTGTTGAATTTTAACACCATTTACAAACTCTACATAAAATAACTTTGTGATTTATAGTTATGTGGGGTCTTGCTATAACCATCTCAATGTTTGTCTTTATAATATCAACTTTTAAAAAAATTTATTAGTTGATAGTTAGAGATATTAATCATTGAAATTGTACGTTGGCAAACATGAAAGAAGAAACAGTCAACTTAAAAAGAAAGAAGGAAGTAAAAAAATATGGAGATTAAATTAAACTTCTACTTATTGCAAAGCAACTAAAATATGGCATTGCAAACCTTTGCAATTACAATGGTTTACAACCTTTCCTGGTTCATTCCCAACAGGTATGAAGGCCACTCAGGACAAGGAAATGATATTGCAAGAATATTAATAACGAAGTTAACATTGCCTGATACCTTATGCACTGCCTAACATCAAGCAGCATTCGAACCTGTAGAGCTCTTTAAGATTGGCTTTTGCATCTTCCTACATTGAGTGTCTCCACTGTAGAACCTGTAAGTTGAGCATAAACTTCATGGACTTCCTCAAATGGCAGAACAAACCTTTTCAAGAACACAGACTCAGACAAGGAAATAGCAGAACAAAGATGATAATCCATCCTTAAAAGCCCTTTCTCCTTCAAAATCTGTAAGACTCGATGTCTTGGCAATAATCTCTTCTCCAAGCTACATATGAATAATTTAGTCTGCGTTGCTAAATAATCAGGCTTGTAACCCATTTGGTTCATCAGAAAGCCTAGTCTTTCCTTGATCCTGGCCTCTGAACTAGTGAAACACATAGGATTTCGCCGGATCAATTTCATAATATCAGATTGAGCCCATCCAAAACTCATAAATACTTTGCATTTATCCTTGAAATTCTTCTCACTACGAACATTCAGCAAATTGACGCCATACAAGAACATTGAAGAGTCTGGAGGAATCCCTAACTTAAGTTCAACCTTAATTAAGGTATCTCGAAGCAAATCAGTTTTCACTATAAAACAATTAGGCTGTCGAAGAATGTGTTTCTGGATTGTGTCACTAGAAATTCCACAATACTTTTGCAATAGCTCAACATTGGGAATCAAATAGTCAGTATAGCAGTGAAAGTTCCGACCTGATTTCTTGAGAATTCTAACGACATTCTCATCACTACCCAAAACATTCTTAAGAGCATGAATTACAGGACCCAATCTTAGGCGCAATATCCGAGGATTTCTTACAATAGTTTGAACTACATCAGACTCAGACATACCCAGGTCATTAAGAAGCTCAATTTTGGGTTTTAGGGTTTCATGAACCCTAGAAACTAAAACCCGGGGATCATAAATAATGATTTTTCGAATATGAGATTGCTGAAGCCCGATTTGTTTAAAGAATTGAATAACAGAATCAACATTTTCAATGAAATGGAATTCAGTAGTATCTCTCGCTTTCCATAATTTAGTGAACTTGGCGGAAAAGGAGAGAGATTGTTGATTGGAGAAACCCAGATTATTAACTAAGAAATTAGCTAATGAGGTACAGAATGAAGAAGAAGAAGAAGAAGAAGGAGGGTTACCTTGATTGGTTAGAGAAGTTGAAGTTGAGTAAAAAAATGGATGGCGCAGGAAGAAGCAGAGGCTTCGGACGCCATAGGAGCAGCTCCCAAGCTTCAACATTTGCTTGGTTGGGCGCAGGAAGAAGAAGAAGCCGAGAAGGGTTACCAAATTCTAGTGCACTGACAGAGTGACAGGTAGGGATGGCAATCTAGTCCAGCTCCGATCCTACTCTGCCCCGATCCGTGCTAAAATATCCGCTCCGAGTTCGAGTCCGTCAAAATAATCCGAGTCCGAGTCGGAGGAGGGTCAGAGTCGGATCCTACAAAAAATCCGAGAAAAAAATCCAACTCCGACAAATGTCCGACTTTAACGGATTATCCGACTCCGACTCCAATAGATAGTGTATTATTGTGTGGGTCATGGTGGCATTGGGTGTGGCCTGTGGGTTGTAAAGGCCCAAATAGCCCAACATCTCAAAGTATATTGAATAATGAAAAAAAAAACTCGGAGTCGGGTCGGATCGGAGTCGGAGTCGGAGGTCGGATATTGAAGTCGGAGTTGGAGTCGGATGTCGGAGTCGGATTTAACCTCCGACTTCCTGTCGGGTCGGAGTTGGATTTAGCATAATCCACTCCGAGTCCGACCCGTTGCCATCCCTACCGACAAGTTCTCTTCAACTTATTTCTTATTCCTAAATAAATTTAAATCAGATAAGATTAAAAACATTTAGATCAGACCAAATTAAAACTTTTAATTTTAATTACTTATTGTTAAATATCGTTAATTAGCGTATTACAAAAAATTATAAAATTACATATTTGAAAAGTTCATAATGAGACGAATCTAACAAGATTCTTTTGATAATGTCTTGTTTTTTTTTTTTATAGATTATTATTATTATGCGGTCAAAGTTTAGTCAAATTATTAAATCAGATCGGATTATAAAAATTCTACCAGATCAGACCTTATGAAAATCAGATCAAATCTCCCATTTTCACGTGAAGAGAATAAGTCCTTAACAAAGAAAAGAGAATAATTACTTTTTTTTTAGGGGAAAAAGAGAATAATTACTTTGTACTCCCTCAGTCCCTCCGTCCCCGAAAGAATGACCCATTCGTCCTAATTTTAGTCCCAAAAAGAATGAACCATTTGCATTAAAATCCCCACCAATTTGCAATAATATTTGTGCAAAATTAGCTTCCTATATAAAATTTTGTCTCTCTATGTACTTTTATTACTTTCTCTCTCTACGTTTTTACAAACTCCATGTAAATTTATCTTTCCAATATGCTTTTATTTCTTTTTATTTAACTTTCTTAATACCCGCGAAATCAACCCAAATGGGTCGTTCTTTCGGGGACGGAGGGAGTAGAATAATAACTAAAAAAAAAAACCTTGTCAATTACTTTCTCTGTTCTTTTTTACTTAACCTGTTTTTTTAATCACGCTTATCAATGCAAAACTTTAACAGTCAATAACTTTGATTCTCCATATTTAAAAAATATAAAAGTTATATATTATAATATTACTTATTGAGACGAATTCAAAATGATCCAATATAAATATGTTTTTCCTTACATATTATTCATAAAACACGGTCAAAGGAGGGGTGGTGAATAGTGTAAAAGTCAAAGCGGATCAAGTAAAAAAGAACGGAGGAAGTACTATTCTTTAAAAGAAATGTATGAATTAGGTTTGTACGGAGTACTATAATTAATTTGTATGATTAAGGTTTTATTATTATTATTTTTTTTAGAAAATCATGACGAATGGTGAAAATCGATTACTTGAGTTATCCCTCTCTCTCATAAATTAGAACCTCTAGCTATTTTCTAACAATAAGTGATTGTCACAACTCACAAGTTAGTTGAAATCTAGCCAGTAAAGGTATTGGAAGTACAAAAACTTTTGCATGCCCCCAGTTTACAATAACTTTATTGTACATCGAACATTTTGCGAAAAGTGACCCTTTTTTCTTACAAAAGTGACCCTTTTTTTTTTTTTTTTACAAAAGTGACCCATATTTTCACAAAAGTGACCTTTTTTTTCCACAAACGTTACCTTTTTTTCCATAAAAGTAATCTTTTTTTCACAAAATTGGCCCTTTTTTCACAAAAGTGACCTTATTTTTCCAATAAAGTGACCCTTTTTGTTCACAAAAGTGACCTTTTTTTTTCATAAAAGTGACCCTTTTTCAGAATAGAATTAAGCTACATATGCAAAACATAGTATCAAAATCAACAAAAAAAAAACACACAAAATTAACAATAGTCATGAAAAAACAGTACAATCACTCAAACAAATCAAAATAATAAAGATCGACACCACATGAACTGAAACGCTAATTGACTGAAGCTAATGATGCTGTCGAAACACGGAAGAAACCTCCAACAGATAATGGTCCAAAGGTGGTTGGTGAAGGTCTTGTCATAGATGAAAGGGTGCGTTCATGTCTCCTCAGATTTGTTTGATGCTCCTTTCCCCACTAAAGAATGAAATAAGTGTTATATTAGCAAATAACAACTTCGCATGCAAGTGAAAGACGAGATAATCGCTGGTTGAGAGGTTGAAGAGAGAGAAAATTGAAGTTCTCATAGAGAAAATTGGCAGTTGAGAAAGAAAGAAGAGAGAGAAAGAGGTTGCTGAGTAAATAAGGAAGAGAGAGAAAATTTTAGAAGTTAATGTTTGTGTTGAAATTGATTGGTTGCTGAGCCCGATTTACACTAATTTAGTGTAAATCGGATGTTTTTGAATATTTGTGTTGGAAGTATTGGCTCTCACTCTTGTTTTTTAATTCCCATACTTACATTACATAATGTATATTGCATTTCAAGTTTCTTTATAGAAGGGATTATTACTATTATCTTCTCAACTCTCGTGCAATTGAGGAATGGGTAATGAATAAATTTGTAAGGAATGAATTGTATAAACCTTAAACAAAGAAGGTTGAATAGAGTTAACAACCACGAGATGGAAAGACGGAGGTCCCAATTCCCAAACATGGTAAAGAAAACAAAAGGCAAGTTCATTTCAACTAGAAGCTTCTCTTTATTCTTCTTATCACTAGCTTCTCATACTTTCATAGCATTTTTTAGAGAAAACCCACATAGGGAAAGCTCAATTAATTAAATCAGAGGAAGCAAGCTTCAACACGCGAGTCGGGATCTCACATTGTGCCACATTCTTTGGCCAACCACCCATGGTTGAAAACTTGAAAGTGTGCCAAATGATATGCAATTTTATTCCCTCCCTCGTTTCACAAAAGAGCAATGAACATTAAAAAAAACTATTACAAAAAGCTAAGATATCATCACTGATCAAGTGGAAAGACCCTGAGCCTGTCAACCTGTCACGCAAAGCTTGAACAACGAGCAAGCAGTTCCAAGTTTTCAACATCACAACCATTGCATCTGCAGTATTTGGCTCCCAAGTATCAAGATATTGAGCTGCCAAACACGCACAAACAGCACCATGTACATCCCTCAGCACTGCATCCAAACCAGTCCACTAATGATGCATAAAACCTGCAGCAACATTCACTTTAATGCATCCTGTAGCAGGGGGACTCCACGTCTCTGGCAGAGGAACCGAAGCAGCATTCAACCTCATTGAAGCTCCACTGAACTCGTCACAAATTTCAACACAAACTTTCATAGAATAGCTCACTGTGTTCTCTGGATTGGAGGTCTCACCTTTCATGACACGTGCGTTACAAGCACTCCAAATAGCCCAGCAGAGAGTGACAATGCTAGCAGCCCAAACCTTATCAAATTCGGGTAGACACCTTTCCCACCAATCAGCAACTCAGTCTGTTCGTGATTAGACAACTTGGGCAAATCTGCTCCTACTCCAGACTTCCTTTGGGAGCTTACAGTAATACAGTATTACAGTCCCTGAGAGCGTGGATAGTAGTTTGAAAATCCCTTTGACAGATGCAACAATCCGGATCATACTCTCTGACTCGATAATGTATATTATGTCGAGTTGGAAGGGCGTTCTGCAGAGCTCTCCAGGCGAATATTTTTTACTCGGGGTAGAACTTAAAGCTGCCTAAGTCTTTTCCAGATCGAGCAAGAAGCACATGGGGCAACATTACTATTAGTAACAAGCTTTCGGAGAGCAACCCTGATAAACACCAGCAGAGATGACCAAAACAAAGCTTTCTTTTACTGCTAAGCACCAACAGAGTTAAGAGTCAGAGTTATTTAATTCTAGTTAAATCACCCCATAATCCATAACATGTAAATTGGTCATTAAACACACCTCTGGCTCAAAACAATAAAGCTTATCAAGTCATCCACTTCAACTGTGCATCTGTATCAACTTCAAATGCTTGCTTCGGCTCAGAAAAAAAGAAAATATCACACAATCGAGATTAGAGGCCTTTGTGGCTGTGATGGAAATCAGAATAGCTGCAGAACCAAATCTGTCTTTAAAACTAAGGCAAACAAGCAGGCCCACCTTCATAAAGCGATACTCAAGTTGGTGAGCTCAGCCCCAGTCCACAATAAAGCACACCTCTGCTCCCAACTTATGATAAAAATTTTGCAGATAGGAATCGTAAAAGTCTTGAGCTGACGTTGGTATGATAGTCATTAAGCACAAATTATGCGGATTGCTGACCTGACTTAAATATTTTGCTTAAACATAGTACATCTAAGAATAATTTGCACCTTCATAAAATATTACTACAGAAGCATAAATCTAAGCAAACAATTTTAAATTTCTATCCCCCAACAATACATCACTGACATGATCAAGAATCAAGATTTACAACCTTAACTACCAACCCCCCCCCCCCCCCCCCCCCCCCCCCCACATAATAAAAGAATAAAAAGTTTTTCCAGACATTCAAGAATAATTTGCACATCTACTAGATATGAATATAGATTCACCAGACATTCCAGAATCTCACAAATATGAAGATATAAAAGGAAATAATTCCAATACTTTTTTATTTAATTGCAATCAATCTATCATAGACAATCTTACAATAATGATTCAAAGACTAGCATTAGTAACACAAAGGTCCATAATAAAACTATAAAGTATCTCATATTATACAGATTGTAACATTCAAACCAGTTTAGATTTGTTGGATAGCAAGGGGTTGTAGGATAGCATGGGGTGGGGTGGAAATTCATATTACCCCCACCCCACTTTTTCACACACACACAAACACAACCTATGTGCCCCATTGACTTCCCTACCCAAGAAATTGGGAAGGACTATACTAGTCACAATAACAAATCGCGAGACGAACGATGCAACCAATAGGACCTAAATATACTTCCTCTGTTTTTTTTTTTTTTTTTTTTTTTTTTATTTGACACCTTTCTATTATCACACTTGTCAACGCATGTTTTTAACGATTAATATCTCTAATTATTAACATTGTAAAAATATAAAAAGTGGATATTAATAAAATATACATTGAAACGATTCAAACAAGATCCCAAATGAATATTTTTATCGTATCTATAAACCATAAAAGCGAGTCAAAGTGTTTTGTGTGAATAGTGTAAAAGTCAAACGGTGTAAACTTAAAAAAAACGGAGGAAATATATGGTACTATCATTCATTCGGGTTCCATTTGTTTTGGTGGGAAAATGATTTACCTTCATCACTCCATTTTCCTTTGTTTTGTCAAGGGTGGAAAACAGTTCTCCAAGTGGTGAAAAGTTAGTTCTTGGGATAAGGAAACCATTTTTCTTTATAAAGAAGGTATGCTACATTTTTTTACTCCATACTTCACTATTTTTCTCTCCTCCATTCCTCTTATCCCATTTTCTCTCCTCCATTCCTCTTATCCCATTTTCTCTCCTCCATTCCTCTTATCCCATTTTCTCTCCTCCATTCCTCTTATCCCATTTTCTCTCCTTTTATCTTTTAGGAAAACTTTTTTTACAATCATATTGTCCATTGAAAATTGGTATTTTACAAAAATGATCTTTAATTAAAAATGTTTCCCATCAAAACAGACGGAGGCATAGAGTCTTCAAAAGCCTACATGTAAAGACTACGCTACTGCAACAAGAAACTCCAAGATATAAATAGCAATTAAAACAGAGTTGGTCACAACATCATTATGTACAAGAAGTCAAGAAGACACCATACTGCAGTGCAGCCTGCCAGGTTTCCATTTCTTAGAACCAATTAATTCAGCTACTTCACAGAGTTTCAATATTGACAGGAAGTCAAAGGTGCTGCAACTAGAAAGAGAACAAAAGCAATGTAGGCTTAACAAGTTGATGAATGCCATTGTCCGCGATTTCGAGATTTGCTAAGCCAATACACAAATTATGAATTGCATTTAAATCACACAAAAGTATCTAGAAGAAAGCTACTATTTCTTGTAACATCATAGCACTGCAACAAGTGCAAAGTTTTTTGCTAAAAGGTATAATACTAGTAGGGAAAAGAGTATTAATAATAAATCAACACCAACTTCCAACTTAAGAAATACCCATCACAGTCCACATAATATGATATCAAAGAATTTTTTTTTTTGAAACCATGATATGGGAATACGAAAACATGAAACTTTAGTTCTATTCATTGCAAAAAGTAATGGCATTGCAATTAAACCTTCCCAAAGACAATGGCATACAACCTTTCCTATTACGTTAATAAAAGGTACTTTGTATTACATTTACATCAGAGTATCAGACAAGGAAATGATTTTACGAGAATAATGAAAGTTGTTTTGATGAACATAACAAAATTCACATATTATAATAATCATCTATTGTTGAAAGTTAGAACCGATATGCATAGGTCATGATCTCAAAAGATTCCTTAGAGAGGTTACCAATGAGAAAAACCAAATACAAAGAGCTCCTAAGTCCAAACCTTTAAGAAAAAATCTCTAGATCCCCCCCCCCCCTTTTCCCCAAATACATTACACTTAACTTCTACTTAATGCAGAGCAACAAAGTAATGGCATTGCAATGAAACATTCCCAATCACAATGACCTACAAGTGCTACAACCTTTTCTGGTTCATTTCAAAGGGGCATAAAAGTTTGAGAATATTGAAAATTGTTATGATGAAAATAACAGTATTAACATTGCCTGATACCTTATGCACTGACTAAGATCAAGCAGCATTAGATTGGCTTTTGCATCTTCCAACATTGACCGACTCCACTGTAGAACCTGTCAGTTGAGCATAAACTTCATGGACTTCCTCAAATGGCAGAACAAACCTTTTCAAGAACACAGACTCGGACAAGGAAATAGCAGAAGTAAGAAGATAATCCATTCTTAAAAGCCCTTTCTCCTTCAAAATCTGTAAGACTCGATGTCTTGGCAATAATCTCTTCTCCATGCTACATGTGAAGAATTTAGTCTGCATTGCTAAATAATCAGGCTTGTAAGTTGTAACCCATTTGGTTCATCAGAAAGCCTAGTCTTTCCTTGATCCTGGCCTTTGATCTAGTGAAACACATAGGATTTCGCCGGATCAATTTCATAACATCAGATTGAGTCCATCCAAAACTCATAAATACTTTGCATTTATCCTTGATATTCTTCTCACCATAGAAAAGCAGAAAATTGACACCATACAAGAACATTGAAGAGTCTGGAGGAATCCCTAACTTAAGTTCAACCTTAATTAAGGTTTCTCGAAGCAAATCAGTTTTCACTATAAAACAGTTAGGCAGCCGAAGAACCTGTTCCTGGATTGTGTCACTAGAAATGCCACAATACTTTTGCAATAGCTCAACATTGGGAATCACATAATTAGCGGCGCAATTAAAGTTGATCCAACCTGTTCGCTTGAGAAATGTAACAACATTGTCATCACTACCCAAAACAGTCTTAAGAGCATGAATTACAGGACCCAAACGGCGGCGCAATATTGAAGGATTTCTAACAATAAGTTGAACTACATCAGATTCAGACATACCCAGGTCATTAAGAAGCTGAATTTTGGGTTTAAGGGTTTGATGAACCCTAGAAACTAAAAACCGGGGTTCAAAAATAATGATTTTCAGAATATGAGATTGCTTAAACCCAAGTTGTTTAAAGAATTGAATAACAGAATTAGCATGTTCAACATTGATATCACTCACAGCTCCGTGATACTTAGCGGAAATGGAGAGAGATTGGTGATTGGAGAAACCCAAATGATTAACCAAGAAATTCGCTAATGAAGAGGAAGAACTAGGGTTACCTTTAGTGGTTGATGTTGATGAAGTTGAAATTCGACGAAAATTAGGGAGGAAGATGTAGAAGCGTCTGATGCCATTGAAGCTGCACCCAAAGTTCATCATTTGGTAAGGGCTTCCTCTGCTTCAATTATCTCTCAACTATCAACTTTATGTAAAACCACAATTGATACCGGATGTAAGGTACTCCCCGGGCCGAGAGTATATAACAATCTCTCGTGCTCCCTTTCCATGCCTATTTTCAAAAATTGATTTTGGCATATGTATTATAAGCAAGAAATTTGTGCTCTCATACCTATCATTATGAGAGTTTATAAATAACTTTTTGTGTGTCAAAAACAATTCCCTTGACCATTCAAATATCAATTATGCCCTTTAAACTGGATACATTTAGAGCATTATAATTACGAAAAAAAAAAGTATGTAGTATATAAAAAAATAAAAATCAGATTATTTCAAGTATTAAGCTACTCCCTCCATTTTTATTCAAGTGTTGCAGTTTGAATTTTACACTATTCATATGATGTACCATTTTCTCTCTCCACACTCTAGTTTTCTCTCTCCTTTCTCTAAATTCTCTCTCTAAAAAATTGAAAATCCATGGCAAGCAAGCTTCAACCATCTCCGAAAAAAAGGGTAAGTTCGAAAATTAACATAATTTATGTTGAATTTCTCTAGTTTTCTCTCTCCAATTCTATGAATATTGTTCATATTTTTTAGAGTTTACATTTTAAGTTAATTTTTGTTATTTTTGTCGAAAATTATGAAGTATTTGTTCGTTTTTTTAATTAAATAGAAAACCCAAAGAAGATACAAGTAGTTCAGATGATGAAGATCATGCGTAAGAATCGAAATTCATTGTTATAATTGAAATATTCATTGTTATATTGTTGGTTATATGAATTTTAATTTTGCACTAAAAACCCTAAATTTATTAAACAGAACTCTTTCTCAATTGTTTGGAAAGAAAAGGAAGCAAGGGGTAAAAAGTCCAATTGTAGATCAAAAAATCTTAAAGGACTTGGAAAAAGAAGTTCGAACTGAGGATGAAAACAGTACAAATGCCAAGTATGTTCGTTTTGTTACAGTAAAAATATTCATATTAATTGTACTTAAGTTCATTTTTATTATTCTTATATTCACTATATGCAATAGAAATATGATTATTGTACATTACAATTTATGACAGAGAAAATGAACAACGTTCAAATCCTTCTGAACAAACAAAAGAAATTTCTGAACAGCAAACTTTTGGAACTTGTAACACTAATATTGTAGAAATTTCGGACCCCCTCAATGAAGAAGGGTATGCAATTTCCTTAACTTTTGTTAAAATTCATTTTTGTTCACTTCTTGTTCGTTTTTACATAGTTTTTTTTTTTGATTTTATGATATAGATTTTAGTAATTGTGTATTCCAATTTATATACAGAGAAAAAGATGTTGGATAGCCTACTAAAGAAGATAGTGTTGATCAACCTTCTGTTGAAACTAGCAAACAAGTGTAATTAAACATTTTATTTAATATTTGATAAATTTCATTTATGTTTTGTTGATATTCATTTTTTAATAGATGTTGTTCAGTTTTCAAAATAGAATGTTCAATTTGCACTCCCCATTCAATTATGTATTACCTTAAACTTGTGCAATTTTAAAAATTATAAATTCATTATGTTTATTTTTTTTTTTTTTTGAAAGGGAATTCATTATGTTTATTTTGTTGTGCATATTTTAATCTTTTATGTGCACTATTTTAGACTTGTAAAGCAATAGTATATATACTAACTAGTTTATAATTGAACACAATAAAAATATACCTTCTGAACGTGGTACAAAAACATCTGAACGTAGACCAGACAATAGAACTGAAGCGTACTATTTCTGAACATGATGATAATCAAGGTTTTGAAGAATTAGAAAATTCTGCTACAAAACATGCTGAACAAGAAACAGAGTAAATAAAATATTATTAGACAATGTTCATATTAATATAAAGTTTATTCATTTTATTTGTTTTGATATTCATTCTTAGATCCACAGAATTATGCCTCAAAATCGACTTGCAGAACTTGCTATTGCTTCTGAACATGAACCTCTTTCAATCATTGTTGTTGCTAAGTAAGAAAATCTTCAATTCTGGTCTATATTCATTAATTGGTTATTTTAACAGTCTTAATCATAATTATAAGTTTATTCATTTGTTTTTTTATCAATGTTCAAAACCTGTAATACTATGTTCATTTTTGTGAAATCAGATTGATCAAATCCGGAAGCTCAGGGTGAAATATTATGCAGAAATTATTCTAAGTACCACCAATCGAGAAGGGTATAGAGTGAAGATGGCTGCAAGAAGAAGAATTGAAGAAAATTAAGGATAATGTGAATATTTTATATTGAAAAACTGTGGTTTTATTTAAGTGTGTTTGAATGTTTAGTTTCAAAGACAAATGTTATTAAATTTGAGATTGAAATTTTATGTTGAATTTGTAGCAACTGTACTGTTTACGTTAAGCTTATGTTCAAAAATGCAAGTCTAAATGTTCAATATTTTTGTTAATTTGTAAAAATTATACAGAACAATAATAATAAATTGAAAAAAAAATGAAAAAATAGATCTATATATTGAAAAGTAATTAGAATTTGTATATTATTACAATTATTTCAATAAAAAAAAGCAATAAATCTATGAATGACTTGTCTTGTCAAACATTGATAACATTTTATCATAATAAGAAACATTAGCTCAACTAGAGCACCACAAACATCTTTCTTAGAATCATCCTTCAAATCAGCATTTGAACATACACATTTCCTACTTCGCCATATGTTAGTGTTATAAATTTTTCGTACATTGCCCCTCCTTATACTAAAACCCATCTTAAAGGCATAATCATTGTACAAATCAAATGCTTGCTGCTCACTTTCAACTTCTTTCAACATTTATTCAGATACTTCGGCTTCCTTAAACACAACTGCATTTGTATTCTCTGAAATAATAAAGATAACAAAGTGTTCATAATCTGCACAATAAATGTTCATAAAATGGACAAAAAATGTTCACAATGATTATACATAGTGAATAACAGTTTTCATTGTCTGGTGATTGTACATTGCTCACTTCTGGAGAATGAATGTTCATAGTATAGAAATAGAATGTTCATATTAAATATACATATGTTCAAAATGTAAATGATAAACGTATACATCAATGTTAAATGTTCATTTTATATGTATTAAATGTTCTTTTTTAGTGTACTAAATGTTCATTTGGTACTAAATGTTCCATTTTATAGTACTACGTGTTCATTTTTTTTTCCCAAAAAAACAACAACTCAAAAAATAAAATAAAATCATAATAACAAAAAAGTTCATAACAAATGCAGCAATTCAATAATTTATCACAAATTCAGAAATTCAATCGAAATTAATCAAATTCATTGCTAATATCAGTAACTCATCAATTAAATCAATATTTATAACAAATTCAAAAATTCAATTGAGGATAGTCTAACTCATCAAATGTATCAAAAATATCAATTGAAATCCATCCAGTAAAAAATCACAAAATCAATTTCAATTTTAGCCAAATTATAACATAATTAAACTAATTAATTATAAACAACACAAAAACTAACCTCCATTGATGATTTCATGAGGAATAACAACCACCTCCATTATTAAGTAAAGAACGGAGGAGAGAGAAAATCTTGATTAAAAGAGAAGAAGAGGAGAGAGAAAATATCAAATGGAATAAAAGAAAATGGAGAGAGAAAATTGCAATCAAATTTGTAATTTGAATGAAGAAAGGAATCAAACCATGTACAAAGTAAATGAAATAAGGAAAGGGGGATATTCAGTAAAATTCTAGCAAGAAGAAGGGAAAGTGAAGAAGAAAATAACAAATTGCGTTTCATTAATAAAGACTAGCGTTTTGGCTTGTTGCATCCATCTTGGCTGCATTAGAATGCAGCCAAGAATTTGCAAAATTGAGTAACCGAAAATAAACTTGCTGCCGGATCGGATCGAAGTTGTAGTTGGAGGCCGATTATTGAAGTCAAATCGAAATTGAGTCTTGGAGTCGGATTTTGAGTCAGATTTAGCCTTCGACTTGTTGTAGATAAGGAGTCGAATTTTGCATAATCCGCCCCGTAACACTTTTTTTTTTTTTTTTTTGAGGAAACGCTCCGTAACACTTAACTTGCACACATATCAATACACAACATTGATAATCAATATTTGTAATTTTGAAATGGAGGGAGTATTCAGGGTTCCAAATTTCCAACCATTATTTAGGTCCTTTTCTTTTCACCTTAAAAAAATAATATTAAGTAAAAATAATTTCAGTGCAGTAAAAATAATTTAATTGCAGTAAAAATAATTTCAGTTCAGTAAAATTAAATTCAGTTCAGTAAAAATAAGTTCAGTTCAGTAAAAATAATTTCAGTTCAGCAAAACTAAGGTGAATCAAACAGGGCCTTAGTGTATTTTTCTCGATTTACTAGGTCAATCAAAGCAGTGCACCTAAAAAGAAGAAGAAAGTAATACTACCTCCGTTAATTATTATGTGCAACAAAGGAATATTTTATATCTCACAAATAATACGCCTTTGTTGCACATAATAATTAACGGAGGTAGTATATTTTTTTAAGGGGAAGACGAGAGTAATATTTACTACTCCCTCCAATCAGTTCAGTTCAGCTCCTAATTTCCTTCTCTCATAAAATATTCATTTTAGCTCTATTCAGTTCAACTCCTAATTTCCTTCTCTCGTAAAATATTTATATCAACTCTATTCAGTTCAGTACATGTGAACAGACCTTAAGTTCAAACAAAATTTAGCCTAATGCCCAAAATTTTAATTTAGGTAGCTTAATATAATTTACCCTAGAAATAGACAAGAGAAAAATAATACTAGTACTTACTACACATAGTAGCAAACCTCCAAGGTTATAATAGAGTTAACAGCCACAAGATGGAAAGACGGAAGTCCCAATTGCCAAACATGGTAAAGAAAAACAAAGAGCAAATTTCATTTCAACTTTAAGCTTCTGTTTTTCTTCTTATCACTAACTTCACACCTTCATAGTACGTAGTATTAATTACTAGCTTTGCTCCAAAAAAAAAAAAAAAAAAAAAAAAAATTACTAGCTTTTGGAGAGCTGCCCTGACAAGCACCAGTAGAGATGACCGATAAAATTAGTGTGACTCAATCCCGGCTAAATCACCCTAGAATCCTTAACATGTGAATTGGTCATCACATACACCTCTAGCTCAAACAAAAAAGCTTTTAAAGTCATCCTCTTCAACCGTGAACCTGTATCATCAACTTCAGATGCAGGACTTGCTTTAGCTCACAAAAAGAAAACATAACACAATCAAGAGATCATGAGCCATAGTGGCTGTGATGAAAATCAGAACAGCTACAGCACCAAATCCCATCTTTAAGAGTGAGGCAAACAGGCAGTCCACCTTCGTAAAATTATATTCAAGTTGGTGCGCATAGCCTATTAAAAACGAGTCCACAATCAAACACACCCTGCTGCCAAGCTTATGACAAAAATTTTGCAGATAGGAACAACCGAACAATTATAGTCTTTAAGACGTACAGTAAAATTCTTCCCAACAGAGAGAGAGAGGATGAAAAAAACACCATTAAAGTATTAATTACCAATTACCATAATTTGCACATCTACTGAAATTTAACATAGATTCACCATAATATTCCAGAATCTCACAAAAATGAAGATATGAAATGAACAAATTCCAACATTTTTTATTTAACTGCCATCATTGTATCATAGCGATCTTACAATACACATCACTTTAGTTCCATAATTATACTATAAGTACTTCACTATATTTTTTCCTAAAACAAAGCATACTATACAGAATGTTGCATTCAGACTAATTTAGATTTGTAAGATAGCATGGGATGGGGTGGGAATTCATATTACCCCACCCTCTACCCTCAACACAGGCACACACACATGACCTACGAGCCCCGTTGGCTTTCCTAACCAAATTATTATAAAAAATAAATAAATAAATAAATAAAATAATTTTTTTTTAAAAAAGTGATGGTCAAACTTTTGAAAAAGGTTGCAAACCCTAAAAACAAGCTTGCTATAATCTTCAACTATACATCACTAAAATGACCGAGTCAAGACAGCAAACTGATGGAAGGACAGCATTAAGCTGTAGAAAGAGAAGCTTCATAGATTGGAAAGACACCTTGCATTTCTTCACCATCCAAAAGCTTAATGAATAGGTTGCCCCCAGAAAACAATACGCCAAATTATCAACCTCCTCCTTCGTCTTAGGTTCAGCATCTTGGACAAGAGCAGCTACTTGGCCTATTTCCAACAGCCAAAAGAAATAAAATGCCTAACTCAACCAAAAGGGCTGCATCATTGTTTAAATTTCAGATACTAAAGGCATCTGATAGAGTGATCTATCAGCAAAAGCAACCCAATCCAAAGTTTTTATTATTGTCTTTGGCCTCTTTGCAATTATAAGATCAGTGCATTCATTTTAATAGTAAATAAGTTTCAGAAATCCAACACTGCCTTTATTACACCAGTTCATATGCAACTCCAAAAGGCTGGATTCGAATTCAGTATTGCAAAATTCAAACTATTAATAGTGAAATACATAAATTATCCTTTTACAGAAGAAAAAAAAAGACTAAAAAATAACTGCTTATCCAACTTTACAAATCTACAAAAATAAAAATTTAGTCACTTCAGAACCCTCAAATTCATCTTTAACAAATGTCCTATTTAACTACTAATCATATACTCTATAATCCATATGATGCTGCCAGTCTTGTGACCACCCTGTTAGAAATGTCCAGAGTAAGCCTAAATTTTCGATAAACTTAGCAAATGAATTTTACTAAAAACCTCTTACTTTAAAAAGACCCAAAAAAAAAAAGGTTTATCATGCCCTTGACTTATTAAGTGACACTTATATCTACTGCTTAGTAGTAGTAATGACCCAGTATTATACATAATAAATTTGTGCACATTATACTGGAATGTAACAACATAAAGGTGATTGAGTGTTCTTGATTCTATTGAATAATAAAACTAGTTGCATAACCTTTAAGTAAAAACATGACAAATTGTTAATACTCAGTATTTTATTTTAAGAAGCTTTCCCCCTATGACATCGTGATGGTTGTGAAACGAGTCGATAACTATTGATTACATGACAAATTGTTAATACTCAGTAATTATTATTGATTTTAAGTCTCTAAGAGCCTAGACGATAAAACATATAGAAAAAATAACAAGGGTGGTAACAAGACTCAAAACAGCATTTAATAAGAGAAGAAACCGACACTGCTGCTTACCCTGTTTTAGCAGTTTTGAATATAGATAGGCATCTACAAAAAAGCGACTCTGTATTTTAAAACAATGGTAAGAAATATTATTTGAGACAAGAAAAAAAAACAAATTAAAGCTACACATTATTTAAAAATTTATCATACATTCCATATTTAGTCCACAGTAACACAATACATCCCATTCATATCAAAATTTACAAACTTAATTAAGGCACTTAAAGATCATCACTGCAAGGGCAGAAAAATTATGCAATGATCAAACCAAAAGTTTCTGCAAAATTTACAGTCTAAATCCTATGACATAGCTATCCTACAATCATAAGAGAACCAACTGCACTATAGAACTAATCAAGATCAACACTACTAAAAAGATGAGTACTGCATTCAATAGACTATATAAGATATAATTCATATCGTACTATTGCTGACTTAAAGTATTCAAAAGCCTAAATACAAGGACTGCACTACTGCTGCCAGGAACTCAAAGATGATAGACATAATAATAAAATCAGAGATGATCGCAACATCATTATGTATATGAACAATAATTTCGTACAATAACAGGCCCATTGCAATGTTTTCAAATCCCGTAAAACTACTTAACTATTTAGGCTACTTGGACAGAGTTTCAATGTAAAGAGGACGTCAAAGACTTAGAGGTGCTGCCACTAGAAAAAGAATAGAAGCAGTATACTTATGCACCAATTAATATCAAGCAACACTAGAATTAGATAAAACCTTTAAGATTGGCTTTTGGACATTCTCACATTGAGCAACTCCACTGAAGAACCAGTCAGTTGAGCATAAACATCATGGACTTCCTCAAATGGCAGAACAAACCTTTTCAAGAACACAGCCTCAGACAAAGCAAGAGCAGAAGTAAGAAGATAATCCATCCTTAAAAGTCCTTTCTCCTTCAAAATCTGTAAGACTCGGTGTCTTGGCAATAATCTCTTCTTCATGCTACACGCGAATAATATAGGCTGCATTGCTAAATAATCAGGCTTGTAACCCAGTTGGTTCATCAGATAGCCTAGTCTTTCCTTGATCCTCGCCTCTGAACAAGTTAAACACATAGGATTTCGCCTGATCAATTCCATGATGCTAGACTGAGTCCATCCAAAACTCTTAAATACTTCGCATTTATCCTTGATTTTCTTCTCACCAAAGCAAAGCAGAAAATTAACACCATACAAGAACATTGAAGAGTCTCGAGGAATCCCTAACTGCAGTTCAACCTTAATTAAGGTATCTCGAAGCACATCAGTTTTCACTATAAAAGTATAAGGCTGCCGAAGAATGTGTGTCTGGATAGTGTCACTAGAAATACCACAATACTGTTGCAGTAGTTCAACATTGGGAATCAAACAACTAGCAGTACAGTAAAAGTTCCGATTAGATTTCTTGAGAATTCTAACAACATTCTCATCACTACCCAAAACAGTCTTAAGAGCATGAATTGCAGGACCCAAACGTTGGTGCAATATCTTAGGATTTCTTGCAATAGTTTGAATTACATCAGACTCAGACATACCCAGATCATTAAAAAGCTGAATTTTGGGTTTAAAGGTTTTATGAACCCTAGAAACTAAAAACCGGGGTTCACAAATAATGATTTTCTGAATATGAGATTGCTGAAACCCAAGTTGTTTAAAGAATTGAATAACAGAATCAACATTTTCAAAGAAATTGAATACAGTAGTATCTCCCGCTTTCCATGATTTAGTGAACTTAGTGGAAATGGAGAGAGATTGTTGATTGGAGAAACCAAGATTATCAACTAAGAAATTAGCTAATGAGGAAGAGAATGAACAAGAAGAAGAAGAAGGAGGATTACCTTGAATGGTTAGAGAAGTTGATGTTGAGTACAACAATGGATGGCGCAGAAAGAAGTTAAGGCTTCGGATGCCATAAGAGCAGCTCCCAAGCTTCAACATTTTCTTGGTTTGGCAGCCTTTCAAATTTCTAGAACGTAGAGTGCGTTTTTTTCACTTTAAATAGGGTGGTCCGAATATTTTTAGAAAAAATGCTCTCATTAATTTGAACTTTGTCTCTTCCGCCCAAATTAATCACTACTTTTGATTATTCTCCATCACTTTCAACTACAGGGGTATTAATTTATATTGCACCCAAATGACTTGCAACCGGTCAATCAGGTAAATATTTGTGAATTAGTTTTTTTTGCACGCGTGTCAATATTTAATTGGTTGGAAAAAATAGACAAAATAAAAATAAAAAACCCAACAGCCCTCCCCTTCCACCACTGCCACCTCCCCTTAGCTTTTCTCTGCCCCAACCACTAGCAGCGAAACTCAGCCACCTTACCAACACCTCAAGAACCCCTGGCCTACCTCAACGCCGGATGCACCCCAGAAACGGCCAAAAACGACCACCAGAAATGGCCACCAGAAACGCACCCCCATTTCTCCCTGAAAAAGACCACCAGAAATAGCTGAAATCGGGCGAATTTCGGGCCGAATGGTTGGTTTAAACCTTAAATCGGCCGATTTTCGACCGTTCGTGGCTAATTTCGTGGCCTCCTTGTTCGGGATTTTGGGGACTATCGCTGGTTCGCGTGGTGATCGAAGGGGAAAAGGAAGGTGGTCGGGGCAGTACCGGCAACGGGGTGGGGGAAGGGGGAATGGTCGGTGATCGGCGCTCCGGGGGGAAGGGTTGGTTAGGGGGAGGGGTTTTCAGGGGTGGGGGAAGGGAAGGGGAGGCAGGGCGGCGATTTCCGGCAGCGAGGGAGGGGTTTTCGGGGAAGGGGCCGATTTTCTGGCGGGTTGGGGGTGGGGTGTGGTGTTTTTCGGGCTGGGCATGGGTGGTTTGTGGGTTTTTTTTTAGCCAATTATAGGTTGACATGTGTCTTGTAACCTGTAATATTAGGTTGGATGACCGGTTGGGTGCAATAGAAATTAATACCCCCTAAAGTTGGGAGTGATGGGGAATAATCCAAAGTAGGGATTAATTTAGGCGGACAAAAGTTCAAATTAATGGGAGAAATTTTTAATGTCTGGTTTGAAACTTTGAATCTATCTAATTTGTCTAAATGTGTCAAGGGTTGTTTGATTCACCTTATTTTTGCGTATCTAAATTTTTCTGGTCTATTCTGATCTGATCTGGTTTGATCTATCTGATCTGAATGTCAGATTTGACTAAATTTTGTCCTTAAATATATGATAATTTATACGTGAAAAAATATATCAAATGAGGTGTTGTTAGATTCGTAATAATGTGTATTTTATTAATACGAGTTTTCATAATTTTTTTCATTACGAAAATTAAAGAAATTTAGCAATAAAAACTGCACATAAAATGATGATTTGATTCGAACTTATTTTTTCAGATCTGATCTGATATAAAGTTTTTTTTTCTAATCAGATCTGAACTAATTGTTTTCTAAATTAAGTAAAGATAAGGTGAATTAGGGCCTATTAACTTCAACTTAATTTCAGTTCAGTTAAGCTCCAATCAGTTTTGTTCAGTTCAGTTCAGCTCCTAATTTCTTTCTCTCATAAAATATTCATTTCAACTCTATTTAGTTTAGTTCAGTTCAGCTCCAATCTGATATGAACTTATTTTTTCTGAATTGAGTAAAAATAGGATGAACTAAACAAAACCTAAATCTGATTTGAATTTTTTCAATCATTATTTAATAAGCTTATCTAATTTATTCAGAATATTTCTAATCTAATCTAATCTTATTAGTGTTGATCTGGACAAATTTGTTAATAATTTGTATGAATTAGTACCTCTAGATATTTTTCGAAAATAAGTGACGTCATAATAAGACTAAGGGCCTGTTCATATTTACTTAATTTCAGTTCAGTTCAGCTCCAATCAGTTTAGTTCAATTCAGTTCAGCTCCTAATTTCTTCTCTCATAAAATATTCATTTCAGCTTAATTCAGATCAGTTCAGCTCCAATCAGTGCAGTTCAATTCAGTTCATCTCCAATCAGTTCAGTTCAGTTCAGCTCAATTCAGTAAATGTAAACAGGCCCTAATTCATTAAAAAATGGTTGACATTGGTTATAATTAATACCATATTTTACTTTCTAAAACATAAATTAACAATTTTTTTTAGAGTAGTTAGTAATCAACAAAATACCTTTTTTTTTTTTCCTTTTATAGTAATTGACAAAATCTTCTAATAATTAAGTATAAGTTCAAACACATGTTTTTTTGACTAGCCGATTACAAACCCTCTAAGTTCAAACAAAATTTAGCCTAATGCATAATTTCCCAAAATTTTGATTTTTTTTTGATTTTTTTATTTATTATTTTTTTTTGAAGCACCCAAAATTTTAATTTATGTAGCTTAATATAGTTTACCCTAGAAATAGATACGAAAATTAATACTTAGGGCTTTTTCTCATTGACTGAACTCAGCTGAACTGAACTGAACTAAGCTAAGTTGAGCTGAACTGAACTGAATTGAACTAAACTGAACTGAAATGAATAAATTATAAGAGAAGGAAATTAGGAGCTGAACTGAATTGAACTGAGCTGAGCTAAGCTGAACTGAACTAAATTGAATTTCAACATAAGAGAACAGGGCCTTAGTACAAATAATAGCAAACCTCCAAGGTTATAAGGCCACATCTTTGCCACGAGGATTGAATAGAGTTAACAGCCACATGATGGAAAGACAGAGGTCCCAATTGCCAAACATGGTGCAATTATCCTAATGAAGTTTCGTTATGCATGTAAAAATGCAGACAAGGGGCAAGGGTGTAATTACACGTAAATACATATTCTAAATTTAGAGTAGTACTATTGGGTGGTTTTTGCTACCATTGGATGATCAAAGAGTGCTATTGAATATCTAGTGGTACAATATCTACATGCTATGGTACTATATATGCATTCAGTGGTACTAACTATGGGTAGAAATAGTATCACTAAATAGACAATGGTATTACATAAGCTTTTAGTGGCACATTTAAAAATAGTCCTAGTTACCTATCTCTCTCCTCATTTCTCTCTCTTCCATGTACTTTTTAATATTTTTATATTTGTTATGCATTTACAAATACATAAAATAACTGCATTGGTACTTCGTCAACATGGTAAAGGAAAACAAAGAGCAAAGTTCATTTCAACTACTAGTATAAGCTTCTCTTTTTCTTCTTATCACTAGCTTCACACTTTCATAGTATTATTTACAAGCTTTTGGAGAGCTGCCCTGATAAGCACTAGTAGAGATGACCAATACAAGCTCACTTTTACTGCTAAGCACCAACATGAGTTAAAATTAGTGTTACTTAATTCCCTCTAAATCAACCTAGAATCTATAACATGTAAATTGGTCATCAAACACACCTCTGGCTCAAAACAAAAAGGCTTTTCAAGTCACCCATTTCAACTGTGCGTCTGTATCAACTTCAGATGCAGGACTTGCTTCGGCTCAGAAAAAGACAATATCACACATTCAAGATTATGAGCATAAAATTATACTCATGTCGGCAAAAATCAGAACAGCTGCAGCACCAAATCCCATATTAAAAAGTGAGGCAAACAGGCAGGATATCTTCATAAAATTATACTCAAGTCGGTGCGCTTAGCCAATTAAAATCAAGTCCACAATTAAGCACACCTCTGCTCCCAAGCTTATGATAGAAATTCTGCAGATAGGAACCGTAAAAGTCTTGAGCTGACATTGGCATGACAGTCATTAAGCAGAAAATATGCAGATTGCTGACCTGACATCAATGTTTTGCTTAACAATAGTACTACAGAAGCATACATCTAAGAAAACAATTCTAAATTTCTATCCCCTAACAGTACATCACTGACATGATCAAGAATCAAGACTTGCAACAAACTTAACTCCCAACACACACACACACACACACAAAATAAAAAAGCAATTAAAGTTTTGCCATACATTCCAGAATTTACATAAATTCACCAATTATCATAATTTGCACATATGATGAAAACTAATATAGATTCACCAGACATATTCCAGAATCTAACAGAAATGAAGATACAAAACAAAATGATTCCAATATTTTCTATTTATTTTCAATCAATAGATCATGGACAATCTTACAAAGCAGTTTCCACAACTAACATCAGTAACACAAAGTTCCATAATTAAACTATAGGGTACTTCATATATAAATTCATTTAAATCAAACCAATTTACAAAGAATGCTATAGAATGGGATAGTGTGGAAGTTATATTTCCCCACCCCCCTTTTTCACACACACACACATGACCTATGTGCCCCATTGACTTCCCTACAAGATACTAGGGAGGACTAATACTAGTCACAAATCACGAGACGAATGATGCAACCAATAGGACCTAATTATATATATGGTACAATCGTTCATTAAGGTTCCGTTTGTTTTGGTGGAAACCATTTTTCTTCTATAAAGAACGTATGCTACATTTTTTTTACTCCATACTTCACTAATTTTCTCTCCTCCATTCCTTCCATCCCATTTACTCTCCTTTTATTTTTTAGGAAATTTTTCACAATCATATTTTCCGTTGAAAATTGTTTTCTGTAAAAAATGTTCCCCATTAAAACAAACAGAGGCTTTAAGTCTTCAAAAGCCTACATGTAAAGACTAAGCTACTGCAACCAGAAACTCCAAGATATAAATAGCAAATAAAACAGAGTTGGTCACAACATCATTATGTACAAGAAGACACCATACTGCAGTGCAGCATGCCATGTTTCCATTTCTTAAAACTAACTAATCTAGCTACTTCACAAAGTTTCAATAATGACCTACTTCACAGAATTTCAATATTGACAGGAGATAAAGGTGCTGCCACTAGAAAGAGAACAAAAGCAGTATAGGATTCACAAGTTGATAAATGCCATTGTCCGAGCTTTGCTAAGCTGATAGACAAATTTTGAATTGGACTCAAATCACACAAAAGTATCTAGAAGAAAGCTATGTTACTCTTTCTTGTAACATCATAACACTGCAACTAGAACAAAGTTTTCGATTAAAGGTACATACTAGTAGGGAAAAGAGAACGGAAAATAAGAAATGTCAAATATGTAACTAGTATTAATAATAAACCGACACAAACTTCCACCAAGAAATACCCATCACAGTCCACATATCATGATATCAAAGAAATTGCTTATAGGGTATACATATGGGAATACCAAATACAAAGAATTTTGTAGTCCAAACCTTCAAAAAATAATCACTGAATCAAACCATGTTTTTTTAACAACTTGAAACTTTACTTCTACTCGTTGCAAAGCAACAAAGTATTGAAAGTAACAGCATTGCAATCAAACCTTCCCAATCATAATGGCCTACAACCTTTCCTAGTTCGTTTCCAAAAGGTATTACATTTACTTCAAACAAGGAAATGATTTTGCGAGAATAATGAAAGTTAATTTGATGAATATAACAAAATTGACATTGCCTAATACCTTATGGCTTATGCACTGACTATCATCAAGCAGCATTCGAATTCAGTGACACCTTTAAGATTGGCTTTTGGATCTTCCTACATTGAGCGAGTCCAATTTAGAACCTATCAGTTGGGCATAAACTTCATGGACTTCCTCAAATGGCAGAACAAACCTTTGCAAGAACACAGACTCAGAGAAGGAAACAGCAGAAGAAAGAAGATAATCCATCCTTATAAGACCTTTTTCCTTCAAAATCTGTAAAACTCGATGTCTTGGCAATAATCTCTTCTCTATGCTACACGTGAATAATATAGGCTGCACTGCTAAATAATCAGGCTTGTAACCCATTTGGTTCATCAGATAGCCTAGTCTTTCCTTGATCCTCGCCTCTGAACTAGTGAAACACATAGGATTTAGCCTGATCAATTTCATGATATCGGACTGAGTCCATCCAAAACTCTTAAATACTTCGCATTTATCCTTGATATTCTTCTCACCAAAGCGAAGCAGAAAACTGACGCCATACAAGAACATTGGAGAGTCTGGAGGAATCCCTAACTTTAGTTCAGCCTTAATTAAGGTATCTCGAAGCACATCAGTTTTCACTAAAAAACAATTAGGCTGCCGAACAATGTGTTTCTGGATCATTTCAATGGAAATGCCACAATACTTTTGCAATAATTCAACATTGGGAATAACATAATTAGCAGCGGAATTAAAGTTGTACCAATTTGGTTTCTTGAGGATTTTAACAACATTCTCATCACTACCAATTGCAGGACCCAAACGTTGGCGCAATATCACAGGATTTCTAACAATAGTTTGAATTACATCAGACTCAGACATACCCAGATCATTAAAAAGCTGAACTTTAGGTTTTAGGGTTTTATGAGCCCTAGAAACTAAAAACCGGGGTTCACAAATAATGATTTCTGAATATGAGATTGCTGAAACCCAAGTTGTTTAAAGAATTGAATAACAGAATCAACATTTTCAAAGAAATTGAATTCAGTAGTATTCCCCGCTTTATATGATTTAGTGAACTTAGCGGAAATGGAGAGAGATTGTTGATTGGAGAAACCCAGATTATCAACTAAGAATTTAGCTAATGAAGAAGAAGAAGAAGAAGAAGAAGAAGAAGAAGAAGGAGGGTTACCTTGATTGGTTAGAGAAGTTGAAGTTGAATAAAACAATGGATGGCGCAGGAAGAAGCAGAGGCTTCGGACGCCATATGAGCAGCTCCCAAGCTTCAACATTTGCACGTGTTGCCCCTCAAATTGTAATACTGTAATACGGAGTATTGGGGTAAGGTCGTAAGGGTGTGTTTATCTCGATTTATTATGCCGGTCAAAGAAGTGCACTTAAAAAAAGTTCAAAAAACAAGTAGAGTATTACGTATAAGTTCAAAATCAAATACTATACCAACAACCTAAACTTGTAATTTAAGAAGTTTAATAGAGCTTAGACTAGAAGTATATTAGAGGAAATCAATACATATCATAGCAAATCTCCAAGGTTGTAAGGCCATATATTTGCCCACATATGCTAAGTTAAGGTAATGTACTAATGCATGGCATTCTCAAATCTCAACTCGGTTAAAGTCAACCTTTGCATTGAAACACATCTCTAATTCAAATTATCATTTTAAAAGGGATTAATTACTATTCTCCTCTCAAATCTCGTGCATTTGAGAAGTGGATAATGAGAATAAATCTATACGAAATCAGTAAATTTTTAAGGAATGTACTTTGTATTATGTAAACACTTTATTTGGTAATACCTGCTAACCCTCCCTTTTTTCTATCAATAAATTTTTATAATCATCCATCTCCGCTTTAGCTTTTTATATTGGTGACTATGAACATTTATCAAGAATTCACAAGTTTTAGATAAGATTACATTTTCATAATTGTGATGATATTTAGAAAAAATCACACTCGAAATTATACTTATAAAGTTATAAGTTATAATTGCTATTATCATGTCCTATCAAATGGGATAAATTTCTTTCTCAAAAATGAAGTATTGGAAATAATCTAAAGTCTAGGAAGGTCATTTGTCTTCATGCTTTTGGGCACACTTCAATACTAGGAAGTCTCTCTAAAGCAATTGCCCAATTTAAGCACAAAGAAGGTTTAGATGAATTGACTATTAGATGGAGTACCCAGAAACAACAATGCATATCAAAGACTAGGACCTTCAAAGATTTATCAAGAATCTATAAAACTCGACCATGCTGAGAATTAACCCGGAGTCGACTTAAGCAAAGACAGAGGTTGAATAGAGTTAACAGCCACAAGATGGAAAGACGGAGGTCCCAATTGCCAAACATGGTAAAGAAAAATAAAGAGCAAAGTTCATTTCGGATATAAGCTTACTTTTCTTTTTCTTCTTAACACTAGTTTCACACTTTAATACTAATTATTAATAACAAGTTTTTGGAGAGTTTCCTTGATAAGCACTAGTAGAGATGACCAATACAAGCTCACTTTTACTGCTAAGCACCAACATGAGTTAAATTTAGTGTTAATTCCCACTAAATCACCCTAGAATCCATAACATGTGCATTGGTCATCGAACACACCTCAAGCTAGAAACAAAAAAGCTTTTCAAGTGATCCTCTTCAACTGTTAACCTGTATCATCAACTTCAGATGCAGGATTGGCTTCGGCTCACAAAAAGAAAACATAACACAATCAAGAGATCATGAGCTTTGTGGCTGTGATGAAAATCAGAACAGCTGCAGCACCAAATCCCATCTTTAAGAGTGAGGCAAACAGGCAGTCCACCTTCGTAAAACTATATTCAAGTTGGTGCGCTTAGTAGCCTATAAAAATTGAGCCCATAATCAAACACACCTCTGCTGCCAAGCTTCAGACAGAAAATTTGCAGATAGGAACAATATTAGTCTTGAGCTGACATTGGTATATGACAGTCATTAAACAGAAAATATGTAGATTGCTGACCTGACACCTATACTTTGCTAATTAATAGGAATACAACAGCATACATCCAAGTAAACAATTCAAAATTCCTGTCCCCCAACAAATACATCACTTACATTATCAAGAATCAAGACATACAATAAAAGTAACTCCCAAGAGAGAGAGGAAAAAAAACACCATTAACACTTTGTTTGGATAGAAAAAAATGGAAGGAAAAGAAGGAAAGAGAAAGGAAGGGGGCCGAACTCTCTTGTTTAGGTAAAGGATTGGGGGAAGGAAGGGAAAGGATAGGGATGGATCCATTTTCCCTCTCCCTTTAATAAACATAATCCCTCCAAAATTGGAGAGATTTGGAGGGAAATTGGAATTCACCTCCCCCCTCCCTTTCTCCCCCTTCCTCCTATTTCCCTCCCCTTCCTTATTTGTTATCCAAACAAAGCGTAAATCATTACTTACCAATTACCATTATTAGCACATCTACTGAAAATTAACATAGATTCACCATACATATTCCAGGATTTCACAAAAAATGAAGATTAAAATGAACAAATTCCAACATATTTTATTTAATTGCCATCATCGTATCATAGACCATCTTACCATATAGATTTCAAATTTACATCCACTTTAGTTCCGTAATTATTCTTTTAAGTCTTCAATATAGTTTCTCCAAAAACAATCATATTATACAGAATGTTCCATTCAGACTAATTAAGATTTGTAGGATAGCATGGGATGGGGTAGGAAATTGGGAATTCATATTACCCCACCCTAGTCCACACACACGACCTACGTACCCCATTGACTTCCCTAACCAAATTATTTAAAATAAGTGATTGGAAATTCATTTATTTTCATTCTTGTAAAATAGATGTTAGGCATCAATGCACAGTTTACAGAAACCCTTGAGTTGCTCATTGCTTGGGTGAGGTTCAAAATCTTCAGTGCCTTAACTTTGTGATCAGAAATTTATGGTATGAATTAATGCAACACAAAACTTTCCATATGTTTTGGCAAGTTTTAAAAAAAAAAATTAGCATCTTGAGTGTTTGACACTTAGGTATCTAAATTCCGAAACATAATGTCTTATAGTGTTAGTTGAAATTTGTATTGAATTAACTATTTTCCAAATTCCAAGTGAGAAGATTGATATGAACAGAGAAATGAGTCATATTAGACATTACCAAACAATGATCGACAAACTTTTGAAAAAAGGTTGCAAACCCTAAAAACAAGTTTACTATAATTTTCAACTATACATCACTAACAAAGACAGCAAACTGATGTAAGGACAGGAATAAGCTGAAGAAAGAGAAGCTTCATAGATTGGAAACACACCTTGCATTTCTTCACCCTCCAAAAGCTTAATGAATAGGTTGCCCCCAGAAAGCAATACACCAAATTATCAACCTCCTCTTTCGTCTTAGGTTTCAGCATCTTGGGCAAGAGCAGCTACTTGGCCTACTTCCAACAGCCAGGTCAAGGGAAATTGCCTAACACAACCGAAAAGGCTGCATCTATGTTTAAATTTAAGATATTAAAGGCACATATCTGATAGAGTAATCTTTCTGCATAAGCAATTCAAACCAAAGTTTTTTATTCTTGTCAATTATAAAATTTTAAGATCACTACATTCATTTTCAACAACAAATAAGTTTCAGAAATTTGGCAGTGTCTTTGTTTATATACACTAGTTCATAACTTCATAAGCAACTCCAAAAGGCTGGACTCGTTTCAAAATTCAAACTATTAATAGTTAAGTTCATGAATTATTATCTATTTACAAATTAAAATTGACTCATAAAAATTTTAATCACTTATCCAAATTTGCAAATCTGCAAAAATTTGGAATGTAGGGCCTATTCAGCTCAGCCCAGCCCAGCCCAGCCCAACTCACTTTTTTTACTTCAGAATCCCAAAAATTCAATTTTAAAGAATGTCATATTTAACTACTAATCATATACTCCATAATACATATACTCCATATGTTGTGAGTATTGTGACCACCTTGTTAGCATTGTCCAGAGTAACAAATAAAAAATTTTAATAAACTTTGCAAATGGATTTTACAAAAACCTCACTTACAAAAATAAAAATTAAAAAAAAAACAATTTATCATGTCCATGACTTCTTACAGACACTTATATCTACTGCTTAGTAGTAGTAATGACCAAGTATTATATAGAATGGATTTGAGAAGATATTATACTGGAATGTAGCAACTTAAAGGTGATTGAGTGTTTTTGATTCTATTGAATAATCAAACCAGTTGCATGACCAAATGGTAAAAAGTAAAAACCATGAACGTGTTTTATTTTGACCAAATAATAATTGTAAAATGAGTCGATAATTATTAATTACATGACAACTTATTAATACTCAGTAATTATTATTGATTTTAAGTCTTCAAGAGCTAGATGATAAAATGTATAGAAAATATAACAAGGGGGGTCACAAGAGCCACAACACCATTTAGGAAGAGAAGAGGCCAACAATGCAGCTTACCATATTTTTGTAGTTTTGAATATAAATAGGCATCTACAAGAAAGCGACTCTGTACTTTTAAGACAATGGTATAATATTATAAGAATATAAGGGACAAAAAAAAAAAACAAATTAAAGCTACACATTATTTAATAATTTCTCAAACATTTCATATCACAATACATCCCATTCATATAAAAAATTACAAAAGGCAACGAATGTTTTAAGATCATCACTCCAAGGGCAGAAAATTATGTAATGATCAAACTAAAAGTTTCTGCAAAATTCACATAGTCTAAATCCTATGACATAGCTATCCTACAATCATAAGAGAACCAAATTGCACTATAGAGTCCCTCAAGATAAACATTATTCAAAAGATGAGCACTACAATTAGTAGACTATATAATATCTAATGCATATCGTACTATTGTTGACTTAAAGTAATCAAAAACCTAAATATAATGACTGCGCTACTGCTGGCAGAAACTCAAAGATGATATATACAACAATAAAATCAGAGAAGAAAGCAACATCATTATGTACAAGAACAGGCTATACTTGTAGCTTGCAATGTTCTCAATTTCCGTAAAACTACTTAACTTGAAACTTGACAGAGTTTCAATGTAAACAGAAAGTCAAAGTGCTGCCACTAGAAAAAGAACAGAAGCAGTATAGGCCTTACCTATTGATAAAAATTACTGTCTGCAGTTTCAAAATTACTGAAGTCAATTACTCTTTCTTATAATTAAGAGTTGTAACATCAGAGCACTACAATTAGATCATTTCCAGCAGGAATGCATGGTGAATATATCACAGTTTTCTAATACCTTGCACTCTTATTTAGAAGCAACGGAATTCGATGTCTCTTTGGAATTCCTCCAACAGTGAGCGACCCTACTGTAGAACCTGTCAGCTGAGCGTAAACTTCATGAACTTCCTCAAATGGAAGAACAAACCTTTTCAAGAACACAGACTCCCTCAAGGTGCCAGCATATCCAAGAGAGTAATTCATTTGTATAAGACCTTTCTCCTTCAAAACCTGTAAGACTCTATACCTAGGCAATAACCTTTTCTCAATGCTACAAGTGAATAAACACATATGGGACAACAAGTAGTCTGGCTTAAACGCAGCTGGTTCATCAAAAAATCCAATCTTGCCTTGATCTTTGCCTCTGCCGCTGTCAAGCACATAGGATTTTGTCTGATCAATTTCATAACATCAGATTGGGTCCATCCAAAGCTTTTATATACTTCACATTTATCCTCAATATTCTTGTCACTAAAGCTAGATATCGATCGGAGGCCATACAAGAACATCACAGAGCCTCGAGGAATCCCAAATTTTTCTTTAACACGAAACAAGTTACCTTGAAACAAATCAGTCCTCACTAAATAAGGTCTAAGCTCACGACAAATTTCTTTCCGGATTTTGTCAATTGGAATGCTGCAATAATTTTGCAACAATTCAAAATTGGGAATCAAATACTTAGCAGCCAATCCGAAATAGATTCCAGTGGATCGCTTGAGAACACTAATAACATTATCATCACTACCCAGAACAATTCTAAAAGCGTGAATTGCAGGACCCAATTGTGTGTACAAAATTGATGGGTTTTTAACAATGGTTTGAACAAGATCAGACCCAGAAATACCAATGTCATTAAGAAGCTTAATTCTGGGATTTAGGGTTTTCCCAAGCCTAGAAACTAAAATCCGCGGATCATGACAAACAATTTTCCTAATATCAGATTGTTGAAACCCAAGTTGATTGAAGAATTGAATCATAGAATTAGCATTTTCAGCAATATTAGCAGTTCCTGAAACTTGCCGCAACACTTCGAGCTTAGTTAAAGTAGAGAGAGATTGTTGGGGAGAAAAACCCAGAGAATTGACCAATAAAGTGGGCAATGTAGAAGAGAGAGAAGGGTTACCTTCCTTGGTTGATGTTGAGTACAACAATGGAAGGTGCCAGAAACCAGGCAGGTAGGATTACATCCCTCGGACGCCATTGTTGATGCTACTGCAGCTGAACCCAAATTTTATCATTTTACAGTATTTTTCTACTACTGAAATTTACGGAAAGTTAATTGGTTTTATACCGACTAGTCGAGTTGTAGTATTGATTTGCTTTGAAATAACTTGACTCGGGTCGAATTTTGGGTCAATAGCAGATCGAGCTGAATTCGGGTTTTAAACGAGGAATGTGTTTTTCTTATGTTGAGCCTTGAGCGTGTGTATTTTTTTATTTTTTTTGACGGATGTTGAGTGTGTGCTTGATATAGGTACTCGTAAGTAAATCTTAAGTCGATTTGCATGTCAAGTGATTTTGGTCGAATCAAGTCACTTTTGTGTTTTTTTGTTTTGTTTTCTTTTGGTTGGTTCGAGAACAGTCCTATCGGGCTTGAACCTCTCATAGAAGTAAGAGGGAAAGGATGAGGGCTGCAAGTTTTAAGGTGCATCATGGTGCACCTACGCCTATACTTTAGAACATTTAGTTAAAAAATCTGAACAATCGCAAATTTGAATCAGTAGTAAAAACATCTGAACATCACAAATTTTGAACATTTAATTAAAAAATCTGAACCATCGCACTGCATCACACCTGTACTTTTGAACATTTAGTGAAAAAATTTGAACAATCATGAATTTTGAACATTTAGTAAAAAATTTAAACATAGCAAATTTTGAACATTTAGTGAAAAAATTTGAACAATCGCAATGCACCACACCTATACTTTTGAACATTTAGTACAAAAATATGAACAATAACAACTTTTGAACATTTAGTAGAAAATCTGAACAATCGCAAATTTTGAATTATTACGAGTCTTGTCTAACTCGTAATAATTCAATAGTTTTGTAACATTAAATGAGCATTTCTTTTTAAATATGAACATTAAAATTGCATGTTTATGTTCAGTTTTTGTGACGTGTTCATATTTTTTTTACTAAATGTTCAAAAGTATATACGTGGTACACCTATTTCTAGGTGCACCATGGCGCATATAATAATAATTGGATAAGGGCTAGGCGCTTTGGAAGACAGTTTGGTCTTTTGGTAACCATTTTTATTAGGTTGGTTTTAATCTAGAGTCAATTAAAACCAACTATTCACAGTATTAAGCCTACAACAAATCAGTTCATTGAAAAACTAATAACATCCATTGAAAGAACAGAAGGATCCGAGCATTAGAAAATTCTAACATCATGATAACCGAATTAGAATGCGCCATCTTCACCTTTGTAACAGCTTACAAGGACCAAAAGCTTAAGAAAATTTCTTATTACGCAAGTAGGCTGAGTAGTTTATAAAAGCCATTGAGTCTAGCATTTCATACACAAATATTTTACGTGCTAAGACGGAGGAGTCGGCCTCTCCTCGACATACTTATCATTTACCTCACTATAAGAACCAAAGGGAACCATGTCCACATCATCATGCATTCACAAGTAACCTTAGTAGCATCACATACATCTTTCCCACTAGTCTAATCTCATCATCCAAAGCAATAAAGGAATTTGTTACCTGAATAAGTTGTTCTGCGACTATTACCTGCTTTAATTCTTAGTAGGTTAAAAGCCTGCCTTGTTTACTACAGCAATAATATAGTACTTAGGCCTAAAGAATCCTAAATACCTTTTTTGAGGAGCTCAATAGTTATCAGCTGAGTATCCTATTATAAAGCAGTTCATGCCTTTGACCGGCTTCCTTGATAGACCGCTAATTGACTGCAAATTACACAATATATCTGTTCAAACACTGCATACTTAATACTTCGTACAGCTTACAAGGCAGTAGCAATATTTAACCGTAACAGTTCACGGATTTTCACCAAGCAAAGCTTGGTCTAGTGGTTGTGAGATGCAAACTTTGCCACTAGAGGAACTTTGGGGTGGGGATTCCCTTACCACCCCCCCCCCCCAACTTCCAAAGTGCCTAGCCCGCTAACCTGGGGCCAAGAGAACCTATGAGCATTCTCCTTACCAACCAAAAAAATAAAAGTTCACCGACTCCCCTCACAATCTTAGTCTAGGATCACCGCCCCTGCTCCCTAGCAACGGAAATTAAGTTTAGGTAATTATACCCCAACAAGCACAAAACAGACATCAAGGCTATTGATATCAAAGTCGATAGTCTAGTGTTTTACAACTTGGCTCCATAATTTTTTTTTTTTTTGAGGGGGAGCAAACTCATTTATTAAATAGCCAAAGCATCCATGATTACAAACGGATTAACATTGGGAGGCACACAATTTTCCCAAATTTGCTCAACATTAAATGGAATAAAACAAGCAAGGTGATGCGCTACTTCATTTGCTTCTCGTCTGACGTGGCTCCACTGTAAGCTGTTGTAATGATAGCCCTGTGCCATATCAAAATCGAGTCCATATCAGTGAGGTAGTTCGCCCCTTTTGATAGCCTGGTTACAGCTACTTGACAATCTGTTTCAATTATCACATTTTCACATCCAAACCTATGACCCATTCGGACTGCCAATTCGATTGCCTTTGCCTCTGCTACTTCGGGCTGCCACCACGCTTTAATCCTTCTGACCATTGCGAAAAGAACCTCACCAGTCGAGTCACGAGCCACCACGCCAAGACTAACCCAGACTTCATCTGAAAGTGATGCATCAGCATTTATTTTTGTCATTCCAGGAGAGTGGGGGGGGGGGGGGGGGGGGGGGGCACTTGGCTCCATAAATTATAAAATAAGAAGGAAAAAAAATATGTCAGAGAAAAAAAAGGTCCCATGGAGAGTTTTATCTCTAATTTCACATACAATTGGATGATTCGCCCCAAGGACATAACAAATAGCAGAGAGCTAGAAATTAACTTCCTTTTCAATATCCTCAACCTCAACTTTGGCTAAATTATCTAATCCTGTGATTGTGTTATCAGAAATTTTATGCAAGTTAACATCTACATGCATATTACCACATCAAATTTCAAATCAGAAAAAACAGGGGAATCAAAGTTGTTACCCCTCTCGTGATTCATCTTTTCGCCTCATCAATGAACTGATTCCACCATCTTTATCTGGGAAAGCCATTCAGTCAGCACATTCCACAAATTGGACAGCAAGCCATAGTCACAAACATATGGCATAGCTCCTTCACAGTCACGAGAGAACCAATTTGCACAACGGTCACTTGGGACTAATACCAATCACAAGATCAATACTGCAATCAAAAGGATTATATAGTATCTATATGGTACTGACATGGACCTTAAGCCTTCAAAAGCTTAAATGTAACCAGAAACCCTAAGACATATAACAAATAAAACAGAGTTTGTCATGTCATTATGTAATGCAAAGAAGACACCATGTTTTGCATTTCTCAAAACTAATAAACTAATTTTGCTACGTCACAGAGTTTCAATAATAACAGGAAGTCAAAGGTGCTTTCACTGGAAACAGAACAGAAGCAGTATAGGTTTCACAAGTTAACAAATGCCATTGCCAGCAACTTCAAGATTTGCTAAGCCAATACTTTTAAATTGAATCTAAATCACACAAAAGCTAGAAGTAACATAATAGCACTGCAACTAGTGCCCAGGGAAAAGAAAACAGTGTATAAGAGATACATGTAACTCATATCAATAATAAATCAACACCAACTTCCATCAAGAATCACAGTCCACAAACCATAATAATTATCTGTTATTTATACTTAGAACCCATTGCTTAGAGTTCCTAAGTCCAAACCTTAAAGAAAAAATCTCTAATCAAGCTAATAATTTAAAGCAATAAGCATACATTACACTTAACTTCTACTAATTGCAAAACAACAAAAAATGGCATTGCAATGAACCTTTCTCAAATATAGTGGTTTACAGCTTTTCCTGATTCATTTCCAACAGATATGAAGGCTACTCAGGACAAGGAAACGATATTGCAAGAAGATAGAAAGTTATTCTTATGAAGATAACAAGAGTATCATTGCCTGATGTCATATGCACTGACTAACATACAGCAGCACTAGAATTATATGACACCTTTAAGATTGGCTTTTAAATGTTACCACATTGAGAGACCCTACTGTAGAACTTGTCAGCTGAGCATAAACTTCATTGACTTCCTCAAATAGAAGAACAAGCCTTTTCAAAAACACAGACTCATTCAAGACGGCAGCACTAGGAAGAGAGTAATTCATTTGTATAAGACCTTTCTGTAGTCTGAAGATTACTGAAATCAATACTCTTTCTTATAATTAAGAGTTGTACATCAGAGCACTGCAATCAGTTCATTTCCAGCAAGAATGCGTGGTATATATATCAAAATTAAATATCACCTAATACCTTGCACTCTTATCTAGAAGCAATGGGATTCGATGTCATCTTTGGAAATCCTCTTCCAGTGAGTGACCCTACTGAAGAACCTGTCATCAGAGCGTAAACTTCATGCACTTCCTCAAATGGAAGAACAAGCCTTTTCAAGAACAGAGACTCGTTCAATTTGGCAGCACTTGAAAGAGAGTAATTCATTTGTATAAGACCTTTTTCCTTCAAAACCTGTAAGACTCTATGCCTAGGCAATAACCTCTTCTCAATGCTACAAGTGAATAAACAAATATTGGACACCAGAAAGTCGGGCTTAAAACCCAGCTGGTTCATCAAAAAATCCAATCTTGCCTTGATCTTTGCCTCAGACGCTGTCAAGCACATAGGATTTCGTCTGATCAATGTATTAACATCAGATTGAGTCCATCCAAAGCTCTTAAATATTTCACATTTATCCTCAATTCTCTTATCACTTAAGCCACTTATCAATTGGAGGCCATAATTGAACATCGAAGAGTCTCGAGAAATCCCAATTTTTTCAACCCGAGTCAAGTTCTCTTGAAACAAATCAGTCCTCATCAAATAAGGTCTAGGGTGACGACAAATTTCTTTCCGGATTTTGTCAATAGGAATGCTGCAATAATTTTGCAACAATTCAACATTGGGAATCAAATACTTAGCAGAGATTCCAAAAAAGGCTGCATTGCATCGCTTGAGAATAGTAATTACATTATCATCACTACCCAAAACAGTCCTAAAAGCATGAATTGCAGGACCAACCTGTGTGCTCAAAATTGATGGGTTTATAACAATGGTTTGAACAAGATCAGACCCAGAAATACCAAAATCATTAAGAAGCTTAATTTTGGGAATTAGGGTTTTCCCAACCCTAGCAACTAAAATCCGTGGAAATCGACAAACAATTTTCCTAATATCAGATTGTTGAAACCCAAGTTGATTTAAGAAGTTAATTACAGAAATAGCATTTCCAACAGTATCAAATTCACTCACCTTCGTCGCCCCTACAGCTTGCCGCGCCAATGCGAGCTTAGCGGAAGTAGAGTGAGATTGTTGGGGAGAAAAACCCAGAGAATTGACCAATAAAGTGGGCAATGTAGAAGAGAGAGAAGGGTTACCTTCCTTGGTTGATGTTGAGTACAACAATGGAAGGTGCCAGAAACCAGGCAGGTAGAAGTACAACCCTCGGACGCCATTGTTGATTCTTCTGCAACTGCACCCAATTTTTATCATTTGAAGAGTATTTTGTGGGAATTTGCTTTGAAATACAACTCGGGGTTGAATAATACTCCGTATGATATTGTGTGGGTCAAATGGTCAATAGCAAATGGAGTCGAATTCGGGTTTCATTGAGTTAAATTAGGATCATGTTTCTCATGTCGAGTGTTTGCTCGATATAGTATGGGTCTGTTCTCATTTATTGAACTAAATTGAACAAAATTGTTTATGAGAGAAAGAAATTAAGAACTGAACTATTGAATTGAATTTAAGCTCAAGAGAACGGGCTCTAAGTACTTGGGTGTTGAAATGCGTCTGTGTACCTTGTACATAATTGCTAGTACTCTTAGATTAGATATGTCCTTTTTTCTCTATTTTTCGAGTTTTTATTAGCAATTTTAATTCTATAATGTTTTAGGGTCTGTTTTCATACGTTGAAATTCAGTTCAGTTTAATTCAGTTCCTAATTTCCTTCTCTTATAAAATATTCAGTTCAGTTCAGTTCAATTCAATTCAGTCAATGAGAACAGACCCTTAATCTTATACCCTCTTACAATCTCTTTATTATACACTAGCTTTATTATATTTGTTAGATGTGTGATGTCTTGATAATTATACTAAGCCATATAAACACCTCTTGGGATGGGAAAGATGACTTGATAGTGATACAAAGGTAGACACATAAATAAACACCTTGTGGGATGAGATATACTTACCACTGTCAAAAACTTTCTTTTGACATCATAGATGGCTATCAAATATTAGCCTGTGCTTTCGTATGATCCTCCGTTAGATGTTCAAGTTATTGTTGTCAGTGAAATGGGAGCTTGACATGTTTGCACTACGAATGTTCTAGGGGAGAGTGTGAAGGAGGTCGTTGACGAGGTGTTTTAGAATGGCTCCCCTTCTAGTAGTTTCAGGATCAGGTCAGTCATTGGGACAATCCAAAATGAGAATGGGGCATTTCTGGAGGTGGCTCAAGGATGAAAAAATGATGATTGTTTTGCAAAGAATAAGATTCTTCTTATGGATGGCGATTAAAGACCAATGACAATAGTTTTGTTTGATCTCTTACCGATGATCCAATATGCCTTATCTCTGGAGAGGCTGAGTAAAATGTCGAGCATATACTAAGGGTCTGTTCTTATTGAATGAAATGAGCTGAATTGAACTGAACTTATTAGAGTTGAACTGAACTGAACTGAACTGAATATTTTATAAGAGAAGGAAATTAGGAGCTGAACTCAACTTATTAGAGCTGAACTAAACTGAAAATAATCGTATGAGAACAGGCCCTAAGAGTGTGTTCAATTAAATGCATTGTGGTAGAAGATGAGCCTAGCTTCTAGTCGTCTCGTGAAGCTTATATCGTTTAAACATTAGATTCTCTCGAATATTGATGAGCTATAACCCACATTAGGGGATGAATGACCTCAAGTATTTGTTGTTCTTAGCTTTGGAGATGACGCAATGAGCGTTGCTTCAATACAAATTTGACAATGTTGCTGCTTCAATACAAATTTGACAATGTTGCTTGATCAAATGAGCTTCATTTTTTCTTGTGTTGGAGCTATACAAAAACAAAAGTAACATTTCAGTCTTTGCTCAACATCTTTAATGTGTAAATAGAATATCTTTACCAATCTATTAAGCTGATTGGATTGTGTTTTACTACATAAAAATAAAAATGGCTTTGGGTCAAGCTAGACAGTGTCATGGCTTAGCCCACAAGCTTTAATTTATGATTGTTTAAGCATGCATGGATCATAGTCAAGCCCACCTCTAATGGGTCAAGCTCTATTTTGATAAATAAGGTCCAAGCATGTTTAGTTACATAGGCCTAAATGGATAGGTTGGGCTGACTCAAGTTAGGATTTTCTCTCTTTTCTCTCTCAAAACCGTAACGCCGATCCTATCCTAGTCGTCCACCTTTACTTTAGGCCAGCCTCATTCATCAACCACCATGGCTTTGTTATGATGCCGGTAAGATTTAATTTGCATCTAACAACTATATATGAGGTTTTGGGATCAAACTTATATTGTTGGGATAACCCTTCCCCACCCCCACCACTTCCCAAGGGCCTAGCCTATAAACTCGAGCGGGGTAGGCGTGTGAAAGGTTTTAGGCCTATAAAGCCTTTCTTTATACATAAGACCAATAAATCATCTATGTTAACAATCATTAACAACTCTATAAGTACAAGAGTTAGGCTAAGCCTAGGATTTATGGAATGTAAACTAGCCAACTTGATGTGCTAGCTTGGCTCAAGGGCCAAGGATGTGCTCAAATAAAACTAAAAAAACAGGGTATAGAAGACGTTGGGCTAGGCCTACACCAAAAAAAACAGTGGTCCTTGGGGGATAGGATTGGCATGCGACCAACCCTAGTGAAGGTTGGACGATATTTTAGTGTGGGTTAAGTTTAGTCGGGCTTACGGTCTGGGCTTGGTTGGCGGCGGGGTAGCCTAGCCCAACTCAAAACCATCTTTATATAAAACCATGTCAAAGCTACATAGTAATTAATTCGTAAAGAAAAGGGGAATAGGGGATGCATCAAACGATGCTTGTATTTTACTTAATACCAACGTTCCTATTTATAATTATTATGACTTTAATACCCATATTTATTTTCTAGTAATTTCTTACTCTCAACAAGGTTGCCACCAACCCACCACCTCATCTCTTGGGCAGCCATTAACCACCACCATCCTAATAATGTAAATTAGTGGCCAAGTCAAAATTTTGTCCAACTTAATCTCACTTGTCGATTTAGGGTTGTTCTTTTTGCTTGACATTATCTGAAGTAAGTTTATTAAAAATATGATTAGCACAATTTTTTTTTCTTATGGTTACATCTTAGCCTGACCTAATCAATCTTAAAAAGACATTCATATTTAATTTGAATAGTCTTAAAACTGTATTCTTAACTCTTAAAGTGCACATAAGAATATCAATAAGTTGATATGATGCATGTGTTCTGTTTAGGGTAAAAATACCCCAGGTACGTGGCCCAATCTCATAGTGACACGTGGCCCAGTAAAAAGGCGACACGTGGCCCTATGAGAGTGAGACACGTGTCCACCTGTCAGGGTAACACATGTCAGCCATATCTAAACGCCCTAATACAACATCAGAAAGAGAAAAAGGCCCTGATGACCTCAGGCCCAAATCCCGAGAAACCCTTGAAAGCCGTAAAACGGCGCCCCCCATGACACGTGGCGACCTCTGATTGCGCATCCAATCATGTCACGAGATTCTAGGGCATAAACCCTAGAGGGGCACATGTTCCCACCCCTATAAATACCCCAATCATTTATGATGGGGGAGGGGTTGATTGTGACATAACATAAATATAGAGCATTAAAGAGCTCCAACTTCTCTCTACTTTCTCTCTCTAGATTTTCCGATTTCTGATCTCTAACTTGATCGTCGGAGGCGAATATTCCGATAGACGGAATATTCGTTGTTTTGCAGGTGTCCACGTCTCGTTGCCAGGAGAACGTGACCAGTATCCGAGGAGTTCACAAAAAACCCCGAAACATTTGGCGTCGTCTGTGGGGATACTCGTTCGTTATGGCAATAGATGGTCAGACACCTAATACTGGTCCTTGCACAGGCGAGGACGGATATGTAGAAGACATACGTACTACCATACATTCAAGCAATCCTTTGACTGCCTCATTTGAAGAGGCCGAACAACCTCCTGTTACCCCAGCTACCCTAATGGCCGAGCTGACTAAGCTCCGCAAGGAGTTGGCGGCTACCCAGCGAAAGGGGGGAGGAGGCACTTCCAAGAAAGCCAACAACAAGACCAACGCAACTGATGCTGGTAACACCCCATTCCATGGTCCGCATGGAAGGTCTCCCCGAGTCCCAGGGACCAACCTCTCTAGCCTATTGGCGAAAACACAGTCGGCTGGGGGGAGGGGCAGACAACCGACAAGAGTTGAGACTGAGCCGTCACAGCGTTTCAAAGACGCAAGGAATTACATTCGGCACAGGCAAAGGGAGAGGGCCGCATATTCTGACACGACCTCTACCCCAACCATGCCGGATGAAGTCTCCAACCAATCTTTCTCCCAATACACCAACACGGCCGTTTCCAGCAGGAGTCAAGCTGCTCATACTATCACTCCCGTTCCAGTTCAGCCATCACAATATCAGCCCCCTCAAGTACTCAATGAGTTGATACACCCAACTCCCCAAGTCTTTGGGCAATATGGGCCGTATGGTCAGATGTTCGACCAAGCTCCCTACCTGGCTGGAACGTCCGCTCAGCCTCAGCCCATCGATTGGCAAATGCGTTTGTTGAATTTGGGAGATAAGCCGCCTCCGTTTTCGCAAGACATACTAGCGTCCCCTCAACCAGCAAAAGTGAAGAGTGTACTAGTGGGTGCCTATGATGGTACGGGCAACCCAAAGGAGCACATTACCTCGTACAGGAACTTGATGTACTTGCAAAGTGTAGATGATTCTACATGGTGTAGATGCTTCCCGGCCACTCTCAAAGGGGTTGCCCAGGATTGGTTTAACAGCCTTCCAGCCGGATGCATCAATTGTTTTACCACCCTCAGTTTGTTGTTTGTGGGAAACTTCTCATACAACATCCCACCAAGAAAGACAAGTCTCAACTTGGCTACAATTGTCCAAGGAAAGAATGAAGGACTACGCTCGTACGTCCAAAGATTTAACCAAGAAAAAGCCCAAATTCATAATCTTCCGGACGAAATGGCTTACTCAGAATTTCTCCGGGGATTAAGGCATAATGGCTTTAAGTTTGATTTGGTAAGAAAAAAGATTCGGTCATACGCAGGTGTATTGCGGGAAGCCGAAGCCTATATTGAGGCCGCGGACTTTTGTTCGCTCACCAAATCAGAACAGCCGGCCAAGGGGGCTGAGAAGAAACAATCTTCTCAGCAAGACTCGGTCGGCCGAAAGAGAGAAGGAAACAAAAGAAAAGAAATCTGGGTGGCTGATGACAAGCAACCCAAGTCAAAGAAAAGCAAGACGTACGAGCCCCAGTATGAGTTCAACAAGGATGGCTACTCCATTTTGATGGAGATAAAAGACAAGTTTGAGTTTGAGAAGCCTCAGCCTTTGAGAGGCTCGGCCCAGTACAGAAACAAGAACAAGTATTGTCATTACCACAAGGATGTAGGTCATGACACGAACGAGTGTATCAATCTGAAGAGGCTGTTGGATAAGTTGGCCGACAAGGATCTGCTGAAACCCTATGTGACCAAGTCCAAATTCACCTTCAAACGGACTGACAACACGTCCGAGAAAAAGCAACAAAGTGATAAGAAAAATGACAAGGAAGATGATGGGAATAGCACTGATTCAGGTTTTGTGGCCGTGATATCAGGAGGCTTTGCTTCAAGCGGCCCTACCATGAAAGGAATTAAGCAGGACGCTCGAAACCTGTCAAATGTGATGCAAACGGACGCCGTTAAGGCCAAGCCATTTCCTGAAGTGATCATAAGTGAGGCTGACCGTGGAGAGGTCAGGGCTTTGCACAATGATCCCATGGTCTTTGTAATGAAGATAGCGAATTTGAAGGTGGGACGAATATTGATTGATACGCGGAGTTCGGCCGATATCATCAGCCTCTCTGCCTTGAGGAATTTAAGCTTCCCAGAAGATGCTCTCCAGGATATAACTCACCCCTTAGTAGGGTTTGGGGGGAATATCATTCATCCAGTCGGACGGATTGACCTTCCCATCCGTTTCGGGCAGAAGGGAGAAGGAAGAGACATGGTCGTCCGTTTCCTTGTGGTAAAAGAGTTAACCGGGTACAATGTCATCCTTGGTCGCCCCACTCTCAATGCAGCCAAGGCGGTCATAGTGCCCCACTTGATGTTGCTGAAGTTTGAAAGGTCGGACGGAAAAATTGGAACAATTCAAGGAAGTTAGAAAATGGCTAAGGAATGTAATCAGCTGGCCGTGAAGCCAACAGCACGCGGCCCAAAATTGTCCGAGCCTAAGGAAGAAGGAACCTCACTCCCAGCATACCAGGTCGGCCAGAAGCGTAAGGCGGCCAGGGCAGAAGAAGCCTAGAAATTATTGACTGTCGGCCGGCCAGATGAGTTGAGGCCCCAACCGGCCGGCAGCCACCAGGATATAGTGCTTTACTCCAACCACCCAGAACGGACAGTTAGTGTTGGCACTATAGCCTTGGGATTGCTTGGGGATGAGTTAGTCCAGCTGTTAAGAGAATTCAAAGATGTGTTTGCATTTGAAGTTGGTGAAATGCCAAGAATAAGTCCTGACCTGGCCGTGCACAAGTTGGCCGTGAACCCTCTGATAAAGCCTGTCCGCCAAAAGAAGAGAAATCACGGAGAAGAGAGGAATCAGGCGGCCGCAGCCGAGGTGAAAAAGCTGCTGGACGCCGGTTTCATTCGGCAATGCTTCTACCCAGATTGGGTGGCCAATGTAGTTCTTGTGAAAAAGCCGAATGGGACTTGGAGGATGTGCGTGGATTACACGGACTTGAACAAGGCGTGTCCTAAGGATAGCTTCCCCTTGCCTAAGATTGACCGTTTGGTTGACTCTACGGCCGGACACGCCCTAATGAGTTTCATGGACGCATACTCCGGATTCCACCAAATTCCTTTGTGGGAAGAAGATCAAGAGAAAACAGCGTTTGTGACCGAGCAGGGGTTGTATTGTTACAAAGTTATGCCATTCGGCCTCAAGAACGCCCCTGTTACATTTCAGAGGCTTGTTAATACATTCTTTAGAGACCAGCTCGGCCGGAACATGGAGGCATACATTGATGACATGATTGTCAAGTCAAAAGAACTGGCCGACCATCTAGAGGATCTACGAGAAACGTTCACCGAACTCAGGCGGCATAAGATTGTTGGGAGTGGATTCCAAGCAAGCTACAAAATAGGAAAAAGATAATAATAAAAGAATCAATTACACTCAATAAGGAAACGAGGAAGCATACATGGTCAAAGATATCAAAGAATAATAATCAAGGATTTAATTAGTCCAATTAAGAAGTCAATAATTAATCAAAGATCTTATGAGGACTATGGAATCAATCAAATAAAGCTAAATCGGGAAATGAATAACTTGATTGATGGAGTATTATCCCCGCAGTGGTCCCTACTGAGTACGGACAGCACGGACTCAATGCACCTTACTGAGTAAATCGACCGCCTTACTGAGCCTTTCTGAGAAAGGCAACTTCCCTGCAAAGCTTGGACCATTTGAAGACACGTAATGAATGCTTGGGAAAAAAGCACAATCAAGTTCCATGATTGAAGGAGCGAATCAAGGAAATATCAATTACCAAGTCAACATTTCCTAAGATAAGAAGATTCCAATCAATATTGTCAACATTAGCATAATAGCAAGGATTCTTCAATATTTACCTTTATTAGACTTATAAATTATTATAAATAGGATGCTCATTGTAATTCACATATACACACATTGTCTAATATAATTTACTACACTCTTATACTGAAATCTCTGATTTATGTCGTCCCTACTGACATCAGTTCGTCCTTACTGACACTAGTTCGTCTTTACTCAGAAATGCCTCTCTTATCTTGAGCCTTGTTCTTTGATTTATAATTATTATTATAGTTCTATTGTTTTATTGCTCTTACTAATTCATTTGGAGGTTGTGTTTATTTCTTTTGGCAGATTTGATTACTAAAACCCCATAAAACCTTTAACAAATTCCTAGAAACCCTTTTCTAACATTTGTCCCAAACAAAGATGATGTTAAATCCAAAGAAGTGTGTATTTGGTGTTGAGTCCGGCAAGTTTCTCGGATTTTTGATTGATCAACGTGGAATTGAGGCCAACCCTGAAAAAATTCAAGCCGTCCTTGGCATGAAGTCTCCGAGAACAATCAAGGAAGTGCAAAGACTGACCGGCTGTTTAGCAGCCCTTGGAAGATTTTTGTCAAGGTCAGGGGATAAGTGTCGTTAATTTTTTCAAACCATTAAGAAGAAAGCCATGTTCGAGTGGACAGAGGAGGCCGAGGAAGCATTCGTACAGTTGAAGAGTCACTTGCATACATTGCCTCGCCTCGTCAGTCCGCTCCGGAATGAGAAGCTATACATCTATCTTGCCATCTCTGAACACTCTCTAAGTACCGTCCTTCTTGCTGAAAGGGACGGCCATCAGGTCCCGGTGTATTTTATCAGCCATGTACTTCACAATGTTGAGCTTAAGTACCCCCCCAATTGAAAAATTTGGTATGGCCTTGTACATGGCATCAAAGAAGCTGCGGCCATACTTTTTGGCACATTCAATTGTGGTCTACACAGACCAACCCTTGAAGAAGTCGTTCTCGACATTAGAGGCAAGTGGCCGTATGCTCAAGTGGGCCTTGGAGCTCAGGGGTTTTGACCTTGTGTTTGAACCAAGGAAGGCAATCAAGGGGCAAGCCTTTGCGGACTTTTTGGCTGAAATGACACGGCCTGATCTTCAGCCGGCTGGGGACCAAGTCTGGAAAGTGTTTGTGGATGGTAGTGCAACAGCGACCGGGTGTGGCGCTGGTATTATATGTGAATCTCCTGAGGGAGACAAGTATGAGTACGCGTTGAGGTTTCAGTTCCAAGCGTCAAACAACGAAGCTGAGTACGAAGCATTGTTGGCCGGCCTAAGGATGTGTAAAGCGGCCGGGGCAACCAAAGTTGAAGTATGCTCGGACTCCCGGCTAATAGTTCACCAAGTCAATGGTGGCTTCGAAGCCAGGGAGCCAGCCATGATGAAGTACATGCAGCTAGTCAAGGATGAGGCCGAGGGCCTAAAACATTTCTATCTCAAACAAGTTCCTCGTTCAGAGAATCATCAAGCGGACGCCCTCTCCAAATTGGCTTCCTCGGCATCATGTGATACTCCAAGATCAGTGTTTTGGGAAGTAAAGGAGAAAAGGATCATTGATGCCGAGCCCGTTCAGATAATAGATAGAAGTTCAATCTGGATGGATGGAATTATTTCCTACTTAAGGGATGGAATACTTCCGGACGATCCAAAAGAGAGTTGGCTAATGAAGAGGAGAGCGGCCTGGTTCGAGATGAAGGATGGGGAGCTATTCAAAAGAGCCTTTGTGAAGCCTTACCTTAAGTGTATAACTCCTGAAAGAGGGCATGAAGTGTTGGACGACCTTCATCAGGGACATTGTGGCTCGCATATTGGAGGACGGGCCTTAGCTGAAAAAGCGACACATTTGGGATATTACTGGCCGAGCTTGAATTCGGACGCCATGAAAATGGTGAAAAAATGTGACAAGTGCCAGAGATTTTCAACCCTTATTCATCGTCCAGCAAATAGTCTATCAGCCATCAGTAGTCCGCTTCCTTTTGCTAAATGGGGCATGGACATTTTGGGGCCGTATACTCCTGCATCCGGCCAGAGACGATATGTACTAGTGGCAGTAGACTACTTCACTAAATGGGTTGAAGCTGAGGCCGTCCGGGGCGTTAAATGGACGGATGTGTCAGCCTTCATTTGGAAGAGCATAATCACTCGGTATGGGGTAAATGGTGTTCGACAATGGACCCCAGTTTGAGACGCGTCAACTCAAGGAATGGTTGGGAGACCAAGGCATTACTCATTGTTTTGCCTCAGTCGGCCGACCACAAGCCAATGGTCAAGTTGAGGCCTATAACAAGTTGATTTCAAATGGGATCAAGTGCAAGCTTGAAAAAGCAGGCGGCCTATGGGCAGACGAGTTGGTCAATGTGCTATGGTCCATACGGACGACAGCAAAGAGTTCTACAGGGGAGACTCCATTCTTTTTGGTCTATGGAGCTGAGGCTGTACTCCGAATTGAAATGTACGAGCCCACTTTGCGGGTAATTCTTTATGATGAATCGGCCAATTGGGAGGCCATGAAGACCGCCCTAGACTTCCTTCCAGAAGCCAGGGGCAATGCGGCGCTTAGGCATGAAATTTATCGCTTACGGATGACAAGGGAATATAACCGCCGAGTGTCTAAGCGACCGCTCAAAATGGGGGATCTAGTGTTGAGAAAAATGGAAGTTGTTGGTCGTGCCAATGAGGACGGCAAGTTGACTCCAAACTGGGAGGGGCCGTACCGAATCAAGGAAGAAGTCCGAGACGACACATATCGCCTTGAGGCAATTGATGGCCGTCAGATCCCACGGACGTGGAACACTGACAATTTGAAGAAATATCATGTTTAAGTTTTTAGTTCTTCAAGTACTTAGCCAAAAAGCTGTTTATACAGCTAGGTCTACCGACCGAGCCTTGTAATTAAAGCCATACGGCCACAACAATGTACCTTTGACAAAATTAATGAAAAGTCAGGCATTGTTGAAGTATTTGTTGTTTTACTTGTATTTATTTGCCTATTATTATTTATGATTAAAGGCCGAGTGAAATGATTTACTAAGTTGCTTCCAATATGGCAACACGGCTTATCATCCTTACTAAATGGCCGAAGTGAAAAGGAAGCAAGGTTGCTCCCAATATAGCAATTTGGCCACAAAAAAAAAAAAAAAAAAAAAAAAAAAAAAAAAAAAAAAACAAAAAAACAAAAAAAACAAAAAAACTGATTTAATTCGGATGACAATGCGTCCGCCCAATTCTAGGCGGACGATTGAGGCAAGGTATTCCGAACTTGTGTAGAAAGCAAGTGTCCTTTACAAATAGGGCAAGGGCATACCTAGGCATTTGGCCCGGCCGAGCAAGGAATCTCTAAGTTGAGATAATACTTAGGATTTCTAGGGTGCGTCCGAGCGATAGATTCAACGGACTTCTCGTACCATGATAGCCGAACGGCCAATTAAATTGATTCGGTGCTTCACCTAGTCCAAGGGCAATCATTACTATGATTTGATTAACTTGCTAGTCGTCATACCCTTTTAAGGCATAAAAACTACCAAGTTAATCAAACCACTTAGAGAATGGACTAGGCGAACACCGAATAAAGGGGCATACCCCTAGGAACGTACGAAGAGGCATAATATTGAGACGTACGAAAATCATTCAAAAAAACGCAAAATTGCAAAAAATTGCCAAGTATGAAACAAAGGTGAAAGAACCGCGCAAAGGCGGACAAAATTTTCATTAATAAGACCGCACAAAGGCGGCCATAATGTTTACAATACCGCTCTAACAGGCGGCTTCAAATTAAATACAAAAAAAGAGAAGTACAGAATAAGCTAAGTACAAAGTAAGCTGAAAAAAGAAGGAAAGCTTGAGAGCTGAGCAGACGGCAGCTGGAGGACCTGAGCTCTACTTAGCCGTATTATCTTTGGCAGGCTCCTCCGCATTCTTGGCGTCCTCGGCCTTGGCAGCCCCATCGTCCGCCTCCTCCTCATCCCTGTCCTCTCCGGACTCGGGGGAAGTAACTACCAGCTCAGGAGGAGGCATGCCGGCCTTCTTTGCCTCTTCCCTGAGGCAGACGTACTGAAGCCGCTTCTTGAAGCGTTCCTCATAATAGGCGGCTTCACCTTCGTCCACCATCAAGTCAAAGGCATCGAAGAAGTATGCCTTAAGTCTGTCTTCAGCATCTTGCTCAATGCGGACGATCTCTTCCGCGCTGGGTGGCCGAGGAGTTTTAAGATGCTCCTCATAGTCCGCAATGGACTTCCTTAAGGTCTCAACCTCGACCTTCAGCGCGTCCGCTTCATCTAGAGCAGACTTAAGGTTGGCTTGGGCCAACTTCAGCTCGCTCTTCAAGGCTTCAGACGCCTCGAAGCCCAACCTCCACTTCTCCTTCTCTAGGACGGCCTCGTCCCTTTCAACCCTCAAGGCCTCCCTGGCCAAGGACTCTTGTTCGAGTGCCTTGCCCAGTTTGACCAGGACCTCTGTTTGCCGCGCCGCTTTGTCGGACAGCGCGGTTATTTGGGTCTCAAAATGTACCCTTTGGACGGCGGCCGTCCCAGTTACAACATCCTCGGCTTTCCTGATTTCGAGCCAAGCTTGCTTCAACCGCTCGTTCTCTTTATCCTTCCAGTCAAGGAAGGCGTTCAAGCGGAGGAAAAGCTGCGGACAGTAGAAGGAAAATTAGTCAAATAACAAGAGAAATACGCTAAGTGCTGGAAAGGAAAATGTGATAAAATAGAAGCGTACCTCGGCACTACAGTTAAGCATGGGGCCGAGGAACCCCTCATTGATCCCCGCAGCTTGTCACGCTGCGCTTGGGGGACCGCGCGAACCATGGCCTCGCGCATGGCCTTCCTGTCCGCACCAGTCAGAGAAAAAAGCAAAAGTGTTAGAATATTTTTCTAAAAACTCTACGTGCGTACAAAAAGTTTATATATCTAAGTGTCCACCTTGGGGCATGTTCTGGTACAGGCCGTACGCAGACATGAAGGTAGTGTCCCTAAGCTAGTTGGCAAGGGGAACCCAATGGCTAGGGACACGTTCAGTTTTGTTACCCCGCTTGACTCGGTTGACCTTGAAGTACTCAAGCTGGTGCTCGTGGCTTGGATGGATGGGCGGCTTGTCAGGTTTATGGTCCCCGCGTCCGAGCTGAATGGGATCCGGACGGCACTTGTTCATGCGGAGGTTGAACTCCGCATCTTGAGTTTTGATGCGGTAGAATCGGTGCTTCCAGTCCCTCCATTTGCTGACACGGTCGACCACAACCATGTAATCCCTGGTCGCACTCAAGATGAGCCAACCATCCACATCCTTCTCCAGCCGAGTGAGTGAGTGCATCTCACAAAAGACTGCAAAGTCTGGCGTGAAACCCTTGCAGATGCACGTCACTAAGTACCCAAAAATATTCAACCAACTGTTTGGCGTCAGTTGGAAGAGGCCAATGTCGTATTCGTCCAGAATTGTCCGGACGAATGGATGAAGAGGGAAGCGAAGGCCCACATCCAAGGCGGCCCTGTAAACGCAAAACGCCCGTTTGCGCGGCTTCTCCTCATCCCAGGTAGCCACAGCAATGGCTTTCCTGGGGACTTGTATTTCGAATCCCTCCCCCAAATGGAGGGACTCCTTGTACTTCTCAAAATCCTTTTTAGGAACTTCAGGGCTGTCTCCCCAACCGTACAAGCGTACCGGTCCCTGAAGTTGTCAATGTTGGCGACGTTTTCCTCGGCCGCCGCCTCACCTTCGGCCGTCTCACCCACGGCCTCTTTCTCAACTTCTTCTTCTTCCATTTGGTGAGAAGGTGCACTCCCAAACTCTGAAGACAGCACCCTGTCCAGGTTTGCTGCCTCGGCCGAGCTTCGGCCTCTTGAGCTTTGTACGCCCATGGAAGAAGGAACGCCCTCCTCAACTAATGGACGCTTGTCGTTGTCCTTGGCAGCGTCCGCCTGATTTCCCGAAGGAGGGGCGCTGCGAATAGGCAGGACGGACGGTTCTCTGATTGAGATTCCTGTCAAGGGTCTGTCCGCCCCGCCCAGTTGAAGCAGGGGTTGAGAAGAAGAGGGGACGGACGAACCAGAAGCGTCCGCCCCAGGATTGGAAGGGTTGTCTTTGCAGGCTACCAGTTCGGCCCCATCCATGACTGAACTGGCAAATTGAGGGAACCTAAGTTCCGGAGCAGGTACGGACGAGGCGCCTTCAGCTTGTAGGCGTTCCTCGAAGGAAGAAGTGACCTCCATGGCCAAGTGATGAGAGCCAGTGGAGGCGGTCGTTGTTTGGGTGGTGGAGTCGGTCTCCACCATTGTACTTGGGTTACTAGGGTCATAAGGGACCCTAGGGTGAACCAGACTACCGTCTGGGTTCCTGGCCGCATGAAGATCGCGCGTACGCATTGTTCTTGCCATTGCCTGAGGGGACAGAGAAGAATAAGTGGGGGTGAGTATGTACACATCAGACATGGACTCACTCCAAGGAGGAGACAACTCTTCTCCGTCCACTCTAGACTCCTCAGTCCCAGGCGAACGGCTGGCCTCATGAGGAGAGTCGGACGAAGCCGAGTATGGATCCAGAATTGAAGTAAAAGAAAAAGAAAAAGAAAACAAGTAAAAGTAAAAGAGAAAATGTAGACGGCCTACCTTTGTACGTTCTGAAAACTTTGAAGGTGGTGGTGAAGTTCTTGAAGATTGACCGGAAAACTCAAAAATTCCCGGAAAACTCAAACTCACGGCGGCGTTCTTGAAGATTAAGGGAAAAATAACTTTCTCTCACTAGAATGCTCTGACTTCTCTCTAGAATTCACAGTTGGGTAAAGTGTGAAAATGAGAATTCACCTCCCATATTTATAGAATGAATTCATGGGGGCAAAATGGTAAAACCATCTTTCCCGCCTAAACATTCAAACGGTAATTTCTTGAGAAATTACTCGAAGAAAGGGACAGAACGACGTTAGAGTTCTGTTAACTTTGGGTACCCGAAAAACCGAAAACCCGAAAAACCGATCCGTAACCGAACCGAAAATTTGGGTACCCGAACCGTTTAAAGGATTCGGGTCGGGTACCCGAACCGTTTAGGAATTAACGGTTCGGGTAGCGGGTACCCGTTAACACAGTTTCGGGTACCCGAATTACCCGAATATCTAAAATGTCAGTTTTTTTTTTGAAAAAATTGAAACAGAAAGTTTTGAAATGCTGAAACTCCTGAAAGCCGTGTTTTGTATTTAAAAAAAAAAAAAAAAAAAAAACAAACAAACAAAAGAAACGAACCCTAATCTCACTCACTTACTCACTCACTCAGCCTCCATCAAACCATCACCATCTCTCTCCTCCTCCTCTCTCTCTCTCCTCCTCCTCCTCCTCTTCTCTAATCTCTGGTTCTCTGATCTATATTCTTTATCAGCGGTTATCCAGTTATCTCAGGTAATTATCTCTTTTCAAGATCTAATTATTTGCAATGAATTCAATTTTTCCTCTAATTAGTGAAACTCTTGTTTTCCAGATCTACAGCGTTACGCTTAGTCGCTTGTGAGGTCTCCATTGAAGCGGCTTGTGAGCTTTCGTTCTCTTCCATTGAAGCGTACTCTGAGACTAAGGTCTCCATTGAAGCGGCTTGTGAGCTTTCTCTGCTCCATTGAGATTTGAGGCAACTTCATTATAAGGTAAGATGTTTTTCTTAAAATCATCGAAAATATTTGTGGGTGTTGAAATTAATTGAAGAACCTGAACTTTTCCAATGAAAATGAACTACAAGCAATATTTAGTTGGTTTTGTTGAGATAGTTTGGAATGTGTTTGAAGATAGGTTTGTTTCACTCTTCTTAATAACTATGACATGAATTGATCTGGTATGCATGTTATGAAGTTTGAAGTGAATAGGTTTTTTCATTGGAAAAAGTTGGGGGAATAGGGATGAAAGCAAAGGGGATGAATTCTTCAATTTAGGTACAACTTTGGATTAGGATGTGATATGGTGTAAGTTAAATTTGTTCGGTCTGTCGAGTTCATTGTTTATGATTCGTGCATCTGGTTTTCGTGTGCCAGTGCCTAGAAGTTAACTAATTTCCTAAATTAAGACTTGGATAATTGGATTGGAGACTGGCTTTGGTGATGTTGCTATCATACTAAGGAGCATGTTTTAAAATCTTAATCGATAATTATTGTAGGAGAAATCATTGTTCGATAGGTTTGGTGCGTTGTTACTTTGGCTTAAGGACAAGGATCGTGGATGAGTATTTTATAGTTTGATAGTAATGATGATAATGATGTGTTCCAAAAGTTAAGACTAGGGCTGGTTGGCTATGTTGTTAGGTAATTGTTTGGTTTATTGTCAATTAAATTGGTAATGTGTGATTTTCAATAGCAATAAGGGTACCCTATGTTATTTATTTATAGTCAAACCTCTTCTCAAAATATATATGTAATGTTGGCATATTTTAGCTCGTATGGTAATGTTCAGTTGTTCACTGCTTCTCTCCATCATGTTATTGCTCAACTCTCATTTTTCCATGTTGACTTCATATATTGACTCTTGACCAATGCATGATCTGATGGAACTAGTAGTTGTCTGAAGCAAATACTTAGTAAGTTAGTATTAGATTTTCAGTATGTCATTTAATTGGAACTTTGGTAGCTTGCACTTAGTGGCTTATTGATCATTGTTTTGTGTCTGGTTAGTGGTTACTAACTAGATTTTTTGAGTCTTTTAAAATGATTATTTTTTAGGCTTATTACTTTATAGTTTATAACTTTATATGATTTTCCAGTCTTGTTATTTGTATATACATGAGTGAACTTTTTGGTTAGACTGAATTTTTGTTTAGGTTCTTTCCATTACTAACTAGATTTCCAGTCCTGTTATAGTGTTATTCACTTATTTGTGTATACAACTATACATGATTACATGGGTGAACTTATTTGTTTTTTTTCATTTGTAGGAGTGTATGGAATTTGGAAGTAGTGGGGAGATGGAAGACTCATCGGCTACAAGTCAAGCTCCTCCAATTCCTAGTCCTCCTCTTGAGCCTTGGGAGTATGAGCCAATGACGGAAAATAATGACCCCTTTGTGCAACAAAATCAATCAAATGAACCTTCTGAAGATGCTGATGTTGCTGCCCCCTCTGGTGAAACTTCAAAAAAAAGTAGAAAAAGGCGGTCTCCTCATTGGGAGCATTTTATAAAGAAGGATGGAGAAAACAAGGCTGAATGTATCTATTGTCATGCATTAATTGGTTGTGCATCACTTCATGGTACCTCCGGCATGAAGAACCACATATCGCGATGTAAGGCATACCCCCCAAACATTGATCAAAATCAGAAACTACTGTCCCTTAGTCAGCAAACTCTTGATGGGAATCTTGTGGATCAAAAGAAAGGTAGACTTGAGTTATGGAAATTCAATCAAGAAGATAGTAGGAAAGCTCTGGCAAAGATGGTGATTATGGATGAAATGTCCTTTAGAACGGTGGAGCATGAAGGTTTTCGCAACTTTATGAAGGTAACACAACCCTTTTTCATTATTCCTTCTCGATGGACAGTGACTAGAGATTGTTTTAGGATTTATTTGGATGAGAAAAAAAATTTGAAGAGTTTTTTTAGCAAATGCACTTCACGTATAAGTCTGACCACTGACACTTGGACTTCTTGCCAAAATATGAATGACATGTGTTTAACCGCTCACTTTATTGACCAAAATTGGAAATTGCACAAGAAAATAATAAACTTTTGTATAATTTCTGGTCATTCTGGTGAAACTATTGGCAAATCTGTCCAAAAGTGCCTACTTGAATGGGGTATTTCTAGAGTTATGACTGTCACGGTAGATAATGCTAGTTCAAATGATGTGGGCATTCAATATTTGAAAAGGAGGTTTGAAAGTTGGAAGACTTTAGTTTTGGGTGGTCGGTTTTTACACATGAGATGCTGTGCTCACATATTAAGTTTAACGGTTAAAGAAGGATTGAAAGAAAGTGATGTGTCTATAAAAAGAATTCGTTGTGCTGTTAGGTATGTAAGATCATCGGGTGCTAGATTGAAAAAGTTTATGAGCTGTGTTAAACAAGAAAAGTTGGAGTCAAAACGTTTTCTTTGTTTAGATGTGGATACTAGGTGGAATTCCACTTATTTAATGTTGGAAGGTGCTTTGGCATATCGTAGGGCCTTTGATTTGCTTGAATGTTCTGATGGTGGTAAATTTAAGTCTGAGTTAAATAAGTCAGATGGTGTGCCTGAATCTAGTGATTGGGATCGTGTTGCCTCTTTTCTTCCTTTCCTTAAAATATTTTATGATGCTACTCTAAGAGTTTCTGGCTCGTTGTATATCACCTCTAATGTGTATTTACAAGAACTTGTTGGGATTAGTGTGTTAATCAAGAAAAAAATGTTGAGTAATGATGTGGGGGTGAGTTTAATGGCTAGTGGAATGAAGAAAAAGCATGATAAGTATTGGGAGAATGTTGATAATGTGAATCTTTTGTTGTATATTGCTGTCATTCTTGATCCTAGGCGGAAAATGGGCTATACTAAATGGGCAATTAATCAACAATATGATTCTGAAAAAGCTAAGTATTTGTGTGCTAAAGTGATGCAAACTCTGAATGAAATGTATGAACTTTATGTTTCTGAGAACCCTTTAAATGATTCCATTCCCCCCAAAACTTCTGATTTTCTGGAGGAAGTAGAAAATATGGACTCTGATGTAGATGTTGCGGAATTAGAGTTTGAAAAGGATGTGGGTTCAAGTGTTGGAGTGCAAGGGAAAAATGAGTTGGCCAAGTATTTAGAAGATGATAGAGAAGTTAATCCTGCTGGAAAAAGCTTTGATTGTTTGGGGTGGTGGAAAAAATATGGTGAAAGGTACCCAACAATAGCTCTCATGGCTAGAGATGTACTTGCTATTCCCGTTTCAACAATCGCTTCTGAATCAGCCTTTAGCACCGGTGGTCAAGTGCTTGATTCATTTCGCAGCTCACTTTCAACTAAGATGGTAGAAGCCTTGATTTGTGCACAAGATTGGCTACGTACATCTCAAGGTCCACTTATACTTGAGGAGAGACTTGAAGACATGGAAAAAATTGAATCAGGTAACATTTTTTTTTTTTCCCTTTAAGCCTGATATCTTCCTTTTCCTTACTCTTTTTTTTTTTTTTTTGAAGAAATGTTACCACTTGGTGAGGAACAATCCCTCTTTGTTGATGATGATTAGAGGAAGGAGTTGTTAGAGGCAGGAGCTGTTATTAGCTTGAAGGAACCTTTCCTCTTTGTTGGTGATTGGACTAACTAAAGGCAACATTTTTTTTTAATCAGACATTATTTAAGGTTATGTAATGAGTTGTATAAGAAATTGTATGTTTGGAGTTTGGAGTTTGGAGTTTGGAATTTTTTAGTTTTTTTTATAAGAAACTCTATGTTTGTAATTAAGTATGAGACTATTTGGTTGTTATTTTTTTTTTAATTCATGGACTATTTTTTTTTTTCTTTGTTCAGATGGTTATTTTTTGAAATCATGGATTTTTAATGTACTTGTCAGGTATTCAGGTTGAATTTTTTATTTTTTTTTGATAAGATATTCAGGTTGAATTTATAGTAAAAAAAAAACATAAGTAAAAAAAAAAAAAAAAAAAAAAAAAAAAAAAAAAAAAAAAAAAAAAAACTAGAAAAAAAGCAGGTGTTAAATACATAAAAAGACCCAAACAAAAAAAAAATCAGCTTATTGGTTCGGTTCGGATATTTGGTTCGGGTACTCGTATTTTCGGGTACCGAACCTTATTGGATCGGTTTCGGGAATTGGTTTTAGCCTTAACGGTTATTGGGTACCCGAACCGATAACGTTATTGGAACGGGTACTCGTCCCATGCTCTCCCCTAATTGACGGCACGTCAAAGTGAGTTGAAATGAGTTAAGTGACAAATTAAAGAGTTTTACACCTTCAACACTTAGTCTCCAAAACTTGAGAATATCTAAGAGAACAATGCGTCCGCCCAGTTCTCAGACGATTCAGACGTACGCAGCATGATTAAAGAGCCGGAGGGTACGTCTGAAATCATGGAAGCCCCATTGATGTGGCCGCTCTGGGTGGTTAGGAGATAAGCTCCTCCCAGAGTATCAGAACGTCCAGCCTCATTGCTGTGGCCGCTCTGGGTAGTTAGGAGATCAACTCCTCCCAGAGTATGAGGACGTCCAGCCCGAAGTAAGCGGACGTCCAAATGAACTCAGAGGTTAAGCCTCTCTCAGAGTACGAGAACGTCCAGTACAAAGTGTGGACGTCCAAATGAGCAAGAAGCCAAGATCATTCCAGACTACGAGAACGTCCAGAGCAAAATATATAGACGTCCATGTAGCAAAAAGAGCCTTGAATCAAGAGTATATGGACGTCCAGGGCAGATGGGAGGCAAACCTAACCCAGAGTACCAGGACGTCCAGAATGCAAGTTCAGAGGAGGCGGCCAGTAAGTGTACGAGCCACCCCCTCTGAGGGGCAAATGTTTAGGGTAAAAATACCCCAGGTACGTGGCCCAATCTCATAGTGACACGTGGCCCAGTAAAAAGGCGACACGTGGCCCTATGAGAGTGAGACACGTGTCCACCTGTCAGGGTGACACATGTCAGCCATCTCTAAACGCCCTAATACAACATCAGAAAGAGAAAAAGGCCCTGATGACCTCAGGCCCAAATCCCGAGAAACCCTTGAAAGCCGTAAAACGGCGCCCCCCATGACACGTGGCGACCTCTGATTGCGCAACCAATCATGTCACGAGATTCTAGGGCATAAACCCTAGAGGGGCACATGTTCCCACCCCTATAAATACCCCAATCATTTATGATGGGGGGGGTGGATTGTGACATAACATAAATATAGAGCATTAAAGAGCTCCAACTTCTCTCTACTTTCTCTCTCTAGCTTTTCCGATTTCTGATCTCTAACTTGATCGTCGGAGGCGAATATTCCGATAGACGGAATATTCATTGTTTTGCAGGTGTCCACGTCTCGTTGCCAGGAGAACGTGACCAGTATCCGAGGAGTTCACAAAAAACCCTGAAACATGTTCGTTAAGAGGTTGTGTACAAGCTCAATCAAAGCCTAGTCAAGACTCGTTAGTTATTATTACAAATGAGCTTTTAATAAAATTCAACCAAAAGAACTCAATTTGAACAACTATGTGTTTGATTCTTATAGGCTCACGAACAAGAGTTGACTTAAGTGCTGAGCAGCTTAATGTCGTTTAAAAAAGGTCTCGATTCGAGCCTCGCCGAATACAAAAAACTTTTGTTAAGCAGGTATGCGACTCGGATACCAAGTTCTATTGAATTGGGTGGGGCATACTAAAAAAAATTCACATCTTAATATATAACTAGTGTGAGCCCCGGGCAATGCCCCTGATTGCTAGTTTGTGTATTTCTACTATTTGTATATAGTGTGTAGTTCGAGAATTGTCTTGGTTGTCACTTTTTTTTTTTACCTCATATGTAATATATTCTAGTCTTGTGAAAAAATAAATGAATTATATTACCTCTATTTTACTTAATAATGAAAGGAATATATAATATTATATGAAATTTGAAACATTAATAAAAGTTGGTTGAGATGGTAAATGTATTACATTTATGTATTGGAGGTTATAGGTTTGAATCTAGCTTAAGGCATATTTTATTTTGTTAAATGAGAAATGGCAAGACTTCGTGGCACATACACTTTGGATAGTGCAGTGGTATTGTGACATGGCGTATATACTATGAAGAGTGCCACGTGGCACTCTTCCTTTAAGAGGAACACCTTTTAATATATAGTATACATAAGAAATATATAGTACTTCCTCCGTTCTTTTATTATTGCACCACTTGCTTTTTTAACAAGTTTCACAAATATTACACCATTTCCTCTTTAAGAAAAAAATTATTTGTATTCACACTACAAATACCCAATATACCCTTGCCTTTTCAAACTTACTTTTTAGTTTATCAATATGTCACATGAGTAATTTTATATTTTTACCTTTCTCTCTCTCACTTTTTTCCACTACCAAAATATTTGTACCCAAACCCTATGGTGCAATAATAAAAAAAACGGAGGATGTACATTAATATTATTCGCAAGTTATACTGAATTAAAGTTATTAAATTGAATTAAACATTACCTAAACTTTAATTGTTTTGATCCTCTCAAAAGACTTTCACAAAATCAATAAAAATATTACTTGACTTTAAAGAGTTCATCTTGATCTAAGGGCCTGTTCACTTCAGCTTAATTTTAGTTCAGTTCAGTTCTGTTCAATTCAACTCTTAATTTCTTTCTCTCATAAAATATTCATTTCAGCTCACTTTACTTTAGTTCACTTCAGCTCCAATCAGTTCAGTTCAGCTGCAATCAGTTCAGTAAATATGAACAGGCCTAAGCGACCTTATTGCTACTTTTAGCCTGAAAAACACTTGTTTTCGAATTTCACTATCTATCCAGTTTAGACCTTCTAAATAGTCCAGTTAGATTTCGAAAAAACCACTCAAAGTGGAGTGTATGTCATTATTAATCAATATATAAGGTTACAACTTACAAGACGACACTTCGTAACTGTGTTAGAAAAACAAAATATGCAAAATATATTTCTAAATTGCGACAAATATTATGAATTTAAAATATCTATCAAGTCCAAAACAGCATGATATGCAAGTTAAGTATATCAAGGTCAAAATTGGTATTATTTGAGATATAAGGATAAAACCACTAACTCCGGGCTCGTTTGGTATTACTGTGGTTTTCTGTTTTTTGGTTTTTTGTTTTTTTAAAACCATATGATAAATGTCCTATAATACATCAAAAATTAGTCAAACTTATTAAAATCATGATTATTTTGAAAACTGACAACAGAAAAGAAGAAACACCTTTTTCTTGTTTCCTGTTTTTGGTTTTTTGTTTTTAAAAAAACAGAAAACTAAAAACTAAAAATGATACCAAACAAGCCCTCCACTAACGGTTTTACCTTTTAATCCTAAAACCGCATTATTTTTTCCTAGATAACACCCCTTCTAAAACCGCGTTATCTTATCCGTGGATAACACCTTTCTAAAACCGCGTTATCTTATCCATGGATAACACTCTTCTAAAACCGCGTTATCTTATCCTTGGATAACACCCCTTCTAATTAAAACCGCGTTATCTTATCCCTAGCTCACCATTCTAATTTGCTATGAATTTTGCTTTAATTTTCCTACAAAAACAAACACAAACAAAAAAATAAATAAAAAATGCTCTCTCCAGACATTACTTGGGTGAATGTCTAGGGTTTTCCAGGCAACATCCCCGAGCTCGCTTGTTCTCGACATGTCCCAGGTTTGTGACTTCAATTTCATTCAAAATGCTGATCCAATTATTAAATTTCTTAATCAAAATGGTTTAGAAAAAATTCATATAACAAAATACAATAAATTCTAACCCCTGAATTTTGTGGTGTACAGTTGATAAAACTCTAATGCTTAAGAAGTTTTCTGAAGACGGGGTTTTCTGGTTCCGATTATATTGATGTTGTCAAAGTAGATCCTTAAACTTTTATCTCCGGCTATCATATAAAATGAGTGTATCGTCTAGAGATGGCGATGAACAGTGGGCCTCGATCCTAAACTCGAATTTCCTTTTATGACGAGTGCAATAACTCTTTCGAAAGGTTTAATGAGTTTATGGAAACAACCATGATATTTTATAGGTATCGTAAGATTCATAAGGTTGACTTGAACTAACAATATAAAAGTTTCATGAATTCGATAATTAGATTGTGTCTATTTTTTTTAGTAATTAAGGAAGTAGGAACTTTGTTTGGATTTACTAGTTATCAGTCGTACTCCATACTTGCTGCCTCTAGAAATTCTCGTGTGAATCAATGTAAAAAATAAGCATAAATCTTTCCCAAGTCTCCCCTACTGCTGTGAATTGGAAATTACTTCAAACCACACAAGATCCACTCTAAGATAATCGGCATGACAATTTTTTTTTCATAAGATCGCTCACCATGCCTCGCTAAACATCGATTACATTGGCATGGCAAAATTTCTTTTGGCATGGTGAGAGATCTAATAAAGAAAGTGTCATGTCAATTATCTTAGAGTGGATCTTGTGTCGTTTAAAGTGATTTCCAATTTACAGTAACAATAGGGGAGACTTGGCATAGATTTAAGCTTAATTTTTTCATTGATTCATACGAGAATTTCTGGTGGCAGCCAGTATGGAGTAGGATGATAATAAGGAAATCCAAGCAAGTTTCACAATTTGCTTAATCACTAAAAGAAGAAACACAATCTAATTGTCGAATTCAAAACCTTTTATATTCGAGTTCAAGACAAATTTATGAATCTTACGAAACCTATGAAGCATCATGACTATTTCCATATATAATCTCGTTAAACTTTTCCAAAGAGTTATCAAACTCGTCATAAAGGAATTCAAGTTTAGTCATTGATGCCCATGTCCATTGCCATCTTTTAGATAATATGCTTGTTTTATATGCTAGTCTTCAGATTGTTCCTGCAATCCAATATTTGAAGACGATATGGGTTGTGATTACCATGTCATTGAAATTTTGAAGAAATCGCGAAAAAAGGAGACTTCATTGTATTTCCAAAAATTTGGTGCCAAATTTAGCTTTGTTGCAGAATTATGGGATCAAAATTCATACTTAATTAGCACATGATTGGAAATTCTATGACTTTTATCAGAATGCTTGTTCTGGCTCCTTTTGTTTGGATGTTTTATTTCTGAGTTAACAAACATTTTTGTTTGTTTATTTGGTGATATAGTTTTATGATAGCTTGTTCTTTGCTGTTCGGTTCAATTCAGCTCATAATTTCCTTCTCTCATAAAATATTCATTTCAGCTCTATTCAGTTCAGTGCAGTTCAACTCTATTTAGTAAATATGAATAGGCCCTAATTTGCAAAATAATTTCAATTTGGTGCTGGAGAGATCACAATATTCTGGTTCTAAGGTTTGTTTTATTATTTTTTTTTAAATTTTTTTACTGCTATGGCTATTTCTACCTTGTGACTTTCAAAGACCAAAGCTTTATGTGATATGCAGCATTATTCTATCAGCTATGTTATCGTGTTCGATTGCATCCTAGCTCTTATTTACAGCGTACTATCCATTTGTGAGCAGCTTTTTCTTTTTTTTCCTTTTTCAACATAGAAGAACACAAAATGGAAAAACAGAAACAGAGAAGGGGTTACGGCCCTTTCCTAGCTTCGACTGCTAACTTGCTAAGGAGTGAGCTTTCTCAACTCTTTCTCTACTAAGTTTCCTAAAAGTACAAGAGGAGAGATTATAAGCTAATTGCTGCATATTAGCAAATGATTGTTTTACACTCTGTTGGTGCATCAATTTCTTCTCGTAGCATCTCTCTGGATTAGGTTGCTGGAATCCGTCTCCATCACTGCTCTGCTGATAGATCCTCAATGCTTTTGATTGCGTGGAGGGCTGCTATAGCTTCTGCTTGCTTGTATTGGGGAAATTGCAAAAACCTTGTTAAAGCTTTGTAATAAAACCCGACCCCTATGAAGCTGATTTTACCTGCTTCCCTTTCCCTGTGTATATTTCCCTTCAGGCTTTTCCATGCTCCATCTATTGTGGCAAGGATTAAAGACCAACCCTGTTTTTCTTTAGTACTCAAGGTTATAATTCGTTCTGCTTGCTGTTGCTCTCGATTCCTATAGTAGTCCTTAGGATAGGGTTTATACTGAATTCTCCTATATTATGACCCATGATTTTGCTTGACTCAAAATTATTTTTGGGTCGTATTTATTTCTTCCAAATATGCAGTCATTACAAAGAAGCCAGCTGCTCCAAAACAGAGAGACTATGCTCCAAAGTAGTTTGTGTTCTAATAAATGTCAGGGGGATCATGTTAACGGATTTTAATGTTTTCGGTAGATATAGTTTTGTTTAAACTAATGGGTTACTTACACTCACCGCCTAGGATATGTTTTAATGTTTTCGGTAGATATAGTTTTGTTTAAACTAATGGGTTACTTACACTCACCGCCTAGGATATGTTACATGAAGCGTATATGAACAAACATAGCTGTAATTTAAAGATCTCAACACACATTTTCTATATAGCATATCATATACAATTAGTATCTTTTGGTAAGTCGGTTAAAGCTCAATATTTGTTTTTCAACATGTACTACAAGGCGTATAAAGCATCAATAGTGTAAACCTAGCATAAATATAGTGCACTTGAGAAATACAGGAAACTAGTACTACAAGGCTTATAAAGCATCAATTCCAACATGTTTTTCATTTTTATATTAGCAGGTAAGAAAAACCTACACTATCCCCTAATTCGAATCATTTTGAGAATGTTTCTCAAAAACAAATTGATCAGAATAGTGTAAACCTTGAGGTCAGACTACTTATTAGAACAGGCATACTGCACAAACATAAAAACAGGTTGCAAACATTTGCCTGACTGGCAACAAAAGCATTGTGCACTTACCCATCATCCAGTAGCATCGGAATCCTGGTTCATATGTTGAAATGAGGATTTGCTTTTCCTTGAGTTAGCAGCTTTGCATTAACACCAACATAGTTTGCATAAATTTCATGAACCTCCACATATGGTAATACTAAGTTATTCACAAACTTAGACTCATTCATCGACACAGTATGGTAAAAAGAGTAATTCTTCTTGATCAAACCTTTCTCCTTTAAAACCAGAAAGACTTGATGTCTCGGCATTACTCTCTTTTCCAAACTACAAGTCATGAAAGCACTTCTGGACATCAGGAAAGCAGGCTGGTAACCCAGCTCACTCATGAAAAAACTCAACTTCCTCTTAGTCATTGCTTCAGAATGTCCGAGGCAAGAAGGAATTCTTCTTATTAGTTCCATGAAATCAGATCGTGTCCATCCAAAGCTCTTATAAACTTGAAATTTAGACTCAACAATCTGCTCACTATAATTCCTTAGGATTCGGACCGCATACAAGAACATGGTTGAGTCTCGAGAAATCCCAAACTTCTGTTCAACCTTAATCAATAAATTCTCAAACGTTATAGGCCTTAAAAAAAAGGCATCAAGGCACTGCATAACATGTTTCTGGATTATATCATATGGGATACCATATTTTTCCAACAATTCAACATTCGAAATTAGATTGTTATGACTATTGATCCAGGAGCCTCGACTACAAACAGACGACGAGCTAAGAGACTTACGCACATTCCCATCACTACCCAAAACCTGCCTCAAATTTTGGATTAGAGGATTCAAGTGCATACATAACATTGTAGGTCTTTTGGCTACAGACCTAGATAGATCAGACTCAGAAAATCCGATCTCCCGAAGAAGCTCAAATTTGGGTTTTAGGGTTTTATCAACATTAGACAATAAAATTCGAGGTTGAACAGAGATGATCTTTCTAATCTGGGATTCATCAAAACCATTTTGTTTGAAGAAATTAGTAACTAAATCAGCATTACAAGCCCAATTACACCAATCAGTACTTACATTCTTTGCATTTGCTGATTTCCGATGCCGAGCAAGCTTGGTAGAAGTGGAGAGAGATTGTTGGGAGGAAAACCCTAGAACTTCAACCAAGTAATTCGTCAAAGAAGAAGATGGAATAGCTTCAGTTGAGGAAGAAGATGATTTTGAATAGCGTAAAAAGCGCCGAAAACCATGGATGAAGTTGAGAGCTTGGACGCCATTGAAGAAGTTGCTCCCCCATTTCAGTCGCATCATCTTCAGTGTGTAAGAATAACTTTGAGCTGAGCTATTGAGACTTGAGAGTATGAGACTTGAGTAGTCTTAAAACTTTGGTGCACCTAAGTACTAGAAGTTGCTAGGGCCGCCGTAGACGTTCACACATCCACTAGTATGATATTGTTTGCTTTGGGCCGGCAAAGCCAAAATGTCTCATACTAGTGTAGTGAACATCTCAATAATAAGGAGCTCTCTCCTCGTTATTTCTTTCATATGGGACTTAGGACGCATATTCCTAACAGGAATAAGGATGAAATGGTACTCCGTATTATTCATCTATTTCTTTTAGAGTATTGCTATGATTATATGGAATATAAAACTTTATTTTTGTTTTTGTTATTTATGGGAAGTAGAAGGTCCATCATAGAAAGAGGGGGAAAGGGAAGGATATAAGAAATTTCATCTCTTATAAAATGAGTTTGGTGAGATCTGACCCTTGGCTTTATTTAGGTTTGGAAGTCAAAAGGTAAGCAATTGCTTTAACACCATATCTTGTATTAAAACTAATTACATTTCAACAATTTTAAAAATGATTTCACAAAAATTTTGCATAATTTAATTTGTTATTACTCCGTAATAATTATGTTTTACTCTTAAAATTTCTTTTGGTCACATTTTTAAATATCATATTTGGGGCTAAAAGCCTAAATTAACCTTTAACATAACTCATTTAATTAGGGCCTGTTATCTTACGTTGAAATTCAGTTCAGTTCAGTTCAGTTCAGCTCAAATCAGTTCAGCTCCTAATTTCCTTCTCTTATAAAATATTCAGTTCAGTTCAGTTCATTTCAGCTGAGTTCAGTCAATGAGAACAGGCCCTTAATATGGTTAAGTCTTGTTAAATCATTAACTTGAATGGATTAAAAAATCCCAAGATGAACTTGCAAGTTTTGGGTGAGCTCAACCTTTCTAACCCTAATTTCAAGTGAGCAAAAAATGGAAGGGATAATTTGTTGTTGCAAGAGAAGGGCATAATACCCAGAAAAAGTAAAAGTAAAACATGGTCCACCAAGGTCATGATACTTCGACAATGGTTATGGGAACAAGTATAACTTACAACAATATAATGAATATGCTGGGTATAATTACCACAACACTTCTACTCTACTCCATTTTTTGAGATTTATTTTTTCAAAAAAAAAAAAGTGAGAAAAATAAACATTAGGAAAACTAACAAATCGACCCGGCTTTTCAATGCAATTACTTAGCCTACATCCTAACTTTTGATGCTGTATTGAAGTATTATTATTTAGTCTCATCAAGACTAAAAAACTAGAAAGGGGTTAATGAGGTGGTATAATAGTGACATCGGTATTCAACTTCTGGTTTAGGGATCAAATCTGATGGGCTCGTTAAAAGAATTTAGTCAATAAATACTTTGACTAATAGTGGGACCCCTTCTTTTACAATGTTTTGTTTATGTATCACGATGATAAACTTGTATTTTTTTTCTCCATAAAGGCCAGCCACGAGCAACTACAAGTTTCTTCCGGTCACAAGAAAGCATTATCTTTGGCTTTCCCAACTACAAGTTGGTTCCAAAGCATTTAGCTGCTATTTCTCCATGGTCATCACAACTTACAGTTGATTACTTCTGATTCTTCTTGCATGATGTCCACCTTTATCACTAAGCTCTCCTCATAATTGAAAGAAGAAATCTGTACAGCATAAAAATTGCTTTCGAGTTCAAGTATCATAAAACACCATAGCTCACCATTATTATATGTTGATATGATTGTTCAATTTTACAAATCTAATACTCCATAATGGATATCTTATCACTCTCTGCTTGAACAGTTGGATGTCATGCATAAGCATGCACAATAATATCTACATGTATGTCGAACATATAGTTGCCTCTTTGATTTATATCAATTAGAAAGGAAGGCTTTATTAATAGCAAGTCTCACAAGGCAAAATAACAAAAGTCTATATAACAGGAAATCATACAAAGGTGAGCATGATACCTTATCTTTTAGATTGGGTAGGAAAGGGTTGCAAAACACCAACATCTTCTCCATATCACGAAAAAAAAAAAAAAAAATAGAGACAAAGTGGTAAACACAGCACAATGTGCGAGCAGACCATCTTATTACCATACTTTTGCAACTATGTAGTAGATTAAAGCTAAAGCTTTGGAATTCGGGACATAAACAGGATAAAAAATTTTCAATCCAATCCAGCTTATGAGAAAATTTTCATGGCACACCGCTCTAATTTTTGCCAACCATTCATTTCCCACATGTCGGATGTAAGTCAAATTGTCAATTCCAGCTTTTGAGGGGACAACTCGGCAAGTTCTTGCTATTTCATCATCTTACCAGCAGCTAAAACAGAGATACTCTTTCTCCTAAACTGATATCAAACTGCTATAATGCTATGGGTACCCTCATAAATAAATAACAAACAAATCAGCAAAAGCCAAGAGACATGATATTAAAGGGAATCACTAAACTTAAATCTCACTAGTTCCTTCAGGCTTCATTTCCCACGGAAGCAACCATAAGTTCTACATACTGAGTAGCTTGAGCTTTCATCCAGATGCCATGAATATATATGTATCACAAAATTAAACATATCAGATTTACTTTCTATGCTCTCAGCACTAGATTACTGCCTTCAAGTCTTCGACACATATGAGATTTCTTCAAGTGCAAAGAGGTTGGTTTTCACTATATATACAAAGTAAGACAACTAAAAATCTGAACTTGTGTGTGCAATTCCTACAAGCCAAACTCCACAGCATCATGTTTCAACACATTCTACAGTATTAAAGAATGAAATAGCATCTGCAAACAACAGGGCTTGAATTTCGGTTTCCGTACTTATAGTATGTGTGAGCTTTGCATAAACATCTAGCTATAGACTTGAATGCCAACACAAACTTTTCAGAAAAAGTATAGTCAACTAGAAGGCATACAGTGATGCATTAAATTATATCATCCTCATAAAACTCATTTCTCTTCACCACCAATAATTCTCTGTATCTGAACATTTACTTGTCTCAAGCTATATGGTAAAAAGCAAATACAAGATGTCAAGAAGCAGAGTCATGACCTAGCTCATAAGAAAAGATTCACTAGATCGTAATCCATCAGATGACTAGAGAAATATAAAAATCCATTCCAAAATTCTATAATCAAGACTGTATTTTAATCAGTGCATTTGACAACAAATACAGGAAACTAGAACTACAAGGCATATAAAGCATCAATTCCAACATGTTTTTTCAATTTTTTATTATCAGTAAGAGAAAGCTACACTTCACCCTAATTTGAATCATTGCATTTGACAAATTCTATAATCATACTTTAATCAGTGCATTTGACAAATACAGGAAACTAGTACTACAAGGCGTATAAAGCATCAATTCCAACATAAATCATTTTTCTATTAGCAGGTAAGAAAAAGCTACACTAACCCCTAATTCGAATCATTTTGAGAATGTTTCTCAAAAACAAATTGATCACAATAGTGTAAACCTTGAGGTAAGACTACTTATTAGAACAGGCATACTACACAAACATAAATCAGGTTGCAAACATTTGCCTGCAAATAAAACAAGGATGGTATATTAATTAAAGCAATCAGAACAGTGAGGAGTTCAGATATAAAAGAGATGTATCATGAGCTTTAAGGAGAGAACTCACTTACAAGCAAAGAAATTATTTTATTGTACATATATGAGCATAAAGAACCACAGAGAACAAAAAACAACCCTCCCTATTGTCCCTATAAGCAAAAGCCTCTAAATGAAGGATTGTTTTGTGAATTCGTCTAAGTAAAGTAGCATATATTTCAGCTCGTTTAAAGTTAACAATGTTGGTTAACTGATGCCACGTGATGAAATTGTTTCATTAGGGCAGTAAGTAGTAACACACCTTTAAAGGTTGAACATTACAAAGAATTACAGTAAAAATAAATCTATATCAAGTTAAGGAAAACAGTTATGATAATCCCTGAAATTATGAATTCAACTAGCTGACTGGCAACAAAAGCATTGTGCACTTACCAATCATCCACTAGCATCAGACTCCTGGTTCATTTGTTGAAATGGGAATTTGCTCTTCCTTGAGTCAGCAGCTTTGCATCAACACCAACATGGTTTGCATATATTTCATGAACCTCCACATATGGTAGTACTAAGTTATTCACAAACTTAGACTCATTCATCGATACAGTATGGTAAAAAGAGTAATTCTTCTTGATCAAACCTTTCTCCTTTAAAACCAGAAAGACTTGATATCTCGGCATTACTCTCTTTTCCAAACTACAAGTCATGAAAGCACTTCTTGACATCAGGAAAGCAGGCTGGTAACCCAGCTCACTCATGAAAAAACTCAACTTCCTCTTAGTCATTGCTTCAGAATGTCCTAGGCAAGAAGGAATTCTTCTTAATAATTCCATGAAATCAGATCGTGTCCATCCAAAGCTCTTATAAACTTGAAATTTAGACTCAATAATCTGCTCACTATAACTCCTTAGGACTCGGACCGCATACAAGAACATGGTTGAGTCTCGAGAAATCCCAAACTTCTGTTCAACCTTAACCAATGAATTCTCAAACGTTATAGGCCTTGAGAAAAAGGCATCAAGGCTCTGCATAACATGTTTCCGGATTATATCATATGGGATACCATATTTTTCCAACATTTCAACATTCGAAATTAGATGCTTATGATTGACCCATAAGCTTCCACAATAAGAGCTAAGAGCCTTACACACATTCTCATCACTACCCAAAACTTGCCTCAAAGATTGGATTACAGGATTCAAGCGCATACATAATAACGTAGGATTTAGGACTATAATCCTAGATAAAACAGACCCAGAAATTCCGATTCCTCGAAGAAACTCAAATTTGGGTTTTAGGGTTTTATCAACATTAGAAAATAAGATTTGAGGTTGACGTAAGATGATCTTTCTAATCTGGGATTCATCAAACCCATTTTGTTTGAGGAAATTAGTGATTAAATTAGCATCACTAGCCCAACTACACAAATCAGTACTTACATTCTTTGCTTTTGTTGATTTCCGACGCTGAGCAAGCTTGGTAGAAGTGGAGAGAGATTGTTGGGAGGAAAACCCTAGAACTTCAACCAAGTAATTCGTCAAAGAAGAAGATGGAATAGCTTCAGTTGAGGAAGAAGATGATGTTGAATAGCGTAAAAAGCGCCGAAAACCATGGATGAAGTTGAGAGCTTGGACACCATTGAAGAAGTTGCTCCCACATTTCAGTTTCATCATCTTCACCGCGACACTGCGGGTGATCTTTACCTTTGCACGAGGAGCCCCTATGTCTCATATAGAGAAACTTCTCAAAAGGGTAAAATTGTAATTATTGGTAAAATCACCACTTGAAGTACTGGTTATTTTTAGAGGTGAACAAAAAAACAAGGTGCTCTGAATTTAAACCGGAATCTATTAGGAATAACCGGAATTTCTAGGGGTGAGAAAAAATCAGGGTACCTTGAATCAGAACCACAATCCATTCGGAATCACAAGTTATGGTCGGATCCTCTTGGACTTTTAGGTAGTAAAATTGAGAACTTGTTGCTACAAGCTTTAAGTTTTTTAAATCATAACTTGTAGAATACCTTGAATTGAAACAGGAATAGAAACTTGCAGGTTTTAATTTCAGGAACTTGTTGAATAGGTTCCGACTTCCATTATGAGAAATCTGTTGCAACAAGTTTCGGTTTCGGTTCCAAAAACATTTAAGTATGCTTACCTCTAGTTAATTTATCTAAACCGCTACTTGAATTAGCATTTTTACTAGAATAACATGCAATTATTTACAATTTTGTCATTTAAGAAACAAATTTTCTAAATGAAAAGGTTGAAATTTCTCCTTCTACATCATGCAAGGATTGGAATTTAATACACAATATTTATCTATATCTATTTATTTTTGTTTATATATTTTTATTTATTATTACATATTGAAAGACGTTTCTAAACAAGTACTACCAGCCACATGACGCTTTCCTCAATTAATCGAGTATTTCATTTCACATGCTTGATGCTTCAAAATGAAATAAAGTTTAATAACTTAAGAGTTAGCCACAAAGCTACCACATATTACATGTCATTCTATCAAAATTAAATACAAATAAGGATTTCAATCATGGAATAATGCGATAACTCAAGGCATTGTCCGAGCCAAAAAATCACATTTGTCGTATCCTCACACTTTTTCAGTTTTCCCCGATTCATTTGAAGTTAGGCTAACAAAGTAGAACTTCCCCTGTGCTTCAATCTGAATTAATCTCCACTGGTGTAAATAAATTTGTGTGAGCTGTGTAATTTATATTCGAGCAGCCAATTCAAACTACATGTAGAAAACATAATTGTATGCAACTAAGACTGTAGATGATATCATGGACTATACTTATCTACACACTGATGTCGTATACTACAGAGTTTGTTGAAAATGTTGATTGTCATACGGAGTAAGAAAATAATGGTGGTGTCACAACTCACAAAGATGTCGGGATGGATCACTGGGTTCCCGCTGCCTCCTATAGCCGTAGTCCCTTGGTGGTTTCACAGATTCAACTCTTCGTTCACCTTCTTCCCCTTTGGAGAAAGGAGACGTAATTTCCTTGAATTGAAAATTTTGAATAATGAAGTTCAATGATTCCCTTGAAAAACCTCCCAGTGACAGTGATATTAGCCAGTCAAAGGATATAAGATACATAGTATATAGTTAGGGATAGACTCCATAGTCCATACACTCGAGTTCTAATCGATAACAACCCACGCTTGTTCTAGACATGTGAGGGCTATTGATACCATTCTAAGGCACTTATAAAAAAGGTCCGGTAAGGCGGTAATGTTTCATCTTATTAAAGATACTCATCAAATCATTCCCTGCTCTTCTACAAACACCCCAAGTTTAGACTACATCCTACATCCAAACAGCCTATATACAGCATCAAAGAGGGAATAATAATTATTTTAAAATACTATTATAAAAAAAAACAGTTATCATATTTCCTTCAAGATAGTACTATACAGTTGCAGATCATATAGACCATAGCTCATCTATTGGACATTATTCTAACAATCACGATGCTACCTTTTTACGCTTTTTGGCAGTCTTGGCAAGGGCATCACAAGTCTCCCTTCTTCGTTTTGAATTGTTATTATTAATACTATTGACATTGTTGTTATTGTTTTCATTGTTGTCGTTATTGTTGTTGCCACCCAAGCTGCCTTGAGATTGCAGTGCGTCTCTTACAAAGAATTTTAGCCTCCATAGTGTGGATTCACTCTGTGCAACCGAAAGCAATGTCAAAGGACAAACAAAAATTACATGGATCTGACACGATAATAGCCTATACGGCAGACAATATATCCTAACTAAACTGGATCAGAAAAAGAATACCTGAGCATCAATATCAAGGTCCACCTCCTCAGCATTTGCTAAAAACCCAGGATTGCGGAAACAATCTCTAGAGCTCTACTGAGATCATCAGTGGATAGCCTTGTGAGGGCTGTGCCAAGCAGCCTTTTTTCTTCGGTTGACATTTTCCTGAAATTTAGTGAATCAAATTCAGTTTCAAACATGCAGGGAGCACATAGTCCGGTGCTCAGCCAAAAAAAAAAAAAAAAAAAAAAAAACTGATTCAAGGTTGCTAGCAAGTACGGCAACTATAATCTGTACATAAGACATCATTTACCTGCACTTTTGAACCAGCTGTTCCCTAAGATCATCAAGGTGAATGTCTGCCTCAAAAAGCTGATAATTTAGTTCAAGGGAAATATATTAGGGTCAAGTACGAATTTAGGTGTGATAATTCAATGAATAGCATTGCATAATGGATTAAAGCATATGCATAAACATTGCCTGAAGGGGAAAATTGTTAAGATATAAAAGCCAGTTACCCCGATAAACTTTCTATGAAAAATAAATTTGTACATCTCTACTTGACAATAAACCAAACACCCGTTAGTCTACTCCAAAAAAGAAGAGCACGAGAGTAATGAAAAGTTGTGATATGTTTTATATGCAGAGTACTATTATTATTATTATTAGACATTGTGAAAGTAAATATGGTGCTTTAAAAATAGGTAGTCGTGTAACCATCAAAAAAGTGGTTGTGGAATTTATTTAGCTGCATCAAGTTTATCAAATTTGGAGTATTTTACTAGTGATTTCAGAAGCATTTATACCTCAGTGAGCTCAACATCTCATAAATCACGTCTGACAGGAATGTTAATTACATGACTGCCAAATATTAAAGTTTCAATGAGAGCCCAATAGCTCCAAAATAAACAAACCTCATTGCTGACATCCCTTGCCATTTTGGCATAAGTAGCCTCTCGAGCTAGCTGCAGACTAAGCTGTACATGAGCTTCCTCTTCTTCTCGCCTTTTTTCCTGCAACAGCAGCCAGCGTTTTTCAGAACCATGTGAAAAAAAAGGATAAAATATGGCAAATCACATATAACAAAGAGCTAACTACTATTCACACAAAAACAACGGCCTTATTCACTGGAATCTCACCTCTTCTGCAACTTTAGGCAAAAATTGTAGCCATTTTTCTTCAAACTTTGCCAGCAAGGTTTTTGCCATGACATGGTATTCATTCTTTTCACCATTATATTTCATTGCATTCTTGAAAACCAACCTCACATCTGCACATATCTCCCATACATGTTTATAGCCACCACCGTCTTTAGCCTCCATTTGTTTCTTTATCGTACTGAAATCCATAGGTTTTTCAATAATCTGGTACAAGGAAAAAATGTTGAGGAATAACTCATAAGGCAAATAAAATGACAAGCAAAAGCAGATAAAGCTTGAAACAATCTAAGAATAATATTCCTACAACTTCTAACAAATTATTGTTGAACAATATCAAACATTGACCACAAAAGATCAAAACAAAAGTTGATTGGATGGAGCAGAGTAGTGTTCACAAAACATTTTTTTTTTTTTTTTTTTTTTTTTTTTTTGGAAACAGTGTTAACAGAACATAATGAAACTAAACCAGTGAAAAAAAAGAAATAAGGACTTTATGTTACCTCATAATAATCATCCAAACCAAGGCCTTTGACATCTACAGGCTCCATAAAAGGCCATGCACACGGGTGTTTAGTGATCTAAAAAGCAAAGAAAAAAAGGGGAATATCAGGAGAATTTAAATAACAACCCATAAATTTGCAGCAATTGATCCAAGACCACAAAAACAAGGAAAACAACTGTACAAATGTACAATTGTACAAAGCCATAGGCAGCTTTTGAGGATGTCCACAGATACAAAGCACGGAAAACATTCATAACTTTTCCTGAATCAGCATAAAATCAAGTAAAGATGTTTTAGGAGAGACCTTATTCTTCTTTTATAACTCTAATCCTACAGCAGCATACAACTTCTTAGCCACCTCAAAGGCATCAGCTTAATTAATTTTTCGATAAGATCATTTCAAAGGATTAATCTGATAGTGAGGTTGAAAAATGTTTGGCTGGCTCAAAGTAAAACTTCCCAGTTACCCAGCACAAGTTTAATCCATGTAACTGAGGACAAGTTGTCAACAAAAAAAAAAAAAAAAAAAAAAAAAAAAAAGCATATCAAGCCAATTCTATCAAATTTTGTCTTTTAACTAACACTGCTGCATTAATTTCAGGAAAAACAAAAAAAAAAAGGAGCACCTTAGCCGTTGTCCTATGCTCCTATTCTGCTGAAAAATGTACCTAAGCAGTTCCCTTGAGCATTCACCCATCCCGTTCAAACCAGACAACGAAACCCACAATGTGGACTTTTAGTAGTTTAATCTAGATTGCGGATCTTAGTCCATGAGTATAGACACCACAACTTAAGTGAAATGAGTTAAATTAGATATGCGCACCCCTCCATTAATTGAAAATTTCCCTCCGCTTGTTGGTCATTCTGCTCTTAATTAAAAATTTCATAGCTATATGAATCCCCCCCCCCCCCTCCCCCAAGGACAAAGAGGCTAGAATTGAGGGTGTTGTTTTACGGGTTAAACCATTGAGCTGCCGTGCACTTTTACATCCCTCAGGCCTTAGCTAAACATATCTGTTACAGTCTGCTAATTCCAAGTCATCATGCTCCAAAATTCTCACAAGACTAAATAAAATCAATTAGTTCTGACTTCAATCAAGCACGGGAAGCAAACTCACAAAAGTTCCATGCATTTCCCTAACGAGTACATGAATTCTAGAGTTCTAAATATATGGGAGATAAACAACTATCAGAAGAATTGTATCTCTCCAATGAAAAAATCACGTGGATGCAACTAGCTTGGTTGGCTTCAAACTTAGGGGTGGTTCCCACATTTACTAGCTTAGTTGGTTAAAATCTTAGGGATGGTTCCCACATTTACATCATTTGTCCTCTCTCTCCCTCCATTTCTAGGGGAGTGTTATTGATCTAATCTACCCCAATGAGCAGTCTATCGAACCGTTGCAATTGATGTTCGGTGCCGACGACAAGGAAGAGATTTGCAGAAAGTGGGTTTTTATGATCTGATAAAAGTCAAACTAATTCAACTCAAGTTGAATAGCTCACACAAAAATCTTGCATTTCATCTATTGAGCAGTCACAAATACCCTTTTGTCTCATTTGTAATCGATTTGAATTCAGAATTTTGATCCAAATCCTAGTGCTACGACAATGAACAATCTAAAAGGTACTTCAAATTTCCTTTAAAAGAAATGAGAAGAAAAGAAAATGACCTCATGTAATATTTTGCCAAAATGACATATCAGCTCCTGCATTCTCTTTGTGGCATCTGTTTCCTTGCTTGTTGCATCCTGCTGCTGCTGCTTTTTAGTGAGAGCAACATGTCTCTCTTTATCCTTGTCTTTGTCTCTGGAAGCCAAGCCACCTTTCGAGCTGTTTGCTTGCTTTTTACTGCTGTTAAAGTAGAATTGCTCAATCTCATGAACTTTTTGCTCTATCTGCATATATGTATATATACAATGTTATTCTATCTCATGCAAACAATAAAAACAAAAAGATAAAGAAAAACAACACTCCCAGTCTCCAGACTGGTCTAGATGACAGTCAACATCAGGAATACAGTTCAAGTGCAAAAATGACTCTCAACAAAGAAAGCATGCTCAAGTAAAAATTTTGTGAGATAGATATATAGCAGATAGAATCTTAATGGAACAATCTATAACTGCATGTTACCTCACTAGTTATCTACTTATCTATGTTACATTCAAAAGCCTAAACAAACCGTTTCCTAGTTTCACATTTTATACCAGGAATTCAGGAGTTCAGCATAGGACACATACTGCTAATTCAAATGATGTAAACAAAATCCTTAAGAAAAAAAAAATCTAAAAATTAATGCCAACAAAAATAAAAATGCAAGAAGAAATAAGATGAAACATCACAAGTTATTTAAGGAGGGAATCTGACCCATATACCTGTAATTTCAGTATCAATTATTTACAACCATTTTTTAGTACTGTAGCATTGTAGCAAGCATGAGGCACATCAATTTGTGCCAATCAATACGCTTACAAATTTACAATCATGAACATATAGTTAGACATTTCAACAAAGATGGAGTATAAATCATGCAGCCATATGCCTAAGTCTTTCAAGTTTTAGCCAATAAAATTCTTTTACTGAGACAATACCAACTTTAGACTTCAGATACAACTGTAGTCAAGCCACATATCAATCAACTAGAGGTTGGAATAGGTGTCATACATAATTATTCAGTGCCTCCATTACATGATTTCATATTAAATCTGTGATTTGTTTAAGCACCATACCATTTCATCAGCTCATTGTCAATCACAAAACTCTCACTAGAAGCTCGAATGCTGAATAGGGGGTTCTATGTGTGCAACCTATATCATGGAACCACAAAAAGGCCTTCTGGCTTTACCTCGTGGCTTGTAAGGTATAAGAGAATAACTTAAACGAAAGTGTATACGAAACCAAGTATGATTTTACATAAATAATCCCATATGGATATTGAGGTGAGGGCATAAGCGCAACTTCATAGGACACATATGTATTTATCTTCATTAATATTCATTATCACTACAAAATCATATGGTGTGCTGGTGCAAATGCAATGTAATAGATATTCACATGGGACATTGTGCGTCAAATTACACATGAATATATTCCTGCTTAGTAGATTTACCTTATACCAAACCAATACTATGTGAAATGAAACTACATTGAGCATGCTTTTAATGCTAACAATTCTTATTTTACTTTAAGAGACCAAAGCAATCATCATCGAATATCATATGAGCTTGCATAGTTGCATAATTGAAGTGATTTAGGCCTCTAAACTAGCAATCACCAAACAAATATAACCATTGAAATGAGAATTAATTAGGCAAGTAATCACCTAACTCCAATTTCAGAAGCAAACTCACCCTATTGACATGTGACAACACTACGTCGACACGATTTTTGTAATCTTCCATCCCACAATCGCCCATTTCCTGAATTGTCAATTCAATTTCCACCCTCCATCTGATATAGCAATTGCAAACTGTTTAGCATAGGAATGATATCCTCAACAACGAGAAGCATACATAAACTATTCAAAAAAATCTAATTTGAACAAAAACCCTAAACAAATTTAAATGCTTTCCAAACATTTTGCAGATGATTTTACTAGCATAATCAAAATTTCAAAAATCAAACACAATCGCACTAATTGATTCATAATTTAAGCCTAAAACAAACATAAGCACAAAGATATATATATCTAAATTAGGCGAAAAACAATCACGAAAAAGCCAAATTCAACAAAAATTAGAGAGAATCAAAATGCATAAACAAATATATTAGAACAATTAAATATTCAATCAAATAACAACAATAATGCTTTTTCTCAAAAAAAAAACTAATAAAATAAAATAATCTTGATTACATACCAAATTTCAATTATTATATAATCAGAATAATTAAATTTGATTAATAAGCTTCGAATTGAAGAAAGCAGAGACAGAGTGAAAGCAGAGACAGAGTAAGAAGTGTGAGACTTAAGAGAGTGTTCGGCGAAAGCTTGGATGTTCTTTTTCACGGGAAAAAAAAAAAGGTTTTACTTTTTTCCCTCTATTCCGTGGAAATATGGAATGGTGGTAATTTGGTTAAGTATAATCTTCATGTAAAAATGGGCACCGGTCATATGTCGTGTAGGCCCACATGTTGTGTTAGTGTCTCGTACTCAAGTGGATCGTGCCTAGCACAGGCTTAAAAAAGAGAGAAAGAAAAGCGGGTCGATCCATCGTGCTGGTGACGAGTTCATGTCATACGGGTTACTTGAGTTACTCGGTCAGGGGTTATTTGAGTGATTCGGTTTGAGGATACTAAGTGAGGGGGTACTTGAGGGGTTCAGTCAAGAGTTACTCGGGAGGGGTTACTCAAGGGGTTTACTCAGTCAGGGGTTACTCAAATCGCAAGTGATTACACAACAATATCTCAACATTCAAATTCTCGCCTATGTTGAGATATTGTTGAGTAATCACTTGCGATTTTCTGCATTCTTCTCAAATTGAGCCTTTGCATTTGGACTAGGTGAGAAAAATAGCTTTTTGGCTCTGCACCTGGAGGGCCTTTGTGAACCGCTCTAGGATCATTATACCTTGGGAGTCTTGCATTGATATGGCCCTTGAGCTTGGACAACCACCCCTTCTCCTTCTCCCTCTCAAAAGCAGAGAATCGGGCTTTTTTTTTTTGGTGAAGCACCAAACCACGAGTCGTATTCATATACTACCCTTTTCTTCAGAGATTTTTTTTATTACAAATTGACATTCAATGTATTGTCCGTGTGGTCCATTTGCTCACAATAGGGCAATAGTAACAAAAATTAGCAAGACACTCATATTGAATACTACACCATTTTGAGGGTTGTGATCAGATGCAATTTTGATACCCCTACGTAGAGGTTTGTTAATGCCAACCAGAATTTTCGCCCTCAAATATTCATCCCAACTAAGAGGATCCAAGTCATCATACTCTAAACCCTCCTAAGTGTTTTATAGACTTGGTTGGAACTTAGGGCCTGTTCACATTTACTTAATTTCAGTTCAGTTCAGTTTAGCTCCAATCAGTTCAGTTCAGTTCAGTTCCGCTCCAATCAGTTCAGTTCAGTTCAGTTCAACTCTTAATTTTCCTCTCACATAAAATATTCATTTCAGCTCAATTTAGTTCAGTTCAGTTCCAATCAGTTCAGTTCAATTCAGTTCAGCTCCAATCAGTTCAGTTCAGTTCAGCTCAGTTCAGTAAATATGAACAGGCCCTTAGTAGACCTTATTTAACTTATTAGAACTTATAAGACCTTATTAAATTTATTAGACCTTATTAAACTTATTGGATCTTATTGTAACTTATCTGAAATAAAACAGAGCCTTATGTCAATAACCAGTGACCTTATTCGCAAAAGGAAAAATTAATATTGCCAATCACTTCTATTATTACATGCACACACAAAACCTTACACCTTAATAATTTGATTATCTCGATTATACAAGCATAACAACATAATTACAGAAAACATTACAGCTTAATAATCAAATGAGTTTGATTGTCTTAAAACTCTCAAGTATACAAACCAAACAGCATAAGTACACAGAACATTACTACGTAATAATGAATTCATTTGGATTATTTTAGCTAAACAAATTAAATAGCATAACCACTGCACCTTAACAATGAAATAATTTTACGGACATCATGCGTGTCTAAAAACTTATAAGGGATAGACCTCAATAACAGACCTTGACCCTAAATTACGAAATATCTTATACTCATTCAAACCAGCACTGAAAAACAACTTTCTCCATTCCTCTTCAGTTCTTTCCTTACCCCCAATAGTAGTATTCATCATCTGCATGTCCAACAATAACTGGGAATTCAAGTGATTGGGAATGCTATTGTCATTAATGTTCTCCACCACCATATCAATGATAATTATCTTGCCGCCTCCATCCTTGCTAGGAATTGCCTCTTTGCATCTCTCAAGTATTTTTATGCAATGTTCATCACTCCAATTATGCAAAATGCACTGCAAAAGTTGTTTCAATTAGTGCATCGACATTATGACAACTATATTCATTTCTCTATTCCAAATAAAAGTTTCATTTGCTCAATATACGTTTATTCAAAAGTAATTAGCAAAAGATGAAAATTGGGTTTTATTAACTTAAAGGAAAATATAATAAATATAGTAGAGCTTGATAAATTAAACTGACATTAGAAAACAAGCATAACAGAAATAAAACTTTTGAGTTAAGACAAGATTTTTTAAAACAAGAGTATAACATATCACTTGAAGTTAGAAAAATTAGACCACATTATCATACAAAAGTAAGATAATATAACATGTACTTGAGTATAAACCAACATATATAGCCTATTATTTGTATAATAAAGTATAACTGAGTTATCTAACAAGAAAAGGAAAACTTGGAATGACAATTAGTAATTTTACCTTGAGTAAGACAACTTGAGCAGGAGGAACAGCCTCAAACATATCACCTCCAACATATACTGGGTTTTTGCCGTACCATGTTGATCCCTGAACCACATGTGGTAGATCAAACACGATACACATTAACTCAGGGAAGAGGTTAGCAATGGCCTTAGCCATGGTTCCATTGCCGCCACCAACATCAACTAATGACTTAATCCCCTCCAATAAGCCCTTGAACTCATCATTGGACATCAACAAGCTCACTACAAATTGAGTATCACTGGCCATAGCATCACTGAAAAGCTTGTTAAACTCGGGTACACAAGAGATATATTCCCATATGCTCTTTCTATGAGCAGTATGAAAAGGATTGTCATCTTCATTTTGAAACCAACGAGAGAAATTATGTGATGATTCAAACAAGATTGGATCAAGTACCATAAGCGCAAAAGGAGCTAGGGTGAGAGGGTGATCCTTCAATAAAAGTTTGGAGTTTACGGTGAGATCAAAGGCTTCTTCACTACTTGATAATATTTGCTTAGAAAAGAAGTTGGAATGAACAAGAAGGCGCATTAACCGGCCTAGAGAAAGAGCCTTGTTTGGATGGAGTGACAATGAAATAGTCAGCTCCTTAAGAGTCATAGGCTTGCCATGCTTTTGAATGGCATCCGGGATGCCTAGCTGAATTGCACACTTCAATGCCATGGGGCTGAGATAAGAGAAAATATGATTCCATACATGAGTTTGTGCACTCAGTAGCTCTTCCGCTGGTTCAATGTCAATGCTCATGGGATCCATTGCTCTTCACACACACACACACACACACACACAAATCTATCTAGCTAATGTAACATAAAGTTTTTTAGCAAAATGCCAAATATAAAGTGACAGGCTGCCAGGATTGGTTGATTCATCAATAAATAACAAAGTTACAAAATGTTTACAGGTGTGCATGACCAATACAATTCAAATTTATTTCGTGGGTAGAATGTCGATTTATGCTACAATGAAAAGATGGAAGCGGAAGAAAATGTGTCCTCGACTCATGTGTAACATGTATGTTGATGAGTAACATATAGTGATACAAAATGGTGGGACAAAAGATTAATTAAGACTAAAAAATAAAGGTTATACAATTGCACTCAGTGTCAAATGCAAATGTCTACAAAATCATGAGTAACATGTATGTTGATGACTTTAGGGCCCTAGGCCTCTAAAGTCTAAATTAGCAATAACTTCACCAAACATAATATTTCTAAAAAATGAGCTATAAAAAACTTCAATTTTCAGAAGCAAACTCACCCTCAAACACTACACGTCGATAACACTACATCGACATGATTATTGTAATTTTCCACCTCACAATCACCCATGTCCTGCATTGTCTTTAAGGCGTTCTCCACCCTCCATTCGAAATTGCACAAAAACGTGTAGTACATACTCAAATGATCAAATTTTCCACCCTCCATTTGAAATTGCAATTGCACAAAAACGTGTAGTACATACTCAAATGATCAAATTTTCCACCCTCAATGGGCTCCATCTGAAATAGCAATTGCACCAAAGACGTGCAGCATATACTGTTATGATCAACAACCAGCTAAGCAACAAGAAGAGTACATGAATTAATTAAAATTTGACAAATTAACAAAAACCCTAAACAAATTCAAATGCTTTCCTAGCATTTTGCAATTCAGGCCACTTGTCTTATACATAATCAAATTTTCCATAAATTTAAGCACAAATCGCTCTAATTGACTCGAGATTTAAACCAGAATGAACATAATTTCAAGACAATCATCTAAATAAGTGAATAATAATCACGAAAAACCCAAATTCAACTAAAAGAGAGAATCAAAATGCATAAGCAAATATAATCAAAACAACTAATTTCAATTAAGAAGTAATAGAATATAATGCTTGATTACACACCAAATTTCATGGGTAAAGGCGAATAATTAGCTTCGAATTGAAGAAAGGGGACAGCAAAGAGTATTGAAAGTGTTCGACCAGAGCTCGGATGTTCTCCATTTTGTATTAAAGTCTATTTTTAACAAATTTTCTACTTATTTTGGGTATCAAGCTGATTTTTCCTAAAAAATAAAATTATCAAAGCCGATTTTGGGTTATCAGGATAAAACGGTTAACATCAATAGTGATTACAGAATAAGAGTAAGACCTATTGACATTTACTTAATTTTAGTTCAATTTAGTTTAATTCATCTCCAATCACTTCAGTTCAGCTTTTAATTTTCCTCTCTTGTAAAATATTCATTTCAACTCGGTTCAGTTCAGTTCAACTCGGTTCAGTAAATGTGAACAGGCCCTAAAACGACTACTAAATGTCCTGGTGTAAATGGTGTTAACGGTTTTACACTATTTTATCCTCATTTTTTTTTCGGAGTATTCCGATTAATTTTGCTCAATTTAAGATAGTCAAGAGTATATTGTGGCCTTGTGAGTATTTAGACACAACTATTTAAACCATCAAACATTTTAGTGAATTAAGTTATACTTGGAAATTTATTATTATTATTATTATTATTATTATTATTATTATTATTATTATTATTATTATTATTATTATTATTTATAGTTATGGAGCCTTTATAGTTCACCAACTCTCCTTTCAATTTCGTGAGATACTAATGATCTTAGGACCTGTTCTCATTGACTGAACTCAGTTGAACTGAACTGAACTGAACTGAACTCAGCTGAACTGAACTGAACTGAATTGAACTAAAATGAATAATTTATAAGAGAAGGAAATTAGGAGCTGAACTGAACTGAACTGAACTGAACTGAATTGAGCTGAACTGAACTGAACTCAGCTGAACTGAACTGAACTGAACTCAGCTGAACTGAACTGAATTTCAACGTAAGAGAACAGGCCCTTAGTCTTTTAGGGGTGTTTAAAAACCAGTTTGTATAGAGTGAAGACAACTAATGCAATTTATAGAAAAGATAAAATTTCATTTTCCGTTTCAAAACTCTTTCAAAGCCGGTCTTGGATCACACCAGTTTATATCAAAAAAAATATGCATACAAATACTTAAAACGATTAATATTTTCCTTCAAAATATTGCGAAATTTTGATATTAAATATGTGTAATTAGTCTTTCAAGCAAGGATAGAACAATCAATGATCCATCAATTATCTAATCTTACAATTTTTTAATGAAAAATGGAGGTAAAAAAAAAAAAAAAAAAAAAAAAAAAAAAAAAAAACACCCTAAGATCAATTCAGTCTAGTTGTTTTATTGATCCAATCAGGTTTGAATACAAACATAACAAATCTGATCTAGGTCCTAAATGAATATATTATCGATTTCAAACTCGACGACAACCCTCATAGACCTACTTAAGATCATGAGTTGCAGCTTGCTAACTCTATAATTTTTGCTTACTCATTGTTCATTTTGACACTAAATAGCATATTGATATTCCGGGTGCAAGGTGCACCTAGAGGGCTTTTTCACTCATTCGATGATTTAATACCCTTACACCAACCATTAGTTGAGCAAGAATTACCTCAGATGCACCTTGCATACGGGTGCATATAAGAAATTTTTTTCAAATTTATAGTTTTTACTTATAGCTAATTAATTAAAGATGTTAATGTTCAAAGGTGTGTGTAAGAGATATGTGTAAGTCATATTGAGTTCATAAAAGTAAATTCATTCAAACAAAATAACTTTACTTCCAAACAAGTTCAGTAAAATAAGTTCATACAAAAGTATGGCCTATAAATATAGAATAAAGTAACCTAATTAGCAAATGAAATACTAGTAATTGCCAATACGAGTACATACACAATTGCACACACAAATCACATTACACTATAATAAAGTGATTATCTCAATTATACAAACAAAATAACTTCATTACACAAAACATTACAACTTAATAATAAAACAATTTTGACTCACTTACACAAGCTAATCAGCATAATACACAAAACATTACAACTTAATGATGTAATCATTTGGATTATCTTTATAGTTAATAGTGAAATATTTTACAGATATCACGAGCATCTAGGAAATTATAAGGGATTGACCTCAATAACAGACCATGACCCTAGATTACAAAACATCTTACAGTCATTCAAACCAGCACTGATAAACAACTTTCTTCATTCCTCTTCAGTTCTTTCCTTGCCCCCAGTGGTAATATTCAACATCTGCAAGTCCAACAATAACTGGGAATACAAGTAATTGGAAATGTTATTATCGTTGTTGTTCTCCACCACCATGTCAATAATAATTATCTTGCCTCCTTTTTCTTTGCTAGGAATTGCCTCTTTGCATCGCTCAAGTATTTTTATGCAATGTTAATCACTCCAATTATGCAATATCCACTGCAAGAGTTGTTTCTATTAGTGCATCGAAATGACGACAACTATATTACTCCCTCTATTCCTAGATAAAAGTTTCATTTGCTCAATGTAAATTTACTCAAAAATAATTAACAAAAGATGAAAACTGCATATTAATTGAGTGAAGGAAAATAAGAAATATAGTAGAGCTAGGTAGATTAAACTTGGAAATGACAATTAGTAATTTTACCTTGAGTAAGATAGCTTGAGCAGGAGGAATAGCCTCAAACATATCACCTCCGACATATATTAAGTTCTTGCCATGCCCTGTTAATCCCTGAACCACATGTGGGAGATCAAACACAGCACACCTTAACTCAGGGAAGAGCTTAGCAATGGCCTTAGCCATGGTTCCATTGCCACCATCAATATCAACTAAAGATTCAAGCCCCTCCCATAAGCCCTTGAACTCATCATTAGGCATCAACAAGTTCACAACAAATTGAGTATCACTGGCCATAGCATCATTGAAAAGCTTGTTAAACTCGGGTACACAGGAAATATATTCCCATAAACTCTTTCTGTGAGCAGTATAAAAATGAGTGTCATCATCATTTTGAAACCAACTAGAGAGATATGTGAGGATTCTGTAAAGATTGGATCAAGTACCATCAACACGAGAGGAACTAGAGAGAAAGGGTGATCCTTCAATAAAAGTTGGGAGTTTAAGGTGAGCTCAAAGGGTTCTTCACTGCTTGATAATAATTGCTTGGAAAATAAGTTGGAATGAAAAAGAAGGCACATTAACTGGCCTAGAGAAAGAGCCTTATTTAGATGGAGAGACAGTGATGTACCTAGCTCCGCAAGAGTCATAGGCCTATCATGCTTTCGAATGGCATCTGGTATGCCTAGCTGAATTGCACACTTTAACGCCATGAGGCTTAGATAAGAGTAAATATGATTCCATACATGAGTTTGTGCATCTAGTAGCTCTTTCACTGGTTCAATGGCAATGTTCATGGGATCCATTTGTGCTATACAACACACGCAAAATACTCTATCTAGCTAATGTAACACAAATATAATTAAATGTCAAAGACACTGTGACAAACTGCCAGGATTGGTCAATACAACTCACGTTGTTTTGTGAGTGTCTGTTTATGGTACACTGAAAAAATGGTAACATATAGTGATACAAAATGGTGGGACAAAAGATTAAGATTCAATAGTGATGTTGTACAATTGCACTCAGAGACTCAGAGTCACATATTTATTTTGTTCTTTCTGAAATTTGTAGGTATGCAAGTGTCTACACTATCTAAGTAATGAATCCCCCCTTTATGAGTTTCAACTTTCAAAATTATGTGCGGAAAATATTTCAATGAGTACATAATAAACAAGGGCATATAAATTATAGGAGGTCACCAAAATCTTTAAGAGTAACCTTATATAATAAAAGAGATGAGAGGAATTGTTAAATGAGAAGTTTGAAGAAAGAGCAATTGATAATATAGATTGAGAGAGCAAAATATACGACAATAAAAAAGATCAGTGGAGAAAATAAGACTAGTTAGAAAGCTTGTAAAGGCTCTGTTTGAGAAATTAGGTCCAATCTAAGTGTACGATCCATGAGAGAGATATTTGTCATGAAAAAATATTTATGTTAGGTATAATAAAGCAAACTTCTAGAAATTCAAATGTTAATTAAACCAAAAAAGGAAGAAGTCCTAAAGTTAAAGATGCAGTATAAAATCATCAACATTGAATTGGAAAATTAACAAGAATCACCAAGATGAATCAAAACTCAAAAACAACAAATTTATTCAATCATTCTTTCAGCAGCTTGGAGGATGCATTAGAGTGTTTTTGGAGAAATTACTAATCTCAATAAACTAAATGTTACATGCTGAATTGCAGGCTTACCAAGCATCAAGATGCATTGGAATCTGTTTTCAATGATCCTAGAGTCAGCAACTCCAAACTAATACCTGTGTGTTGAGAATAAACTCCATGGACTTCCTTATATGGTAGCACGAACTTCTTCAAGAACTGAGACTCGGTCAGTGAAACGCAAGTTTGAAGGTTGTAATCTGCCTTAACAAATCCTTTCTTTTTCAAGACAATGAGGGTCTTATGTCTAGGCAAAATTCTCTTCTCCAGGCTACAAGTTAGCAGGTTACACCTCTTCGACAAGTAACTAGGCTCGTAACCCAGCTTGTTCATAAGAAAATCCAACTTTTTCTTGATGGTAGCTTCAGAGAGTGCCAAAAGAAAAGGACTTGCTGATGAAAGAGTTTTAATATCAGACTCAGTCCACCCAAAACTTTTAAAAATTTCTCGTTTCGACTCAATATTCTTCTCGCTAATTGAGGTCAGTAACACAATACCGGCCAAGAACTGCGGAGACTCTCGAGAAATCCCCAATTTCTCTTCAACCTTAATCACTGCATTCTCAAAAAAATCGAGTTTTCGAAGAAATGGGGATGCATCCCTAAGTAGGCATTTCTGGATTGATTCAATAGAAATTCCATAACTCCTTAACAAAGCTACATTAGGCACCAACACTTTGGGTACACACGAAAGCCTCAAACCATTCGATTTTTTCAGAATTCTAATCACTAGGTGTTCACATCCCATAATTTCTCTCAAAGCTTGGATTGCAGGAACAATATTGGAATCTAAACCCATAAAATATATAGAAGGATTCACCCTTATAAGCCCAGCAAAATCAGACACAGAAAACCCCAAATCACGAAGAACTTGGGTCTTCGGAGCTAGGGTTTTATCAACATCACACAACAAAATTTGGGGTTCAGAAACTACAGCATTTCGAATATGAGATTGTTCCAATCCAATTTGTTTGAAGAATGTAATCACAGAATTAGCATTTTCAATGAAATCGAATTCACTGACCTTTTTTGCACCTCGACTTAAGCGATTCTGAACGAGCTTAGAGGAAGTTGAAAGAGCTTGTTGCTTGGAAAACCCTAGAAAATCAACCAAGTAATCTGTGAAACCAGAGTTGACTTGGGTAGGTATTGAAGATGAAGTTGAATAGAGTAAAAGATGGTGGAATCCATGAATGAAGTTGAGAGCTTGGACGCCATTGAAATTGCTGCGAATTTTAAGCATCCCTTCCAAATCTCTGTTTTTGTTCTTAGTATGCTCGCTCTATAATTACACTCAGACTGATACTGAGTTGGGGGCTACGGGTTGGGTTCTGGCCGCCTGGGGTGGCTAGGAAGTGTAAACCGTGTCGCTCACAATTTGGATACTCGAGTCGGGATTATTCTAAAGTAGAGTTATGTTAGATTATTGTGTTTATATGAGTTGAAATCAGAATCAGATGGATTTTTAGGTTAGATTGGGTTGGATCAGTTGGGTATTTTTTAACAGCTCCACTCGTGATTCGTGATTACTTTGGATTACATCGAGTAAATGTTTTGTTTGGTTAGACTTATTTCAAATTAATAAGTTTTATACTAAAGTCTGTTTTCTTCATCGAAAAGCACCCTACACTACTCTTTAAATTACTAAGGTAGCTAACGCATTATCTTATATTACGAGACTCTCTCTCTAGCGCCCCTCTCTCTCTCTCAAAAACCCTTTCGCCTCCCCTAACTGCTCCGGCCATGAGGCTCGCCGGCCGGCGTGCGGCTCACCGCCCATGCCAAAGCGTCGGCGAGCCTCCGATCTACTCCCTTAGTTTGTTTTTTTCCTTTCTCGTTTGCGTTTTAGTTTTCGTTTTGGTTTTTTGTATTTCCGACCTAGCATCGTGCACCGCTTCCCCTTTTCGGCCGCTCCGTTTCCTCACCGGCCTTGCTGCCGGCTTGCCGCCGGTTTTGGGTTCCGCTTCCCCGCCGTGTCTATGCCCCTCCTTTCTGACCGTCGTTGCGTTGTTGTTTTCGAGAACGGGGAGGGAGATCCCTCTGAGTCCCTCGCGTAGGGCCGTCGCGGCCGCGGTTCAGGGGTGTGGGGGGTTTGGGCTTCTCGGGCGGGCCTTGGTGGTTCGGGTTTTATTGTCAGGCGGTAGGTGGGTTGGGTTGGTGAACCTCGGAGCTTTGGTGATTGTGCTCGGAGTGGCGGCGGGGTGGGTTGTTAGGGTTCTGTTCGTAGTTTTTGTTTTTAAGTTTGTTCCTGTTTTTTCTATTAGTGGTGTGTGTAGTGTTTGGGTTTCCTGTTTCCGTCTTTGTGTGTTTTTTGGGTTTGTTATTTTTTCTCTTTGTGTGGTGTGTTGGTGCGCTATGGGGTGTGCAGATCGGTGTACCGATCTTCTGGTGCAGGATTTGAACCGGGTTTTTTGGCTATGGGGCTTTGGTTTGATCTTCTGTTGGTTTGGGCTAAAGGGTTATGCTTCCATGCCGATTTTTGTGTTTAAATCGGAGATTGTCTTATCAAGGGTGAAGTGTACGACACCAATTTTGATTTCAGGTCGAGGAGTACAGGATTTTGAGCCAATGAAGGTTCTCGTCAGAAACTACAACATATTGCCAGACCCCCTTGCAAGAGGCTGCATAGGACAGCGTTATATGAGCCAAGGGTATTTTAGAAAGTCATTTTGCGCGTGCAATTGTAGTTTCCTTTATTTTGAACTTGTAATTGGTTCTTTTGTCTTTGTATTGTTCGATTAGGATTTCTTATGTAAGTGCCGTATGGCTTATTATTAATGAATTTTAATCTCCCCCCTTCAAAAAAAAAAAAAAAGGTAGCTAACGCACGCGCCATAACTAGTCATATCCGGAATCCCTTTCGATTTAACCTTACATCACAAAATATATAAAATAATTGGCAACATAATGAAATAAAATATATAAATAAATATATTTAGGGGTATCAATGTCCACACATTATTCTTAAGAGTTAAAAATGAAGAGGTAATAATCATAATGAGGGTAAATAAGTAAATAAATATTTTAAATGGTATAATTGTCCAAACACTATTCATTAAAATCTTATACATATTAATGAGGGTATATATATAAATACATATCTTGAAAGGTATAATAGGCATAATACTATTTATAAGAGTAATCTTGTACTTGTACTTTTTATAAGGTAGGGATACTTAAATGAGTTTGAATTTTTCTCATGAAGTCATTAATATAAGAAAAACGATACAAATCTTTCAAAATGTCATACAAGTAGTTGCTAAGAGAAGCAATTTTTAATTTTCCTAACAAAGTAACAAGGCTTTTTAATGTTATAGTTCAAGCTGAGTAAGATTAGTTAAACTTCAAGTGCAAGTTAACTGAGAAGTTGTGGTTCACTTGTTAGAGGATCCTATTCCCTCTAACTCTCCTTATATTCATTTATCCATAAGTGCAAATCCCTAATTGCTAGACAAGGATGAGAAGTCACTATCGGACATTGCTACAGGGAAGCCAATAAAGTTGCTGACTGGTTGGCAAATTATGGGGTTACCATGGACCAAGTTATGATCATCTTTGAGGCAGTCCCGGAGGATTTTCGAACCGTTTTATTGGAGGACTTAAGGGGAGTTGCGACTCCGAGGAGGGTGGTTAGGACTAAGTAGTTGTAGTTGTTTTTCTTTGTTTTCTTTTGGTTGCTTTGCTTTCTTTTTCTAGTTTTTAGTTTTCTCTTTGTTTTTGGGGCTTGCCCCTCGTTTCCATTAAAAAAAAACTTGATGAGACATTATAACAGTCAACCTTTAAGTCTTTAAGATAGTACTTCCTATCTCTCACAAGTCACAATTGGATACCCTCATTCTAAACTTTAGGGTTTAAATTATAAACAACAATAGAAAGCTTTGCAAGTATGACACCAAGGTTGAGGAAACAAAAATGACTAAATCTTCCTCACCAAAACACGGCATAGCTAAATATGGCAACACAACCTGCCCATGAGAAACTTCAAGCGTGAAGAAAGGAACAATAAGAGGTAGAAACTCTCTTTGGTATGAGGCTTGGTTCCTACTTCTACTCAATCGGTTAAAACCACGTACCTATAATGATAGTATGTGAAGACATGGTTGAACCATTCAAAGACCTTGAGTGAGCAAGGATGCTCAAGCCACCAACAAGCAAGCTAGGTGGTGAACAAGTGATGAAATTAGAGTTCGAGCTTGGGAGAGAGTTTACAAGAGAATAATATTTTGAAAGTTACATGCGTTTTATAGGACCTAGTGTCAATTTTGACAATTTTAACTATACAAACAACTTAATATGAAATTATTTAAATGTACCATGCGCACTATCAGAGATAAACCTCAATAACAATAATTGACCGTAAAATAAGAAAAAATCTTAGTCTTAAAAACCAACACTTATAAACAAGTTTCTTTATTCCGCTTCAGTTCTTTCCATGCCCCCGGGTAAGATTCATCATCTCACATCCAACAAATTTGGGAATTGAAGTAATTGGGAATGTTGTTATCATTGTTGTTCTCCACCAACGTATCATGTATCAATGACAATTACCTTGCCACCACCATCTTTGCTAGGAATTGCCTCTTGGATCATCACAGCAATCATGCTATATCCACTGCAAAAGTTATTTCAATTAGTGCATGGATAAAATGACTAAATACTCCCTCTCTTTCCCCTACCTTATAAAAAGTAGAAAACTACTCTTAATCTCTTATAAATAGTGTAATGCCAATTATACCCTTTAAAATGTGTATTTACATACATACCCTCATTAATATATACAAGTTATTTTTAATGAATAGTGTTTAGACAACTATACCCTCTATAATATTTATTTACTTTTATGTTTTCATTAATGTTAATTATCTTAAACATTTATACCTCCTACATATAGTTGATTATAAAGGTGGGCACGGGCCCGGCACAGGCACGGGTGGCGACACGGCACGGCACGGCGGCCCACCTTTGGGCCGTGGGCCGTGCCGTGAACAAAAATCCGGATTCCGGCACGAGCACGGCACGTGGCACGGTGGCCGGCACGTGGGCCGGCACGCTGGCACGACCCGCCGGCACGGCACGTGGCACAGCCAGGCACGGCCCGGTACGGCACGGCACGGCACGGCCTGTGCCTTACCGTTGGAAAACTAGCCGTTTATGACCGATCACAACATGTTTATCGTGGATATCTTCCATCCATGGAGGATAAATGGCGTAAATATTACACCGATATTCCTATGATTTATATTTTTGCTTCTATTTTAGATCCTAGACAAAAATATGATGGCACCTTTTTATTAATTGATATTTATTATAGTAACATGAATTTTGAAGATGATGTTGAAACTTTTAAGAATAAGGTGACGGATGAGTTTTTTAATTTATATAGAGTTTATGAAAGTAAATATGGAACCGTGTCTCGATTTGCCCCTTCTCAAATATCCAAAAATGTAAGTAAACGGGCCAAAGGTTTATTTGCACAAGCTGCTAACTTGATGTCTAAGTATTCAGGTACAGAATCATCATCATCTAGGAGAACACAAAGCGATGTTTCGGAGTTGCAAATGTACTTAAGTTACGACTTCATGAAAGGCATGGACGATGAAGAGAAGTTTGGCCTCGACATCCTCGATTGGTGGAAATCACAAGCCGTGAAACATCCAATTTTGTCGGCAATGGCTCGTGATATTTTTGCTATCCAAGTCTCCTCCGATGCTTCCGAAAGAGCTTTTAGTGCGTCGGGAAGAGTTCTAGACGATAGAAGAACAAGACTAAAACCCGAAACACTTGAAATGTGTGTTTGCTTCAAGGATTGGTTGGATGCCGAAACTCGTTCTCAAGATCGTACTTATGCACAAAACGACGACGATGAAGGAACGTCGACTTCTTTTAGTTCTCATACTTCTCAATCCACTCAAGTGGCGGATGAACTTGAACCTCTAGGAGACGAAGACGAAGGCGAAGACGACCAATAATAATTACATGATTACATATTTACATTATACACTATTGTATTCTTTTTGTATTATTGAACTTCGTATTCCGTATAATAAATGAAGTTATTCAATATTCATACACTATTGTACGATTTTTAATTATCATCACTTATTTTGTAATTTTGTATTATTGAATTATCGTACATTCGTACCGGCTACAGTCATATAATAAAATAAGTTATTCTTCAATTTTTTGTGTTTTCGGATTATCGCACTCGTATTTTTTTTTTTATTATATGCATTGTTGTTTTTAATTCGTTTTTTTTATCATTTATTTTTTAAAAAAAAAAAATAAAAAAATAAGAGTGGCACGGTTTGGCCCGCGGTCCGGAACGGCACGGCCCGCTAGGCACGTGGGCCGTGCCGTGCCGTGGGCTGGGGTGTGCCAATTTCAGGCACGGCACGGCACGCCGCGGAGCCGGCACGGCCACCACCCCGGCACGGCCAGGCACGGCCCGCGGCGGCACGGGCACGACCCGTGCCCATGTTTAGTTGATTATATATTTCCTTGTTAATTTAACTAAATTTGTGATTTAAAAGCCAAACCAAAAAAACCTTCTAGATATGACTAGCTTTGATGCGCGCATTAGCTGCCCTAGTTATAATAAAAGTCTTTCATATGCTCAACCTATGCTAAATTAAGAGAGGTAATAACAAATTGCAGAGTTTGGTTAATCAAAAGTATGTAAAACAAAAGTGCTAAATGAGATTTATTCATTAAAAATAAAAATAAAAAATGAAAAATAAAAAAAATTAAAAATTAAAAATTAAAAAAAAAATTGATAGATCTATTGATTAAACTGACTTTAAAAAAAAAAAAAGAAAAAAAAAAGGTAATACTTTGTGATAAAAAAAATAAATAAAATAAAAGAGATTTTGCCTCAGTTTTTGACCGATTTTGTGTCACAAAAAAGTTTCCAAGTAAAAAAACAATCTGAATTTTGTATTATGAAATGCAGGAAGTAGCATAGAAATAAAACCAGTACAACCTATAATAGATAAGTTTATACAATGAGCTCTTCTTTCATTATTACTACTCTGGAGTACTACGAAGAAATAGGTTAAACAGTAACTACAACGCATAATTATAGAAAACTTGCAGCAATTCGACTTTCCTATTCATACTATAACTTCAATAACTTTTTTTTCTCAGAGAAGCATAACTGCAACAACATTGTCTTACTCTTACAATTACTGTGCAATACACTATTTGTTGTTTAATTGGTCTCACCGTAATCTTACAAAAGTTACAATAACATATAATTATGGTTAAACTTATGCAGTAATAGGTGTGTCGATGAAACTAATAGAAGTATTCTAAAACAAGAGTACAACACATCAGTTAAGGTTAGAAAATTATACTATAACATACAAAACATAAGATCATATAGGATGAAGTTGAGTATAAAACCAACTTATATAACCTATTATTTATAAAGAAGTACTTCCGAGTTATCTAACAAGGAAAGGTAAACTAAATGACAATTAGTGATTTTACCTTGTGTAAGACGGCTTGAGCAGGAGGAACAGCCTCAAGCATATCAGTATATCACCTCCAACATATATTAAGTTCTTGCAAACCCTAGTAATCCCTGAACCACATGTGGGAGACCAAGCACGACACACCTTAATCAGAGAACAGCTGAGCAATGGCCATAGCCATGGTTCCACTTCCGCCACCAACATCAACTAATGACTCAACCCCTCCGATAAGCCCTTGAACTCGTCGTTATACATCAACAAACTCATAGCATATTGAGTATCACTTGCCATAGCACCGTAGAAAATCTTGTTAAACTCGATAACACAAGAGGTATATTCCCATAGTCTTTCTATTAGCAACAAGAAAAGGAGTATCATCTTGATTTTGAAACCAATTAGAGAAATTATGTTCGATTCAACATATATTGGAACAAGAACAATAAATGCGAAAGGAGCTATTGTGAGAGGGTGTTCCTTCAATAAAAGTTAAGACTGGGGAATTTACAGTAAGATCAAAGGCTTTTTTACTACTCGATAATGTTTGCTTAAAAAAAAGTTGGAATGAACAAGAAGGCTCGTTAATCGACCTAGAGAAAGAGCCTTGTATGGATGGAGGGACAAGAAACAGCTAGCTCCCTAAGAGTCATAGGCTTGCAATGCTTTCGAATGGCATCTCAGAAGCCTAGCTGAATTGCACATTTTAATGCCATGGGGCTTAGATAAGACAGAATATGATTCCATACATGAGTTTGAGCACCCAGTAGCTCTTTTGCTGGTTCGTTGGCAATTCTCAAGGGATCCATTTGCTCTACGCTACACAAAACTTTCTGACTAACGTAAAATAAACTTTTTGTTAAGTTAAATGCTAAAGATAGAGTGATAGGTTGCCAGGCTCACAAAACATTTATGTGGTATGCATTAACGGTCAAATTAATTCACAATGTTTCATGGGTTGATTATTTACGTAAGGTAAAATGAAAATACGGCCATAGTTTTTGTTCATGAAAAAATATAGTGATACAAAATGGTGGGACAAAAGATTAAGACTTAAGAGCGAGGTTGTACACTTACACTTAAACCCCCATATTTATTTCTTTCTGAAATTTGCAGGTTTTACACAATCTCAATAACGATTCCACCTTTACACTGGATGCGTAATTCAAAATTCAAAAAATATGTATGACAACCATTTTAAAAGAGTGCATAATATTCCTTCATATTAATTTTTATAGGTGGAGACTAGACTCCTTAGGAGTTAACTCTAATAACAGAGTCACAGACATCAAAGGAGTTGTTAATATCAGACGTTAAAAAAACTTTGGGTTTTAGCACATGTAACACAACCTCATCTTTTGTGTCTGTTGGATTCATACACAGCACAATGACACAACACGAAGAAAAAGGATTACTAATAACTAAAGTAACAGAAGTCGCCCATAAGAAAAGCTATTGAGAACAATAGTTTGAGAGAGAAAAAAAAATAAAATGAAAAACAAAATGAGTGGAGAATATAAGACTAGTTAGAGTGTGGGAGTTTAGGTCCAATCTAAATGTGATAACCTGTACAATTCGTAGGGAAATGTGTGTCATGAATTGATATATATTTTATGTATCACAAAGCAAGCTTTTAGAAATTCAGCCATTAGAGAGCAATGTTAATATAACCAAAAAAAAAAGCTGAGGTCCAAAAGTTAAGTACAGGTACATTCAGGAAACCATAGCATAAGGATGAAGCTCTAAATCCTATCATAGCAATTTTAAACACGATACATTACCAAGAATCACCTAGATGAGTAAGAAAAAAACAAAGTTATTCCATCGATCTTTCAGCAGCTAAGAGGATGTATTAGAGTGTTTTTGGTGAAATTACTGAAATCAATAGATTTTACAAGCAAAATTGCAGGCTTACCAAGCATCAAGCAGCTTTGGAATCTGTTTTCGATGATCCTAGAGTCAGCAACTCCAAACTTATACCTGCGTGTTGGGAATAAACTCCATTGACTTCCTTAAATGGTAGTACAAACCTCTTCAAGAACTGAGAATCAGTCATTGTAAGGGAAGATTCAAGAAGGTAATCCATCTTAATAAAACCTTTCTCCTTCAATACAATGAGGGTCTTATGTCTAGGCAATATCCTCTTCTCCAGGCTACAAGTTAACAAGTTACACCTCTTTGTCAAGTAACTAGGCTCATAACCCAGCTGATTCATAAGAAAATCCAGCTTTTTCTTGACGGTAGCTTCAGAGAGTGCAAAAAGAAAAGGACTTGATGCTAAAAGAGTTGCAATATCAGACTCAGTCCACCCAAAACTTCTAAACATTTCTCGTTTCGACTCGATATTCTGCTCGTTAACAGAGGACAGTAACATGACAACGGGCAAGAACTGTGGAGACTGTGGAGAAATCCCAAATTCCTCTTCAACCTTAATCACTGCATTCTTCAAAAACTCAATACTCCGAAAAAAGGGGTTGGTGCCCTAACAAGGAATTTCCGGATTACTTCAATGGAAATTCCATAACTCCGCAACAAATTTATATTAGGCACCAACACATTGGGAACACTAGAAGGCCTCCAATGACACTTTTTCTTCAGAAATCTAATCACTAGTTGTTCACAACCCATAATTTCCCTCAAAGTTTGAATTGCCGGAACTATATGGGAATGTAAACCCACAAAATATGCAGTAGGATTCACCCTTAAAAACTCAGCAAAATCAGACACAGAAAACCCTATATTATGAAAAGCTTGGATCTTAGGAATTAGGGTTTTATCAACACTACACAACAAAATTTGGGGTTCAGAAACTACGACATTTCGAATATGAGATTGTTCCAATCCAATTTGTTTGAAGAATTTAATTACAGAATTAGCATTTTCATTGAAATAGAATTCACTGACATTTTTCCTACCTCGACGTAAGAGATTTTGAGCGAGCTTAGTGGAAGTAGAAAGAGCTTGTTGCTTGGAAAACCCTAGAAAATCAACCAAGTAATTGGTGAAACCAGAATTGACATCTGTTGTGATTGAAGACGAAGATGACGTTGAAGTTGAGTAGAGTAGAAGATGACGGAATCCATGGATGAAGTTGAGAGCTTGGACGCCATTGAAGTTGCTGCGAATTTTGAGCATCCCTTCCAAACTCCCTGTTTTGTTTTGTTTTGTTTGGTTTTTTTGAAAGGAAACTCCCTGTTTCTTTCGTACTAAATTGTGCGGAAAGTTGAAACCGACCTGCTCGTGAATGGTTTTAGTGATAAACAATTAAACATATTACGAGTTCGGGTGCGAGTGCTTACCAGAGAGCCACAAGGACGAGTTATGATATATTGCATGTCTAGAGTTAGGTTTGGGGAATTATTTGATTCGAAAAGACATATCTTACCACGTATGGTATGTCTGTATAAAGGACCGTGTAATAGATCAATAGAAGTGCGTAGTATTTAATTTGATTTGATTTGATTTGAGTTGCTTCAAGCCATCAAATAGACAAGATTGAACTCTATACTAACTATTCTTTAGAGCATTTAATGAGTTTGAATCTAGCTCATAAAGATGAAATCATGTAATTAAACAATACATTCCGTAAAAAAATAAAAATAAAACATATCTTTCAGATTGTAATGAGATTTTTGTATATATCCCACATCTATACATAGTCCCCCGTTCATCAATTCCAAAAATTTTCTCTCCTTAATAACTAATAACAAAACAAATCACAATCATTGTTACCCTTCTAAAAAAACAGCCTGCAATAAGCGTTTCAATCTAGTGCATCAGTAGCTAGTAATCCCAACCTCATAACTCTGCACAATAAAGCTCTCCTTATTACTTATTAGACAACCCATCTACCGTCAAGCTTCTCAACCGGAACCAGTTCGCCAAACCGACTTCCTGTAGTACGTAGTAGAAGTAATACTACGACATTAGAATGGGGCACAAACATCTCTGTCTTCTAGCTGCTAACCCAAAACAAAACCCGTCAGAAACCCTAAATCTTAATTTTCTCTAGACCCAAAAAATCTAAATCACACAAAACCTACAGATGTACTGCTATTTGACAATTTGAATGGATTATTGGGATTATGTTCTTCTTTCACCCCAAAAAAAAAAAAAAAATAATGATGATATGTATGAAAAAATTAAAAGAAAGATTATGCTTAAAACTGTGTTCATTAGCTAGACAGTGTGCAAGGCTTTAACAGCCAGAGCACATCCAATGTTCTTCCTACTTTTGCAGCTTCTCAATGTTGTTCTCATCAAGCTCATCCCTCAATGTCTTCTTCTGTCCCAATTCTTGTAAAATCTCTCTTTCTCGGTAGAGATAAAACAATAAGTATTAATAAGTGGATTCCGATAAACACTTTGCAGAATTTATGTTGCTTGGCAAGGGAGGACAACAGGGAAATTCCAGCATAAGGAGGCTCAAAATAGTGTGAGGATCGAGCCTAACAAAACTTGGTTTGCCAACAAAAGAACCGGCAACCACTGCAATTAAGATTAGCATAATAGTATGTTGAGATTGATGGTACAATACACTCATTCTCATCAATTTACTGCCAAAATTAGGCCTGGTATAGTTTAATTTATCCAGTATTGTTTAATATCAAGTAACAACATTGGAATCAATCTCACAACCTTGACAAAAAAAGAATATACCAGGCTACCTGCATTGAGAATACAGTCTGTAAGGTGCTGCAAATGATCATATTCTAATAATTGGCATCAGTAACAGAACAATATTGATTCATACCATGAGCTTAGACTTTGGTCCCTTTGAAGGTGTTGTCTTGCCTCGTGCTTAACATTCTTCAAATTCAGAGAAATAGGGATATTATCTGGTCCATCATCTCTCCTGAAACATGCACAATTGAAGCATCAGTCTGACAGTCTCTTGGGTATATAACATTAAAGAATCTAGTCCACTCAACATTCAACCCAAAAATAAAATAGAAAACAGATTCGAAGTGAAAAAATTAGTTTTTTCATTTTTTAAAAAAATGAACTTTATCTTTGTCCATAAATAACTACCCGAGTACTACGTAAATAATTACCAGACACTCAAACATATCAAATTAGCAGACCCATTTGACAAAAAAATTAAAAAAAACAAAAAACAAAAACAAATTAGCAGACCCACAAAAATAAAACCCCTTTTTCAACCAAACAATCAATCATGAGTTTAATAATACTTAACAAATAAAATTATAATCAAAGAAATGTATAGTCTGCAAATTAAAAATAATTCCGTAATTATCAAGTTTAGAAGTCTACTGGCCGGAAGCTGAGTGATCGACCGAGTTGGAGTGGAATTGTTCTGAGTTGAAGTAGCCGCAATTTAGCTCATATTTAATAATCCATTAGACCTAACTGAGATTCTCCTAGGCAGAGTAGCACGAGCTTCCTCCTCCTCTTGATTCTTCTCGGTCACACTTGTTTGATTCTGAGTAGTACTACACAATCCTTCACCCCAGTTCCCACTCTCTCTCTCTCTCCCCTTTTCGAAGCCATCACCAATGTCGCCTATCTACTCAGTAGCTGCATAGAGAGATGAAGAGACGAATTGCTCCTGATAAGCTGCAGACCACAAACAAAACCCATCAGAACCCCTAAATCAATTAAATTTGAGAAACTAAATATAAATTTAAAAAAATTAAGAATAGGCAAGTAAATTAACTATACCTGCCAAGAAAATTCATTTTAGTTTCTATAGGAATATATGTTAGGTTGTGTCCCTTTCATATTTAACTTCTTAATATTTTACTTGTAAATTTGTGAGAGAAGTCACTCCCATTTGTGCTCAAATAGTCTGGTTTTTTCTTTTATCAAAGGTGATTCTTGGGTTCAGTTTGATTTTGATATAAAAGTTGGAAGTTAAAAAAATAAATTAACAAAAGCGTTGATTTCTGCTACTCATGATTTGGTAATTTGTGTTTCATCACAGCGCTCTAATCTTGTTGGTTATTTTGCTTAGTTATCTACTTCTGTTTCTAGGTGCAAAAACATTCAATCAATCTGATATATTAAGTTATGCATCTTTTCTTCAAAAAAAAAAAAAAAAAAAAAAAAAAAAAAAAAAGTTATGCATCTCTTTTAACTTAGTCTAAGATGGACATGTATTTTGAATTCCCATTTTCGCACAAGTCGGTAGAAGACAAAAAAAAAAAAAAAAGGAAGCTCATACTCCGCTATGAAATCAGACTTAAAGAGACAAAAATTAAAAGACAAAGAATTTTGTTGCACAATTATATAAGGAGACTTTTACCTGGTCCTGTAGTTTTTCCAGGTAGAATCCTGCCATTAGGGTAACATCAGTGGCAATAATAACTCCTAAATTTGACACTGCTCCCAGCTTTTAGTTGCAATAATTCCTTAAATCAGTAACACAAAACCTACTCAAATGAATCCACCAATCTACCAAAATTTCTTGGTAATAATCTATGAAATTTGCAAATTCATAACAATAATTCCCAACTTTTAAAGGGTTGTAGAAAGCCCGATCCCTCCCATCCCTATCACCCCCTCTAACCCCTCTCCTTTCTCACTCTTTCTTTCCTCCCCTCTGTCCCTCATTCTTATACACACTAAGCTACAAAGTCTAATCACAACAACAGATTCAAGTATCCCAAGTTCGCTACTTGAGACCATAAACAAAGTATGATCAGATGCATGATAAAATAAGTTAAGTGATCAAAACTTGAACACCAACAAATATAGATTGGCAGAATATTAACCACGAGATGCAAAGCAAATTGAGTATAGGCAAGCAATTTAAAAGGAATAAGCAATTAGTATCAACTCACTCATAGGGTTACTTTTTCAGATGGGATTAAAGAGGCATTCAAGACAGCAAGAGTAAAAATGCAAACAGTTCTTGGAATCACAATTTTGAGTCATACGAAGTATCAAATATAAGAGAGCATCATGGAGAGTGAAATGCCATTTAATTTTTAATTCAAAATGAAACAAACCTTAACCAAGAACTTAAGCTTTCGATGAATAGATTTAAATAATTAACCTGAATCATCGTACCAAACAAGAACTGTTGCTGGTTTTAGTTCTTTCTCTTTAATTATGTCTCTACATTATCCCCTCTAAAGTCTAAACAAACACATGTACAGTCTGTTTCCCTAATGTGACTGAAAAATTGCAAAAAATTGAAGAGCAAACGAGAAAGCAAGAACGGGAAAAGGTTAATATATCAGATTCAAAATACCAGGAACGTTTTTTTTTTTTTTTTTGGAAGACAAAATCAATATTGTAATCATATAGAATCTTTTTAAAATGTTTATAACAAGAATGATAAGGGATTTTAAATAACCTAAATGTTTATATTACATTATTTTTCGAACCAAAAGTACATTTAAGAGTAAACTATTGTTGTAGAAAAAGTACAATTTAAGAAAAGGACATGTTGTAAGTACATTGTATAGCTAAAAAAAAAAAAACACACACACACACACACACATAGATAAAGATATCATAATTTACTTTCCTATCCACATTTATCCAACAAATTACATGTTCAAACCAGGAAACTCGTCTATTCTTTTAATGATAGATAGAAAAGAGTCCATACAATCCAATTTACAGTAGAGGGGAAAGAAGAGCTTAAAAAAGAAAAGAGCTAACATTGGTGTCATATGTAAGTGGCCAACAATAGAAGAGTCTAAACGCAATCGTCTATATCACAGCTATGTGACGAATGGAGAAACACCAATACCCATTTTTAAATGAATTAATTAGATCTGTCCATCTATAAAGGGGGAATTCACCATCTTTTGCATATTGTAGAACCACTAAGGCTAAAACCCTAAGGACAAGATTATGTTTTTGTCAAGGTAACAAAATCAAATACCCACATTGAAACCAAATTCCTAAATCCCACAACAGTGATGAGATTCAAATTACATGAAAGAAGAATATAAAAGTATAAACATATACTTAAAATGAACAAACAAATATACAAAACTAAAAAATTAAAACTATATCATACAATTGTTAGTTATCATCTATAACACCAAAAGTGAGCTCAAACAGATCTGCAAGCCCGTAATAGCCAACCATCCAAACAACCTCTACAATACTAAAAGTTCATAATAGCTGTCTGGCATAACTATAGTCATACTTAGTGAAATATTAAAGCTGTGAACTTGAAGAATGCGTCTTCAGGCTTTCAAATATCAATATGATTTCCGATATGAATGACATGTTGCATAATACTACTCCTATGAATTAACATAATTTTTTTCCCCTATGAAAGTCTAATGTTTCTATTGATATGAAATGATCAAAGCGTCATCGCATTATTGATCTTGAGCAACTACAAGTACTCTTCATATATGATATACTTATATCTCTCATTTTCTATAATGTTGGTATATAAAAAATTCCCACAACTCTCAAACAACTACAACATAATTCCAATTTCCCAAACCCGCAAGTCAACAATTTCACAGAAGATTCCCTAGCATATTTCAGTCATAGGATCAATTGAAAACCATAAACCATGTCTCTTGTTTTCCTTCTCATAGAACACCACTCGATTCTTGGAAACAGAATCCTGAAGTATCAAGAACATCAATAAGTGCAAAAGGTTTTACCAGCAAGGGTATCAATGATTATAGTTTATTACACTCCATAAGAGTGCCAAAACACACTTCACAATCTTAACGATTCTGTAAAACCAAACAAGCATTCAGAAACTCTTTAGTTAGTAGCACCTCAACTCTGAAAAATGGTCACACAAAAATTCTAGTCAATGGGGCACTGAGCATTATACATATGATTCCTGAAATTTTAGTAATTCAGATTTCAAAGCACCTTAATTATACTTCAGAGCTCAGGATGAGGTTGGCACATATTCATGTAGCCAAGTGGGTCTTTCTATTATACATACAAAGGATCCAAGTAACAAACAGAAATGTGAGAGCAACTCCAACATAAGCTTATCAATACAGGAGTAAAAAGTAAAGTGTCAGAAAAGGAGTAATTCATACATCAACCATGCACATAAATCACAATATGCTTGAAAAGATCAGATATCATACACTTGAAGCAAATGCATGCAAAAATAAGGAAAAACAAAAATACCAATTGCATAGGTATTCAGTTGATACCTCTTTAGTGCCAATCAAGAGTTGATCCGATTATAAATTGTTTGCATAAAGAAAGGTATTCACAACCATGTGTATATCACCCACCAAAAAAAAAAAAAAAAAAAAAAAAAAAAGAAGAAGAAGAAGAAGAAGAAAAATGGGAGATTAAGCTACATAGCTTAAAAGCTCCCTTAGATAGCACATAACTCTACCAACCATGGAAAAAAATCGCGGTAGCGTTCGCGATAACGGACGCGTTGTCGTGGAAGCGGCTTGTAACGATCAAATCAAACGGATCGAGGATTTCGCGGCGTGATTTTTTTAAAAAACTTCACATAAGTCATTTTTTAGCTTTTAAATTCATTTTTATATAATTATACAATGTTATTGCCAAAACTACCTTAAATAAAGACCCCAATATGAGATATGGCATTAATAAATTGTTTTAACATTATTTGAGCTTTATTTTTTGTTACACTCAAATAAAATAAGAGCTACAGTCAGCATAGTATAGTGTACAGTACTCCAAAGTCCAAACAGAAAGAAAAGGCTAACCCTTCATACCACAAATAAAACTTAAAAATCAAAGAAAAAGAAAGAAAGAATTAAGATAAGGCCACGTGATAAGGAAGAAAAAGGTAGAAAAGAGAAAACAAGCAAGGAAGCCAGCCGCATCAGAGAGGAGAGAGAAAATAGGACATGCGACTGCAAATAGTCATTGTTGGGAAAGAAATTTGGCCGGAGTGCAAACTGCTTTCACCTCGCCTCATTCCCACAACTTAAAGCCCCAATATCGTTCTTCCTTTTATGGCTAGTCTAGTTGTTGATCAATAGATCTTGGATTTTATTTTCGATCCTTAGATCTGGAAATTGAGCTGAATATGAATCGATTTTCTACATTTAACGGCCGCTACAATTATAGTACGGTTATATAACGCCGTTCTACCGTTACATAACGGCTGTTGCGGCGAGTTTGGTGTATTTTCAATGCGCCGTTATATAACGGCTTTTTGCGGAACGGTAAGTCCCAAACCCGTTACAAAGCGGTCGTTATAGAACGGAACGGCCGCTTTTTAATTCCATGTACCAACAACAAGAATTTGATAATTTTCAAAAAAAAAAAAAAAAAAAAAAAAAAAAAAAAACAAAATTCAAACCTGAAATAGGGCTTTGCATAAAGAAATCTTCCTCAAGATCTAGTGGACCATAACAATGAAATTATCTGTACCACTGCCCATCATTGAGATAGGAACCTCCAAATAAAAGTCACATTATGCCTATACTCTGTAGAAATTCTTTAGCTTCTTTTCCAAAGGCTGGTTTCTAAAGCTTAGCTTCATATCCCCAAAAATATTCAAATAAATCAGTTCACTCAATTTATAACACAATCAGGCGGTTCTGGTGTTGTGCCTGACAAATTTTCACATAATACTTTGTTCGTACCTATTTGTAAAGGAGAGTCAAGAAGTCATTTCACTCATCCAAGAGTAGGTGATCTAAGCAGAAAAATTTGTCTACGAAAGTAAGCAAAACTTACAAGGAATACACCCAAATTTGTAAATATTATTCAGAATTCACTATTACAATTCTACATAATCACAAGTCACATCAGCTTTGAAACAACAAAAGCATACAATTCTACATCATCATAACACGTCACATCAACCACAGGGAAACCGTATGCATCACCGACTTATAATCTATCACTATTACAATTATCAATCACTGAACATAAAATCAAGCAGAAAAACGAATTACCTTGTCATTACCCAAACAGTCACAGTACTTGAGCTTCTCCACATAGATGTAATCCCCATTACTCACCTTAAATTGATGCAGTCCCACCTACATCCCAAAACAAAGTAAGAACCCAAATTAAACCTTAAAATCAAAACACACCCAATTTCAAACAAAAAGTACAAAATCATCAAAGGAGACCCAAAAACCACAAAATAATTTAAGGAGACCTAAAAACCACACTAAATTCTTGTTGCCTCAGAATATCAAAGTAAATAATACGTATCACAATTAAAGCATCAAAATAGACCTTTAAAATTTCTAATAGCTTCACTAATTGTAGCCATAGTTCAATAATCTAGCATAGAACAACCAAAAGTCGACTTACCTCACAATTAACTTAACGATAAACCCAAAACAGAAATTGATATTCGATGGTTTTGAAAAAAGTATCAGCATACCTCAGAAGATGCTTTCAATAAAATGGAGGAAAGAGAGCTTCAAGCTAATGGAGAATTAATTCTCTGCCTTCTTACATCAAAAGTCCCAAAAAAGAGGAAATTGACAACAAAATAAGCAAAAGATCAAACCCTTCTCCCCAAAAAACAATAAAACCCTAAAACAATTGCATCAAAATTAACTCTTCCTTTCAATTCAAAATATTAAAAAAAAAAAAAAAATCAAACAAAAAAAGAAAGGTGAAAGATGGAGCTTAGACATTGGGAGTGGAGGCCATGGATCCGGTCCTGTGAAGTTGTTGGGAAAGAGAGGAGGAGAGACAAAGAGAGTAGGAAGAGAGAGAGCCAAATGAGTGATGGTGGGGGAAAACGGGAGAGCAATAACAGCAAAATGTATTGGATGGCAGAACCGTAAAACAAACCTAGATGGAGGGTAAATATCATCTGCACACTGACCCACTGTTCATAAGAAACAGTGCTGGTGAACTTCTCACTTTTTAAAGAGTGTAGATTCTCCACCAAAGTCCATATCTACTTGAGCAAATACTAAAACATAAAGAGTTAGGAGCATCACTTGGGTCAGATGAGATTGCATTAGTATAGATGTGAATTACACTTAAATAGTTAAAACCATTTCCATTACAAAACAAGACTAACAAGACATTCTATAAAGTTCAAGAAAAGACTAATAAGAGACAATTTTCACTCCTATAAAGTTCACTCCTTACAATGGTAAGACTCATCATCTCCATGAGGAGTGATATACTAACTCTCGTCTCCATATACAACAAAAATGGAAATGTTGTCCTCGCTATTGGTCTCCATCATCATATCTAAAATAGATATCTTGCCTCTTAGGTCGTTGCTATGAATTGCATCGTTGCACCATTGAAGTATCTTTAATCAAGAAATCAATGATCATGACTAAAATCATGCAATGTACATCCTTAGCAGCCTTCTCAAAAAATTTCTACCATATCATGATCTACTCCCCCAGTCTGACCCCTGACAAAATTTGGATCGTAACTGGTCAGTTAGATCATATGCATCAGTTTAATCTGTATAAAAGAGATTCAAGAGAAATCTAACTTTATTAAAGGAGCAACATACAGTATCACACCGAAACAAAAAGAGAAAAGGTTCACAAAACCGCAAGTGTAGAAGAAGCGACATTCACAAAAACACTAAGCAGTATATGCTATATAAATAACAATAAAGCTTAAAAACAGAAAGCTAACAAAGTCAGGGAAGTCCAGCTTGACTGTATCAGCAATACAGCACCAGGCCTTAAGGACTCAAACAAAACCTTCAAGTTCTTGATAATAGTAAATTGAAATCTAAATGCAACAAAATCCTCAGCTAAAAAATATTAAAATACGGATGGTAAAAGGGCAGATATAACAGGAAATTAGAAGTTTAGAACAACACAGCCCGCAAGTAGCAATTAATAGATATCTAGCTTAGGTTGGAATAGGGTCTCAAATAAGAAGAGACATAAAAATAGGTTCAATTTGCCAATTTATACTCATAAATGAGATTGCTAAAAGGAACAATTCACAATTGAACCTTCTAACAGGAGCAATTCAAAAACGCACCAATATTTCCTCCTCAATAAATCCGGATAAGGCTTTGAATTCTCTCTTGACTATGATTTAGCTTATTCTAGTAAAAACTTACTTAGTATACATAATTGATCCTTTTAAAACTGCTATGGAAAACCAGCACAGGCTTACTCTTTCTAAGAGAAATAGGACAGTGATTCCTTATTTCAACAAGGAAAAATAGGCAAGAAAAGCCCAACAAAGCAATCACAGATTACAGTAACCAACATCTGCAAAAATAGGGTAAGATCAACCATACTTCCACAGTTATTTCCAAAACTTTAAGCAAATATCTCTAAATTGCAGACATTTTTTTTCCAGGAAAACAAAATAAACAAAATATGACGAGTTGGCAAAATACAATTGAATCACAGCCACCTTACTGACGAGGCAACTGACTAACAGAATGAATAGAAATTTAATTATTCCCTCCATCCTTCCTAAATAGGGCACACTTGGTTAAGGAATTGGGTTGTAAGATACTAAAATTATCCTTGATTATTTAAGAACCGAGAATAAGCATATATTGTAATAGTCCTGGTACAAGGAGCAACACTAGGAGACAAAACAAATTAAGACTAGGGACTTAGGGAGTGTGTCAGCATAGGACTGAATTTTGATACTCTTGAGCAGTAGAGGACAACCATTACTAATATAGGGTTATTTTGTAGTTTTACTTGACTAAAAAATGGAAGTAGCAAAGCAGTAGAAAGGTATGAGATTTGTATTGTGGTCTGTGGAATGAGCTCTTCTTTCATTATTACTACTACGTAGAAATAGGTTAAACATAAACTACAATGCATAATTAAAGGGTTAAGCTCTAAACTACAATGCATAATGAGGTCCAAAAGTTAACACAGGTACATTCAGGAAACCATAGCATAAGGATAAAGCTCTAAATCCCATCATAGCGGTTTTCAACATGATACATCAACAAGAATCACCAAGATGAGTAATAAAACCAAAGTTATTCCATCTATCTTTCAGTAGCTAGGAGGATGCATTAGAGTGTTTTTGGTGAGATTACTGAACCCAATAAATTAAATGCTACATGCTAAATTGCAGGCTTACCAAGCATCAAGTAGCTTTGGAATTTGTTTTTGATGATCCTAGAGTCAGCAACTCCAAACTAATACCTGCGTGTCGGGAATAAACTCCATGGACTTCCTTAAATGGTAGTACAAACTTCTTCAAGAATCGAGACTCGGTCATTGAAAGGAAAGATTCAAGAAGGTAATCCATCTTAATAAAACCTTTCTCCATCAATACAATGAGAGTCTTGTGTCTAGGCAATATCCGCTTCTCCAGACTATAAGCTAACAGGCTATACCTCTTTGACAAGTAACTAGGTTCGTAACCAAGCTCGTTCATAAGAAAATCCAACTTTTTCTCTATGGTAGCTTCAGAGAGTGCCAAAAGAAAAGGACTTGATGCTAAAAGAGTTGCAATATCAGACTCAGTCCACCCAAAACTTCTAAACACTTTTCGTTTCGACTCGATAGTCTTCTCACTATTACGGGTCAATAAATGGAGACCGGAATAGAAATGTGGAGACTCTCGAGAAATCCCCAATTCCTCTTCAACCTTAATCACTGCATTCTCAAAAAATTCGATATTCCGAACAAACGGGGATACATCCCTAAGTAGGTATTTCCGGATTGATTCAATGGGAATTCCATAACTCCGCAACAAAGCTACATTAGGCACCAACATTTTGGGTACACACGAAAGCCTCAAACCATTCGATTTTTTCAGAATTCTAATCACTAGGTGTTCACAACCCATAATTTCTCTCAAAGCTTGGATTGCAGGAACAATATTGGAATCTAAACCAATATAATATATAGAAGGATTGACCCTTATAAGCTCAGCAAAATCTGACTCAGAAAACCCCAAATCACGAAGAACTTGAGTCTTAGGAATTAGGGTTTTATCAACACTACACAACAAAATTTGGGGTTCAGAAACTACGACATTTCGAATATGTGATTGTTCCAATCCAATTTGTTTGAAGAACTTAACTACAGAATTAGCATTTTCATTGAAATAGAATTCACTGACATTTTTCCTACCTCGACGTAAGAGATTTTGAGCGAGCTTAGTGGAAGCGGAAAGAGCTTGTTGCTTGGTTAACCCTAGAAAATCAACCAAGTAATTGGTGAAACCAGAATTGACATCTGTTGTGATTGAAGATGAAGATGACGTTGAAGTTGAGTAGAGTACAAGATGACGGAATCCATGGATGAAGTTGAGAGCTTGGACGCCATTGAAGTTGCTGCGAATTTTGAGCATCCCTTCCAAACACCCTGTGTTTGTTGTAACTGTTGTGTTTGTTGTAACTGGAGTATATGTTATTTTTTCGAACCCAGTATTAAGGGAGTGGCCGAGTAGTTAGTTCCTAGGGGCTGGGGTTTGGTGGAGTCTTGATTGCTCCGAGTACGTCCGTTATATATTACGTGCAATTTTTAGGCCGTATATAATATTTTTTTAAAACAAAAATACTACTTAGGTTTGGTACTGGATTTAAAAAAAAAACGTAAAACATGGAGTATGTTAAAAGTGTTCATGTCATAAAAAAAAAAAATAAAAAAAATAGACAAATGGGAGATAGAAATGGTGGGATAAAAATATAAAAGAGGTTGTTATAACATGTGATAATATCGTGTGTTAACACGATCAAAAAGTGAAAAAAAATACTCCGTCATAAGGAAATGGTGTAATTAATATGCAATTTTTCAAAAAGAAAAATGGTACAAATAATATGCAGATTCTAACAAGGAAAATGTTACTATTAAAAAACGGAGAAAGTATGAAAATAGATGTTAAAAAAGTTGCGATTATTATGAAATAAACTGAATTAAATAGTGTTTACACATCTCCCTAACCAAACAAAACAAATTGCTAGAGATGTGGTGTTGAGTGTTGAGATCATTTACAATAGATAAGAAATTGTTTTGAAATAGTTATGACTTCCCCTAACCAATAGGTACAGAAATCCTCTGTCCCATTTTTCATGTTCCATTTGTGCTCCACTTAATATCATTGATTGTAATAATTATAAGGTCTCACTTCTCAAATTTTAAAAGGCAAATAAATATGTTAAGAACTAATCATATTTAGTGGAACACCAGTGGGACACAAATTATAGGACAGGTGATTTTCTCCCATAGTGTTGAAAGAGTCGAAAGTGCAATAAAAATATAAAAATAAATAAATAAAACAAACAAAAGAAGTACTTCCTATAATTTTGCAATACTAGTTAAGTTAGGCAAAGAAATCTAATCAAGTTAAGGGAGAAATTTGCTAGACAAGTTTTAGACAATTATCCGCCAAAGCCCACATCTACTTTACCAAATTCTTCAATATAAAAATTTAGGAGCATAACTTGTGCATAGATGTTAATTACACTATAACAGTTAAATCCATTTCCTTTACCATTACCTATAACTGATTACTTAACGGACGGCCAATTACACCCTTTAATACAAGATATTCTATAGAGTTCAAAACCAAGACTAATAAGAGAATTTCCACTCCTATACAGCTATACAGTTCTCTCCTTACAATGGTAAGATTCTTCATCTCCATATCCAAATTGGCCTCCAATGTCATCCTCACTATCGGTCGTCTCCACCCACCTTATCTAGCCTCCTAGGTCGTTGCTACGAAATGCATCGTTGCACCATTGAAGTATCTTCAATCAAGGAATCAATGATCACGACTCAACTCATGCAATGAACATCCTTGGCAGCCTTCTCAAAAAATTCTTACATATCATGATCTTCTCCCACAGTCTGACCCCTGACAAAATTTGGATTGTAACTGGTCAGTTAGATCATATGCATCAGTTTAATCTGTATATAAGAGATTAAAGAAAAATCTAAGTTAATTGAAGGAGCAACATACAGCATCACACAGAAAGAAAAAGAGAAAAAGGTTAATAAAACTGAAAGTGCAGAAGAAGCAACAGTCACAAAAACAATAAAGCTTAAAAAGAGAAAGCTACCACAGTCAGAGAAGCCGCTTACTTTATAGCTGAATCAGCAATTCAGCACCAGGCCTTAATCAAATAAAATTTTCAAGTTCTTGATAATTGTATCTTGAATTCTAAATGCAACAAAAAAAATAAACCCTCAGCTTTAAAATATTAAAATACAGATGGTAAATAGGTAGATCTAGCAGTACATTAGAAGTTTAAACTACACAGGAACACAGCTTGCAAGAAGCAGATAGGCCATTTATAGATAGCTTAGGTTGGAATAGGGTTGCAAATAAGGAGAGAGAAAAATAGGTTCAATTTGCCAATTTCTAATCATAAATGAGATTGCAAACAGGAGCATTTCACAAATGAATTTTCTAACAGGAGCAATTCACAAACGAAACAATATTTCCTCAGTACATTCGGATAAGACTTTGAATCCTCCCTTGACTATGATTTATTGCTAGCTAGCTTCTTTTTTTTTTTTTTTGAAAGGTTGCTAGCTAGCTTATTCAAGCAAAAACTCTTACTAAAAGTATACGTAATTGGTTCTTTTACAAACAACTAGGGAAAACCAGCAAAGGCTCACACTTTCTAATAGAAATAGGACAGTGATACTACATTCCAAAAAGCAAAAAAAGGCAAGAAGAGCCCAGCAAAACAGTCACAGATTATAGATTCCAATATCTGCAAAAGATAGGCGAGACAGCCACAGGTCCACAGTGATTTCCAAATCTTTAAGCAAATATCACTAAATTGCAGACATTTCTTTTCCAGGAAAGCAAAACAAACAAAATATGGTGTCTTTGCAAAACGCAATTGGATCACAGCCACCTTGCTGATGAGGCAACTGACCAACAGAATGAATAGAAAGTTAAACATTCCCTCCATCCCTCTATAATAGGGCTCATTTGGTAAGTGGAATTATTCAGGAATTGGGTTGTAAGATACTACATATCCTTGATTGTTCAAGAAGATTTAAGAATAAACACATATCTGATTATATACTGTAATAGACCCAGTGTAAGGAACAGCATTATGAGACAAAACTAATTAAGGAAGCACTAGGGACTTAAGGAGTGTGGCAACATAGGACTGAATTTTGATACTCTTGAGCAGTAGCGGACAATTATTATTAATATTAAGTTATTATGTAGTTTTGCTTGAATATGAAAGGGAATTAGCATAGCAGTAGAAAGGTATGAGCTTTGTATTGTGGTCTGTGGAATGAGAGAGAATGGCAACCTCGGGTAACTAAGTGATAACCAAGTTATCAAAGAGAGTAATAATAGCCTAAAGCTATTTACCTATCATTTGTAACCTCTTTTGCCATTATCAATCAAAACTTCAAGCTTTCGTTTATATTTATCTGCCTTGTTAAATCAGAAATACAAAGTCAGATAAGCAGTGTATTACATATATCATGCACACAGGAACAGATCTCAGCACTAACACACAAACAGTTTCTGATTATCTTGTAAAAAGACTCAACTTACATTTTCTACAAAACACTAACTGATCATGCCTCTCTTCCATGCTGAAATTTCCTAAAACACAGACATACTAAGAATCAGCAATACCTCTACTAGTATACAACAATCGTAGCCTGCCTCTTTTCAAGTAGTTACACAATACATAAAGCAATCACGTCAGCACACCAAGTAATTTGTTGGGCACTGATCATATGTGAATAGAGTGATAAGAGCCTAGTAGTAAGGATAATATGGGAAGATTCATAATTTAATCTACTAGTATGGAAATTTGACCTATTACTTTGAGAGTTGAGACATACCAAACTGGAAACGTGGCCAGTTAGAAGGAAAAGAGAATAAGTCAGGTACAATAAAGCAAGCTTCTTTAACAACCCAATTTCCAACTGCATGCAACATAATATACTTTATATACCCAGCCAGCTAATACTTAATCCCTCCTCCCACCCACCCACCCCCCCTCAACTCACCCCACCCACCCCCCCCCCCCCCCCCCCCCCCCCCCACTTCTCAGCCTCATTTGCATTAGGTTTGAATAAGGGTTACCAAATTAATTGATCAAAATGCTATACATAACTACATACGTCTGCCAATACTTTCCAAGTAACCACCCCCTCCCCCTGGAAAAAGAAATTATGAAATCAGTAGATAGGTAAGTCAATAAAAAACGAACTATTATAATAGTCCCGAATCCGGATTAGCCCAAAGGATGAACAGTGTGGAAACACCAAAAAAGAAATGAAGCACAGGAGAATGTAGCAATTGTAGGCTTGTAGCCAAGACAATGCTATACAAGATTGTAATTTGAAAGTTCGAGTTCTTTTATGAGTACCAACAATTCAGACATATTGAAGAAACACTAGTAATCAGCTATTACAGAGATATCTAGCATTTGACAACAAAGACTCTTCAACAGAAAATTCACTACCAAGAGCAACTAATTGACTAATTCTATCATCAGTTTTTGTAGTTTCATCTGCGATAACAAAAAGAAGGTATGGCCCAAATGAAAAATCAATCATACTTCATATATTGTACAATGCACTTTACCTATCAACCAACAGCAATTGATAGCTGATATCATCTTCAGGGCTTGTCACCTGCTCTTACTTCATTTGAACGTTTCACAGAAGAATGACCTCTAAGTTTAGCTAATTCTTTAGCATAAACTTCACGGATTTCCTCAAATGGGAGCACATACCTGTTCAAGAAGTGTGGCTCTGACCGGTTTAAAATAGTATATAGAGCGTGATCCTTTTTAATCAAACCTTTCTCTTTCAGAGCCAAGAGGACTCTATTCCGTGGTATAATTCTCTTTTCCAGACTATAACTTAACAAGACACCATGAGACATCACATAATCAGGGCTAAAACCCAGTTCCTTTATCAGATATTCCAACGACCTCTTGATCCTAGCTTCAGACAACCCCAACAACATTGGATTTTTCCCACCAAGGGCTAAAACATCTGATCTCATACACCCAAAGTTCTCAAACATTCTAATCTTTGATTCAAAATTCTTTTCACCAAGGGAAGCCATCAAATGAACTCCATCCAAGAACCTCGACGAATCACGAGGAATACCCAAATATTTTTCAGCTCTAATCAAGAAACCCTTAAACTTTTCAGTTATCCTTAATAAAGGGGACTGTGATTGATATGAAAAGCGTTTACGAATTAAGTCAATGGAGACTCCATAACTCCGCAACAAAGCAACATTGGATATCAGATTGTTACTCATACCACTAATTGATGTCCAATGTGATTTCTTCATAATAGAAATTACATTTTCATAATTACCCATAACATCCTTCAAAGCTTCAGTTGCCCTAACAAATTGAGGGTGACAATTGAGTAATACATAAGGATTAACAGAGACAACCTCAACGAAATCGGGTTTCGAAAGCCCAATTTTCAGAAAATGATCAATTTTAGGTTTTAGGGTTATATCAACTCTACAGAGCAAAACCCTAGGATGAGCAGATACAACAATTCGAATCTGGGAATCGTTAAATCCATTTTGCCTAAAAAATTCAACAACTAAATCAAAATTAGAGATGAATTTTGAGCTACTCACCCCATGTTTAAGTTTATTGACTCGAGGATGTTGTTCGAATTTGGCGGAAGTGTAGCGAGCTTGTTGCTTGGAAAACCCTAGATGATCAACCAAGTAATTCGCCAAAAAGGGGAATTTTTTAATGGAGGTTGACGAAGAAGATGAATAGAATAGTGGATTATGGAAATTATAGATGATGAAATTGAGAGCTTTGACGCCATTGTTGTTGCAGCAAAGCTTGAGCATCTTACTAGCCGTTAAGGATGATTTGTTATGGAGGGAAACACAAATATGGAGGTTTTTTTTTTTTTTTTTTTTTTTTTTTTTTTTTTTTTTTTTGTGAAGCCGAGGGCAAGCCCCAAGAGAAAGCAAAGCTAGGAACTACAAGAAAAACAACTATAAGAATAAGAAACAAAACAAACAAAATAAAAGACACTATCCTAGCACAAAACTAGGCCTTATTCTCCGGCACCATCCTAGGTAAATGTATAGCTTTATACAAGTACGCCCTTATTAATTCTTGGGTCCAATACAGGTTCTCTAAAGGGAGGCAGCATACCACGCCTCTTTATTACCTTTTTTTTCCCCACCCCCATCGTCCTTAACTGGATTGTCAACTGGAGTCTTTTCTCTCCCATCACCTTCAATTGAAGAGGTATGAGGCTCCCCATCCCTCCATCTTTAGAAGAGGTATGAGGCCCCTCACTCCCATCACCTTGAAAAGAAGGGGTAGGAAACAGAGAGGAGGCAGGGGGGATCGCTGCTGCGAAGTGGATGTGGTGTGGACTGCTTATTGAGGATTACGGAGGGAGCAACTTCGGTGGCTGGAGGCCGGTAGCTTTGTGCTAACCGACTATCCATCTCCCGCCACTGTCTCAACTCCTTTATTAGATAATCTTTTTTGAAGTCAATGGTTAGATCAAGATCAATGTTATCGAGCACCTGAAAATGTCTTGATACAGTATGTGGACGATGATATTCCACAAAATTGTAGCAGAACAAAGGCCCAATGAATGTACAACAATTTGATCATGCAGGTAGTCGGACAACAATTCCGGAGTGTAAGGATGAATTCTATATCCTATGTCCAATAAAAAAGGAAATCAAAATATGGGTAATGATATTCTATATTTTAATTTCTTTTTATTGGACATAGGATATAAAATGACATCCCTAAAAAAAATACAAGAAAAGACCATACTAAATACTTCCTTGCCATTCAGATATAAAACCGTGGAAAACCCTCATAATTGGAGTTGAAATTTGAAGTTCTATGCCATGATTTTAGAGAATTATGATTAGAAATTATAAATGGCGGACATTTTTTTTTTAAACACAAAATGGCGGACATAGCTATGTTTTACGAAGAAAGTGATATAAAAAAGGAAGGAGAAAGGACGAATAGGGGGTGGATGGGTCACAGCTGTAACTCTACGTCAGATTTTTTTTTTTTAAAAAAAAAGTTATCAGATCACGTGAGAGATAGGAGAAATCTACTTCTTTGGACACACTCACACCTCATTCTCCACTTTGTTATTGTTTTACTTAAGGACTTGTTAGTACACTATTAACATAATTTACTTTTTTTTTGGAACGGGATTAACAAAATTCAATTTAATATTAATGAAATTCTAATAATTTTGTAATGTACGATTTATTTGTTTTAAAATATATATATATATATATATGATTTGTCCCTGCACCCGTGTCCAAATTTTAGACAGTGTCCCCGTAGCCTATAATTTTGAAAATTGCAGAATTGGATACTTGGACATGTGTCCGTGTCCGAAACCCGTTCCCGAGTCCAAGCAACATAGATTTACCATATGAAATTTGCTAAATGAAGTTAACGACTTAAAATTGGAAGGGAGTATACCATTTGCAGTGTGATTATTGAGGCCGACTTGACTGACTCAAGAGTCAAGAGCTCAGGGTGATCAAGCTAGAAACAAACGAGGGCAAGGGCGAAAAAATCGTAAGAAAACCACATTTCTCTCATAAACTGCAGCATATTGTAGAGGGGTTACACTCGAACTCGATATCTACAAAACCACTATCCTCCAAGGCTATTCATGAGGCATGTGGTATAGGAGGGGAACGCCATATTTATACTGTATAATAAATCATGTATAACTCGAAAAAAGATAAAACCCAAAGAAAAAAAAAAAAAAAAAAAAAGATACGAGGACGAAGAAAATGGGGGGAAAATTCAAGATATTAACAATCAGAACCCTTCAACACTAGATCTTCGGAATCCCACTGATGATGATGATTTTCGGGCCTCTTGCCGTTCAATGTCATCCAATGAAAGAAGTGAAGAACAAGCACGAGGAGGAAGTGATAAGGGCAAGGTGAATGGCCTTGTTGGAGAGACGGAAGAGGTGTTGGCCCTAGATGGTGAGGGGTGAGAATAACTTTGGCGAGGTGGTAGACTGGGTGATCGAAACATCTGCTTTCCAGTAACAGTTCCTGGTTCTTGAAGAGGAAACCGGCAGGAATGTTTCATATCTTGTATGGATTTAAGGTTCTCCACGACTGTTCTCATCGTGGGTCTCTCTGAAGGGTCCTTCTGAAGACATTTTTGAGCTATATCAGCAACTGTTTTTGCTGCTTTTATGGGAAATCGCCCTTTCAGCTGAGGGTCCATTATTAAGGAGAGCCTACATTCATCGGCAAGGAATGGCCAACTCCATTTGACCAAGTTCCTCTCCTCTTTGGATCGTCGACTATCCATATTCTTCCGTCCAGTGAGAACTTCTAGGAGAACTATCCCGAAGCTGTAAACATTGCTTTTAGGGGTGAGTAACCCTTTCTCCACAGTCTCCACAGAAAGATTTCCTAGTGCCTGAAAATCAGGAAGCAAAACTTGTTACCACTTTTAGATGAATGGTTTCGTAAAACAAAAACCACATTCCTCTACACGATGATGGTTCAACCAAACTAAAGGATATTATTTGTGTTCATCCTTAGTACGCAGGGTTATTGAGGCAAGCAGAATATAATAGGTAAAAATCATCACTATGAAATCTAGAATCTGTATCCATCAGGGAAAAAAACACCCCATATAGAAATCCAAGGTTGTCGATTAGGGAACAAATGATTAGTATACTTAGTATATTCTCAACTCAATCTCATGGTTCTAGAGACTATTTCAAAATGGTTTGTATAGCAATATGAGACAAACAATAAGTTATTTTTATGTTTATCACTTTTAACCTGCAAATCTGTAAACATCAACAACAAGAGTATGACCTATTATACCAAGAGCAATTGCAGTATTACTCAATACTCACCGAAGAGGTATTGGAGACATCTGTTTCTGGAAGGAGGCCAACACAGCCATATCCTGAAAGCTTTGCACTAAAATCCTTGTCAATCTGAATATTTACCGCAGTAAATTCGTTGTACATTGCCTGCAGAAGTAGGAAGATAGCTTTCATCAGACATGCAAGCTTTTACTCTCTTTAACAACTGAGATCAATCGATTTTGTCAACAATGAGACAATCAGACAAATAGAGACAAATCCTGAAACCTTTTACTATAAAAAACTTGATTGCTACACTCTAAAAAATTTCTCTGAAAGTTTCAAAGCATAATTGTCACAAGGCTAAGTGTTTTTGTGAGTATATAATATGCTCCAATAGACAGCAAACATTGATTATATTCATATAATGCCGGCATGGATATAAATTGCAATTACCTGGAATGGACCTTGTTCATGTAAGAAGGTAAGTCCTTGAGCGGCACATAAAGCTACTTTTACTCTTGTATTCCAATCAATCGGAGGGCCATCTGATCTACCATATAATAACCGATCTAAGCTTCCATGGTGTAGCCTTTCATAGACCAATATCCTCTGGTCAGAGCCATCTCGTGCATGATAACCAAGCAACTTACATAGGTTGGGATGTTGAAGAGATGCAAGTGTGTTCACCTCACTCACAAAATCCCTTAAACCCTATAAAACCCAAACAACAGTGTGTTAGTAAAAATCCACAAAAGAGCTTGCTAAGTAAAATATCCTCAAAAATGTTGACGATTATAGTCTCAATGCATGCATATTAATACATGCTAAAACAAACAATTTCAAATTACCTGAGCTGTAGGGTAAAAACGGGTAACAGTGGCCTCAATCTTTCTCGCACTAGAAGAAACATCGCAGAAGGAAGCCTTAAACATGGTTGAAGAAAGACTCTCGGATGTACAAGTTTCTGATGAAATACTGTGGCAAGCAGATGTAATTTCTTCATAGGAAAAGTTTCTTAGTGTTCCTGATGGGGGTAGAGGCAGTGGACCTGAAGCGCAAGAAGGGGCACTGGAATTTCTCACTTTAAAGCTCCCTGTACTTTTCAGGGAACCAGAAACATGAGGCGAAGGAAGCGGGAGAGGCTGTGGACTAGGTGACCTTTGTTCTTGTGGTAATAGTGATTGGGATTTCGACTCTTCTCTCTCTTCACATTCAGTTGATGACAACTCTCTATCTCCATGAAAACTTGATGGCGCAGAAAGTGCACGCATCCTATTACTAGTCAATTTTTCTGTGGGTTGAGCAGGCTGCCCTCGGGTGCGAAAACTTGGGGGGGCTGATTGCAGGGCATGACTGCGGATTTGTGGTTCAGGAAGGGTTGTTGGTGTACTTTCCTGGGGGAGTACACGTTTGATATGTACACTATGATCAGTCTTCTTCTTTTTACCTTTTAAGACTGTGAAACAACCCATTTTATTCACAACTCTTCAAGCATGTAACTCAATCTAGAATCCTGTGACACATGCGAAATCAGAAAATGAGCATCGACCAAAAAACACCATTTGGTATCAATTACAGAAATCTCACCACACCAAACAACAGCAAAATTGAATACATTTTACAGCATACAGGTACAAACAACAATAATGTCAAAGCCTTAATCCTAATAGGATGGAACCGATGGAGCCGGCTACACAAATGTAAAATAAGAAGTCAAACCGAGAATGATGCCTTATGCCCTTATCTAATAACCAAAGCTCCTAAACTACAGCCAAGAAACCTAAAGTTTGTGGCATTGCCTCTTACATCTCAATAAACTACTTACATTCAATCAATAACATCACCTATCCTAAAAGACAACAAATTAGAACCAATTAAACATTCCTATGCCCCAAGATGAACACAAAAATCGGAAAACTCGATCAACCTCATTCACATCAGTCACTCAACCAGATTAAAACTCCATGTATGTTCAAATTAATAGCACTAAACTACAACAGAATCCAGAAATAAGTTAGGAGCTTAACACCAAATTAAGGAGCTTAACACCAAATTATTCCATTAATTCTCAACACCATACTGCCCCACTCACCTCTGATTTAAAGATGAACTGAATGTAAAAAAAAATAAAAAAAAACATCCATGAATAGATATTGAAAAGTATCACAAGCAAACAAGTACTCATTCAAAAAGCATATTAATTCCAAATTAGAATTGTCAAAGTTTTTATCCATTCAAGTATTCAACTGTAACTCCCCCTGAAAATCCGCCAGCAAAAAGTTAAAACGAATCTGAATAACCTGTAGGTTATTACAGCAAGTACACTATCAATATTCATCATTAACACATAACCCGATACCCGAGATCGAATCCCGTCTACATCAGTACCCTTTGTAACTCACTGTACAACCAAAAGAGGGGGAAACTAAGAATACCCAGATCCAAAATACACCCATAAATCATCCTGAAAAACAAGATTAATGACAAAAACCCAAAATTGAACTAATCTACTACAAACCCCAAATTAAAAGAAAATTAAGATAACCATAAACTCCAAATAAAAAATAAAACCCCCAATAAGTATAATGGATCAAATTAGCAGCTCACTTTAATTAAATTAAATGTAAACAAATTGCACAACTTTAATTGAACAAATTAATCCAAAAAAATACAAGGAAAATTAGAAGAAACGTACCTTAAATTAGCTAACTTTATACAATCAAAGCTATGATCTTTATTGGTGAGGAAGTAGAAAATGAGATGAAAAATTAAAAACCCAACAAGTCAAATGAAAGCTGATGAAGAAATGAGGAAAGGTCATAAAGATTTTTCCAAATGCCAGAAAAAAAAAAGGGAAAATATACAAGTACTAGTAATACTATGAATTGAACAAGTTTCGGAGTGGAGGAAAGATAGAGAGAGAAAGTAGAGAGAGAAAAGGCGGACCCAATAAGGCAGTGGTCAAACCTACCATAAGAACTTGGATTTTTAAATACCTTTTTTTAAATTAATTTAATATTTTTATGAAATTGATTTTCTTTTTTTTTTTTGGAAGAAAATTATAGAATAGGAGTATTAATTATGAAGGATTTGTATTGTGTATTTAATAAATTTAGTGTGATTGCATCATTAAATTTGATGAAGTAAAAAGAGGTTGTGTAATCAAAAATATTGGAATGAAGACAACAGATTATTGTACTACCCTTTTAAAAATTATGTATCTTAGACGGTTTTGCCCCTATGTGAAATGATGATTTCGCCCTTATATCATTGGATTTTGGACTCTACTTCTAGTAACCTTCCTAAAATGGTAATAACAAACTAAATCACATAAATTATTTTGGGACACTTATTGAGAATTTGTGAGAATTTGTGAGAATACGGTGTACATCTTCTCACAAAGAGGTGTGTTAAAATCAATTTTCCTAACTTAACAATAATGAGCTTTAGTGTAATGGTGTGTTAAAATCAATTTTCCTAACTTAACAATTTAAGTTGGATTAGCAAAGCTAAGATCAATATCAAGGCATTCTTTATCTATACATAACAAAAACTAAATAGATTGTGGAAATCAAATTCTCTATTTTGATGAAATATGTTTAGCTATCAAGTGTTACAAGCAACAAGATTGAAGTTGAAGATTTAAATTATATTCAATGAACATATTTAGCTGTTTCATTGTCCTGTACATATTATGTAACCTTTTTTAAAGGGATAATTGTACTCGAGTAACATCCCCTCATCATTTAAGGAGTTATATGGAGTTTGATTGAAAGAATGAAAGGTTATATGGATTTACAAAGAGTTGAACAAGTTTCATTTTGAATGGTCTAAAGACATGATGAACATTTGAATGTTAAGAATCACTAGGATCTACTATTTTTTTTTTTTTTATTTAAGTTGCTTTCATTATCAAATATTTTTGTTGTCTAGTAATTAATCTAGTCATTAATTTGAAGTATAAATATTGTTATAACTGGAATGATCAACTCAAACCTTCTCTATAATACTTCCTGATGTTACAAGCATTAACGAGGTATACTCTTGATGTTGACTATTCATCCCCTTCCATTAGAATCCGAATAATAATCAAATATAACAGGTGTAAATGTTATCTATAATCTTATACGGAGTACATCAACTTGTAGTTTTATGCTTTTGATAATAAAAATCATGGGTACCAAGATGACAAGTGTATCAATTAGTTTAATTTTTAAAATTTAAATTTTATGCGTCCTCTTAATTCCTTAAACATATACTTCGTATAAAGTATGAAAAAAAATAAAATATCATGTACTGGTATTATTCAACATGTCATGCACCTTACATGTAGTTTTTACTAGTCTAAATTTATACAAAATCATGTATTATTCATGCATGAATGTCACTTTCACCTTCCATGTATTGTTGAATTCAACATAATGGTATTTAATTATTACTTCCTCATTTTTTCATTACTTGTTAGTTATTACTCTTTTCACAAATGAAGTTAACAAATTAATCAAGATTTCATTTAACAATTATAATAAAAAGATCTATTTCTGTTAGAGATATGATATCATCAATATCGGAAAAGATATACTAATCTGACCATAAACCTAAAGATATGTTCTTAACATAAATAAAGATAAATTTATTATTCTCCTAATAGGGTCAATACGGAAAATATATCACACCTATGGATGATATCATATCTCTAACAATTTCATACCATTAAAGCGTTTACTTATAAAAATTTAAATAGGAGTATCACAATGTCACATTTAACGATTCTAATCAAAGAATTACTCTAAACAATTAAAGCGGTTGCTATTAAACATTAAGATAGGATTAAGGAGCATGATTGTATGAGTATTAGGGTCTGTTCTCACTGACTGAACTCAGCTGAACTAAACTGAAATGAACTCAGCTGAACTGAACTGAACTGAAATGATTATTTCATAAGAGAAGGAAATTAGGAGCTAAACTGAACTAAACTGAATTGAATTGAGCTGAAGTGAACTGAGCTGAGCTGAACTGAATTTCAACGTAAGAGAACATGGCCTTAGTAATGATAATCTAGTAATCCTCGTGAAGACACGAAACTCATTTTAGACAATAGAAGAAATTGGATGAAATTGGAATAAAATAGTGAAATTGGATGAAAGTAGGTGTCTAAATTTTTCAAAGAAAAGCACCTTGATTGAAGTGACAATCCAGTCAAAGGTCGGAGATATAAACTTAATTAAAATAAATAGATAAATAAATAAATAAATAAATAAACTATAGTATGTGAAAAGGCAAATCCAATAAATAAATAATAAATAAATAAAAAATTATAAAAAGCATATGTTTTTTATTTCTATTTTCATCACTCATTATCAGTATATTTAGTCAAAGAAACCCATCGAAAGAGGTCTTTGACTCTAAATATCAGCCGTTGGATGAAGAAGAAAGATGATCAATCGACGGTCCAAAATAAGTATTATGGACCCCACTTTTACTAAATGAATGTTTTAATAATGATATTATATGTACCCTCACGCGCGGTAGCACGCGTGCAAAGGTATATTCTAATTGTAGACGAAAGTGTTTAGTGGGCCCCAATTGAAGTAGTATGATCCTCTTTTATAAGTGGGACCCACTTCGTGCTAAATTTTCAAAATTTGTTTAAGATGTTTTACATAGTCTTTGGATTTTATGTACAACTCACTTGAGGTTGACGCCATTGAGAGTTTGAGACGGCTTGTAGCTATTCTAAGGTATAGTTACCTTTGTCATTAAAATTAATACTCTTTTCGTCTCTTTAAATTGTCCCAACGATTTTTAGTTTGATTTTCTCTTTAAGTGTGCTCTATATGAGTATATGACTATGGACATATTATCCTCTTTAATTTATTATTGCCAAAATTAAATCAGATTAGCATAGACAAAAAAAAATATTTAGGGCTTATTGAAATTGGACCGATCACCTTATTTGAGCTTTTATCATTTACTCTTGTAAGGCCCTATTCACTTCACCTTATTTTTATTAAACTGAAATTATTTTTACTAAATTAAAATTATATTTGCTGAACTTAAATAATTTTTACTGAATTTAAATTAATTAACTGGATTGAAATTACTTTTGCTGAACTTAAATTATTGTTACTGATTTTCTATTATGGTTCTTCTTTAAGAAAACTGAATTTTATTGAACTGAACTTATCTTTACTGAACTGAAATTATTTTTACAGAACTAAAATTATTTTTACTTAATATTATTTTTTTAGTTCCACAACATTTCACCTTCATCAATGCTACCACACATAATGTGATAAAGTGAATATGCAATTATGGGGCAAGCAAGAAGGGATGAAGAAAGTATCATTTTTTTATTTCCTCTGTATCTTAATGTTTATGTTATACTCTTTTTGTTCTTATTTGTTTATCAATAAGCAAAATGTGCTTTAATAAGAAATGAACCAAAAATATTGCAAGTAGATTAGGGTGTATTTGTCTTTTCACTTTTACGAGTGTATGCAAGTGGGTTAAGTGGTGGATGTGCGTAATTATAATATTTGGAAAATGGCAATTTTTAAGGGACATCTAAAATGAAGTATATATAGGGCAAACAAATTAAAATAGAGTTAGTATAACCATGCATTTATGCCTCAACTAACACTTTTTTAAAAGACTTGCTTTAGATCCTAAGTTCCAACTAGGCAATGTTGATGGTGTGATTCATGAAAAAACTCAAACACAATCTTAAACAAAAAACACAGTGTTGTAAAGTAATAAATATTTTAAAAATTCAACATTGTACATGAAGTCGCTTTGGCCGAGTGGTTAAGGCGTGTGCCTGCTAAGTACATGGGGTTTCCCCGCGAGAGTTCGAATCTCTCAGGCGACGATATTTTTTAAATCATTTCTCTTTTTCTGCTTTTACCAACTTTTGCAAATACAATTGGGCCTTTTTTTCCATTTACTTGTAATCCAACTTCTTTTGGGATTGTTGGTGCACACAATCACATACTCCAACTTGTTAAGACTCTTAAGATTGATCACTACTTAAAATATCCAACTCAACAAGAAATCATTTGACTAAAGATTCGGCCTATGTTTGATTGACTCGACAATCATAGTGTATAGTACGAGTATAATAATATAATCATTTTCAATCCTAAAGCCATATTGACGCTAGAGCCAACTTGAAACCAAAAACATTTCTTGACCTGACATGATTTGATCCATTTGGACATCGCTCAAACTCAATATGCGATGACTAAAAACCAATGACCTAATTGTCACCTCTAAATTGTGAGTCAAGATTATATGTCCCTACGTACATTGAATATATTCCGCCTGTTTTTCTTTTAATTTTGAGACATAGTCAGGACACAAACCTAGGAGTCGAGGACCCAGATTATTGTTGGTGAACACAGAAGATGGTGTTGGGGGTAAGATGACTAAGATCAGAGATAAAGAGACATAGTGAAAAAAAAAAAAAAAAAAGTAGAAAGAAAGAGACAGGTGATCAACTGAATACAGTACACTTCAATATTTCATTTGCTTCAAATCTGACTGGTTATAGCACTCAAAAAGGGTTTAAAACTTCATCAGTTAACACATTAAGGTTCTCAAATAATTGCTCCATATGCTTGCTAGTTGCTACTTTCAACCAAAAGGTGCTGCAATTGGTTAGTCATTGTTCAAAGCTTTCTCCACAAATCCAATGTAATCAAGCTAACAACAACTACAAGTACAATATTTTCTTGTCTGATGACCCCGTTTATATAATGCAGTTACAAACATTTGGAATCCCAAACTCTTACAAGTCAAGACACTGATGTACCACTTTGGCTGAACCTTTCACTGTGAAAGATGGGGTCACTGTTACATTGGCACGACACTAAAGTATTGACAGAAGAACTGGACGCGTATGTGCCTTAATATTTCAACCCACGGGGAGAAGATGTCACCCATACCTCAATCAATTCACTTTGCTTGGCCTCGTTGATATGATTGGAAGGGTCATTAGCAATAGGATAACATCTCATCTCCATCAACAAGAATACATCAGTAGATATGTGAATATGTGATATGTCAACATGCACATGTTAATCGTTAAACTACCGAACCTAACCAAAAATAACTTAACCAATCAATATTTCAGGCACATAGTGGAAGTGAGGGTTAGGAATTACAGTCTAAATTCTGCAGCAATCCACAGCAGATACTTGACTGCATAATTGGGAAATAAAAAAGAAACTGAACCAAAAAAACACTAGCATTAGTAGTTTGGATGTTTTCGTTTACCCTGCTAATTTCAATGGTAGCCTTATAAGTTTGGAAGACACATAAGGTGACATTACGAAAAACCAATCATAATCTGAAGAAAGATTGTATTCCTTTCTCTGCTTTCTATCATGCTGGAAGAGTATCATAATGTTGCTCCCAAACTCATCTTAATGGTCAGAAAATCAGAAAAGACGAACAGCAAAATAGATCATTTCTGATTTCTCCAACATACACAACTACTCAAGGTACACTTCGAAGCTGCAAATGAGAAAAGTTTTGGCTTCTGGGAAGAAGGGAAGCCGTGTGGTAGGCCAAAATGAAGGCAGAGGAGATAGGCAATCACAAACCATGCTAGCATATGGAGGCAGAGATGGCTTAAGTGGCGCTGTGGTGGTACAATTGGTGAAGAAACAACGGCGCAAAAGGCAACTCTTGAATTATGTATGAGGAAGATCCTCAGCTATTCAGCTTGTAGTATCATAATTTCCATGTTGTACTCAGCAATGCAGGCAGGTACGTATCGATATTGTGTCATATATCTTAATGTATTCTCGACTAAGTCTAAGTCTGAAGAAAGCAGTGTCTATTGTCTAACCCAATGCTTAACTAACTGGGCAGTGGCCAATTTCTATAGTAGGTCAGTATCAAATGAGGCACACCGGTATCAAAACCCGATCTCGGATACTCAGGAATTTAACCATCAAACGCTAAACCTACCCAAAGGTGATACAGAGCACTACTCCATTCGGTAATTTTGCAATATTCATCAACCTCAGAAGTCTAATGCAATGTCAATCTTTTCCATAAAACCTGCCTCAATCTTCCATTAAAATCCTCACTTTAAGTTAATTAGCAACAACAAATATCAAAGAACAATTCATACAATCTATGCAAAAACCATAGTTTAAAAATCATGTATAACATTTCATTTCAGATTAACAAAAAAATCAACAGTCTTTAAGAAATTAAAGAATTGAGCTTAAACCCTACTCGAAATTGTTACATTGAAACTTCCCATAAACATAACACACTAATCCAAATTCACCAACAATTTAAAGAACAGCATCAAATCATAATCAAACACTAATGAGGGTACTACATTGAATTTACAACTAAGGGCCTGTTCATATTTACTGAACTGAGCTGAACTGAACTGAATTGAACTGATTGGAGCTGAACTGAACTGATTGGAACTGAACTGAACTGAACTGAATTAAGCTGAAATGAATATTTTATGTGAGAGGGAAATTAAGAGCTGAACTGAACTGAACTGATTGGAACTGAACTGAACTGATTAGAACTGAACTGAACTGAACTGATTGGAGCTGAACTGAACTGAACTGAATTTAAGTAAATATGAACAGGCCCTAAATTCCAAAAATTATCAAGAAACTCAGAAATCCCAGATTCATCAAAATTTAAAAACTTGAGCAAAGGGTAACGAAATAAAGATACCAACATTGCAGCAAGAAAAGCGAGCCACAAACTTTTAGCTGGTTGCAATTTGACGGCACTTTTCTGGGAAGAAATCTTCGCAATTTTGAACTTCTTCGGCACTAATTTACTGAAAATTCGGAGGAATTTGGATTTAATAGAGGATTTCTGGGAATAATTTGGGGTATTTTCGAACTTCTTTGGTAGTAATTTACTGAAAAATCGGAGAAATTTGGATTTAATTTTAGGGTTTGTTGAAGAAAAAGATTGATAATCTGAGCAGAGGAAGAGATGGAAATTTGGGAATTTAAGATTGAGGAGAAAAGAAAAAGGAAATTTGTGTGAGTTAAAATTAAGAGTGAAATTGAGAAGAAAGTTTTTGGTTTTGATTTTTAATTTCCATGGAATTTTTTGTTGATGAATTTGGTTTTGAATTTGCAGTTGCTGTTGCATTGTTGCAGTTTCAATAGTTGAGTGAAGTGTGTTGGCATTATTATGCTAACGCTCAATAGATGGGTAAAAAATTGTCAAAAAAAAAAACCAAATTTTTTTATTTTTATTTTGTGCATTCACAAATGTGATACACCGTATGTCGTCCGTATACAAATTGGTGTAACAGTAAGAGAGAAAAAAAAAAAAAACGCAATACAATGGCTCGATTATTTATCAATTGATATCTTTACTCTGTACCAATTGAATAAGTGAAACACTTAAAAAAACCATATTATACTTGGTTTCCTAAATTCTGGAAAACACCCTAAATCATACAAGTACCACATATCTTTAAAAAAACACAAACACCTTAAATCATGAATTATCATCGCTAACGTTATCAGAATTATCATCACTAACGTCAATAGAAACATCATACTAACGTCATCAGAATCATCATCACTATCATCATCAGAATCATCACTAACGTCATCAGAATCATCATCAGAATCATCAGAATCATCACTAACGTCATCAGAATCATCATCACTATCATCATCAGAATCATCACTAACGTCATCAAAATCATCATCACTATCGCTGTTAGAATCATCACTAATGTCAAGCCAAGACAAGTCAAACCGGCAAAATGGGCAAACATGATTTTTTGTATGGAGCCATCTAAGCACACAAGTCTCATGAAACACATGTTTGCAAGGCAACTTCACAAGAGACTTTGTTATAGCACCAACACCAGTAGCACTAGCAACATTAACATCAACCTTTAGACTTTCATTGCCTTCCTTAATCTCCATGATTTTCAAACTTTGTAGACATATACCACACTCCCTTTCTTCTAAGAGCTCACCTTTATTACCATCCTCATGATCAATATCAACCCTTTCCAACCCGTTGATTAATGGTATCTCCTCCTCCTCAACATCTTCGTCGTTTCCATGCCTAGTCCACTCCTCGAACTCCTCCTCATTGCAAACTCGTTCAGGATCCAAACGATCAATCCCATGATCCCGAAGTTCAATCAAACGACCATCAAATAACTCCATGCTCGTAGCCATGTTCCATATCTTTTCGCGTACATCATTCAACTTTTTCACCATAAGGCTCTTAGGTACGTGCTTACTAGAGACATACATTCTATAACATAGAGATGCTCTACATGAAGAGCAAAAAGGGTTAAATGTATGATCGTAATTGGGTATTATAGGTATTTTTCTTTTACTCACCAATCGTCGACCGTTTGTACGATAACAAATTATGGGTTCATAATAATAATCAAAGATGAGAATAACTTTGACGATAATTTTCGGGGTTATAGTATCATTACTATTATGGTCACAAGAAATCTTGATGCCATACTTATGGAGCAATTCGAACGACGTACCGACTACGACTTCTTCCATTGTTGAATGATGATCAAGAACCTTCGAACAACAAAAAAAAAAAATTTGAGAGTTGTACGTACGTACGTACTTCTATTGTGTAAATTGTTAGGGGGGTTAGAGGAGACCTTATATATATGTATAGAAGAAAGGTGAGAATATTGGCCAACATTAGGAGGAAGCTTATCTTAATAAATAAAATAATTACCAAATATATGATCTTGGTTTCCTAATTTGCGTTGGATAAGATATGATATGATGTTACTAGTCGGTTGAAAGATATAATTTTTGTTAATTTCTTGAACCAAAAGGCAAGGCCATAGAGTAATTAATTTAAGTTTCTAGTTATAATAATAATAATAATAATAATAATAATAATAATAATAATAATAATAATAATAATAATAATAATAATAATGTAGGTTTTTTCTGAAATAATATAATAATAACTCATCATCTCTGCTTTTTGTTCCGTCTTACGAGTACATTTTAGGTTGGGTTTTTGTTTAAATACGGGCGCTACCCGGTAAATACAAGACGTGTTGCAGTGATGCTTCAAAATTACCTATTTTCTGAGAAACTTGATTGCTTCTTTGATCATATAATTTGTCGGTGAGTTTATATCATATGGCAAATTAGAAATTGGTAATCAAGTGTGATAGCTAGTGATCACTCTTTGATCATTATGCTATTAGAATATGTAATCAATTAAGTGTGTAAAAACCATAATTTTCTTTGATCAATGTACTTGAATTCGTCTAAATATAGTTCGGGTCAAAAGAGTAAAAAGAAAGAAAAAGGTTTGGTAATTCACACTTAGTAAAAATACAAACATCCTTAATAATTTATCGCCCAGTAAATACTGTATATAAACTACTAATCTACAGTTTTTACATCCCACCAACATCTTGACTCCGTACTAGAGGATCTCAATTGTATTGTTAGGCTTTCATAGAAGTAAATTGCTATTCGCCGTAAAGACATCAACCCCATCACTAGCACCCCATTTGATCATAGCTGCTAACTTGTCACCACCATTCCATGCATCTGACCACAACTGCCAGCCACCACCAACACTCCATGCATCACTACTTTCAGCCTGCCATCATCATGCTGCCTCGCCAACCCCACTAGACCTCTCCTCTCCACAGCCACCACTATAGCGCCCAAACCAAATCATTAACACAGCTCAAACAAAACCTAAAAACTACCACTGAACGACAGAGGCGTTTGTGGATTCCACCCAGGCAACTGCGAATTACGTAGTGAACACTTTTTTAACAAAGTACATATAAAAAAAAAAAAAAAGGAAATTTTCTGAGATCACAAAATTAATGCAAAAAAGAGTTTGACATTCCCTGTACCTTGTTCTTAGAAAACTATAATTCACGCCATCACAGTAAGACAGGAAGCTCCATTTTGTCAAAGGAGAACAAACTAATTCGTCCATCATCTACATGACCAATTTTGAAAGGAAGTGCATTGCTTTGTCTCTCCAGTTCTTTGATATCAGATAGTGAAGGTGGATGGCCACTGAATGACACAATATTAAAGTAATTTACATGCATATATTTGGGGGGGGGGAAAAAAAAAACAATTCTACTATATGTATCTAAAAAACAGAGCAGTGCTTCAAATGAGATATTGACCAAAATCAGTACAACACTGCCAATGCAGAAAGTCAAGAGCATCTTTCTACTTGCAATGGACTAGGAGACTGGAGGGTAACATATCTATCATTTATAACACTATTTCTTGGTTTTTCGTGCATCAAACACACTCTATAATACCACAATTAGATCACTTAATGTCATGCAATCATGCTTACCAAATTCTAGTATTAAGATTTCCTATCTTCTACATCATTTTATCATCTTCCAATGCAAAATTAATTTTCAGCATCGTCACAATACTGTTATTTTCAGCAAAGAAATTGCTATTTTAGAGTTAATAAACTAAAAACAATTTACAAAACACTATGAAACTTACATCATAAACTGACAGCAAAATAGCATATGTCAAATATTAATTATATTCCTCTGATATGATGTTATCCCAAATTTTCTGACTGACTGATTTGACCACATGCAATATTTCCTCGTGATCCTCACAAATTTGAGATATTGCATGCTTTCTATGTTCTATAACACTCAGGATATAAGTCTCATCTGTTATTTTAGACAAGTGTGTGCTAGGATTTTGCAAAGCTTAAGACTTTCAGAAATTTCATTCGACTCAATAATAAAATTGCAAATTTTCCAGCTATGAAACGAAAATAGGATTCTCCAGAAGCATTTACCTGGAAGGATAGACAACAAAATTTGGATCTCCAGGACATGTCTTCTTGAACTGGCTGTTCGGAAGATAAACTTCATAAACAGGTAAATGGACAACCAATCTTGATTCTTCAGAAAATGTCATCTTAAAACTATTTAGAAGATCATCTTCAGAATAAGGACTTGCTTCCTTGAGTTGTAAATTTTTCAATGATTGAACAATGGAAGTCCCAGCAACTAGAATTTGTGTCGCATTATCGTTTTCGGATGCATTATCAGGAACCAGTGTGCAACTCTTTACGCTCTTCAGGCTCCATGGATTGCCAAGCCTCCCTACAATGTAGCCAAGAGACTTAAGAAGCTGATATATTTTGAAACCTTCCCAACTGCAACCATTCTTATCTTCTTCAACTTTTGGATAGATCTCTCTTAAAGAAAGTGCAGTGTTTTTATCATCAACAAGAAGCAATGCCCCTATTTGTATTAAAAACCTATCATGCTGAACACTTATCAGAGACTAAAACAGTTAAAGATAAATATCTTTAATATGGACAATTGACGTGTCAATAGCTTTTCCAAAACATCAGCTGGATAAAATTTATCAGGTAAGACTAAGCTTATTGAGAATTACTTGTCCAAAAAGTAGTTTCATTATGTTTTAGTGACTGCAAAAGAGCACCTATAAGTGCAACTAAAGGCGTTCAAGTAAAGGAAGCTTGCCAACATTGATTTAAACAAATCATTGATTAACAAAAAGATTCGATAATAAGAAGTTGGCAGAGTACACATGGTACTCAGTCTCAGACCCGAGAAATCTACCTTAAATAATTGACAAACTTCAGTTGTCAGAGAGGCTAAGATTATTTAGCAAAACAATCTCATAGAATAAAAGGCAACAAATCAAAAGGCTTGCACAAAATCCACTTGGCATTTGGCAAAGCAGTGAAAGGAAATAAAAAAAAGGTATACATCATATTGATTCCTTGCAGCATCATTGTTAAGGTAAGGGAAATACAACGATAAAAAAGACATGGGCCAAAAAAGGTCACCAAATAACTTACAGGGTCTCTTCAATTGAAAGATATATCTTGCCATTACGATTAATCCCCATCGATTTCAACAAATTGCCCTTGTGTTTCATGATCTCAGCCATACCCATTTCATTTTTCCAACAAGCCTTACAGACAACACTCCTACAATAGAAAGATCACATGCTGTTTAGTCATTCTGAGTTTATTCAAAATTCCCCAACTTTTGCATATTGGAATACATACCTGAATTGCAATTTGGTTTGGGAGCCTGCTTCACTGTACAATTCATCATCCGCAGAATCCTGTGAAGAGAACTCAGAATCACTCAATCCATCTATAGAAGTTGACAGCTCCTCTGCCTCCAATATACCATCCATAGAAGTGTTCATCACTGATGTTGAAGGTACCAGTAATCTACTTCAGATCAGAAGGGTCTTCCAAATCAGAATATCAGATGATAGACTTTTTTTTCCTCCTACAGATTAGCATGTTAAGATAGAAATGAGCACAACTAAATGAGAACATGTTCATGTTGAAAGTTATAAACCTTAAACTTCAGTTGAAAAGGACCTAGAAAATCTTAAGTGAGATCAACAATGAACAAAAAATTAATCCACAAGACAACATTCAGGCAAAAGACTTTACGTAGCAGTTGTCTATAAGATCTCATATTTTGGAATCAACTTTAACTCATAATCTTTTGAGCATGAGAACCACCAATTTTTTGAATAACATTTAATAATTCACATTTCAAAAATATCTTAACAACTACTACGGCAATAAGCTGAATTCACAGCTGATAAATCAAACATACAGATGCGAACACTATAAGCATAAGAGCACAGTGATACCACATAATGTTCCATCCTCAAATCAAACCAATTATTGGCTTAAGGCCTTAAGCACAGAGTGGAGGTGAGGGTTAGGGATTACAGTAAACTCTGCGGCAATTCTCACCAAAAGGAACTGAAACAAAAAACACTAGCATTAGTAGTTTGGATGTTTTTGTTGGCTCTACCAATTTCAACCATGAAGTAAGATTACCAACAATTTTTCGACCATAAATAGGCAGTGATATGAAACAGAAATGTAGAGTCAAAATCCTTGAATAAAAGAGCATTGAGGCTTAATAAAATTACGTCTGACATTTGGCTGCAGATAAAACCTCAACTTTGCTTACACAAGAATATAGAAGTTTAGTATGCAAAAGTTTTCAATAGTGGCCTTGTAGGTTTGGAAGACACATAAGTCATAAGGTGACATAACGATAAACTGATCATAATCTGCAGAGATTCCTCTTTCTGCTTTCTATCATGCTGGAAGAGTATCATAATGCTTGCTCCCAAACTCATCATAATGGTCAGGAAATCAGATAAGACGAACAGCAAAACTGATAATTTCTCCAACATACATGACTACTAAAGGTACACTTTGAAGCTGCAAATGCGAAAAGTTTTGGCTATTGGGAAGAAGGGAAGCCGTGTGGTAGGTAGGCCAAAACGAAGGCAGAGGAGATAGGCAATCACAAACCATGCTAGCATACGTAGGTAGAGAAGGCTTAAGTGTCACTGTGGTGGTACAATTGGTGAAGAAGCATTGGCGCAAAAGGCAACTCTTGTGTTTTGAGGAAGATCCTCAGCTATTCGGCTTGTAGTATCATACGAAGTAATTTCCATGTTGTACTCAGCAATGCAGGCAGGTTCAAATAGATATTGTGTCATAGTATATATTAATGTATTCTCAACTAAGTCCTAGTTTGAAGAAAGCAATGTCTAACCCAATGCCTAACTAACTAGGCAGTGGCCAATTTCTATGATAGGTCAGTATAGGATGTGGCTCATTGGTATCAAAACTCAATATCGTATACTCGGAATTAAACCATCAAACACTAACCCTACCCAATGGTGATGCAAAGGAATACTCCATATCAGTAATTTTTGCAATATCCATCAACCTCTGAAGTCAAAATGTCGATCTTTTCCAGAAAATCTACCACAATCTTCCATTAAAATCCTCACTTTGAGTTCATGTTTCCAATTAATTAGCAACAACATTTATCAAAGGGATATATATCATAGAATCAATGCAAAAACCATAGTTTAAAAATCATGAATAACATTGAATTAATGAATTAACAGTCTTTAAAAAAGAATTGAGCTTAAACCATAGTTTCTGAGAGTACTACACACTACTCCAAATTCACCAAAAATTTAAAGAACAACATCAAACCATAATTAAACACTAATGAGGGTACTACATTGTATATACAACTAAATTCCAAAAATTATCAAGAAACTCAGAAATCCCAGATTCATTAAAATTTAAAAACTTGAGCAAAGGATAACGAAATAAAGATACCAACATTGCAGCAAGAAAAGCGACCCACAAAATTAAATTATTTGCAATTCACAAATTCTTCGCAATTTGACGGCACTTTTCTGGGAAGAAATCGACGGAAGTTTTAACTTCTTCCGCACTAATTTACTGAAAATTAGGAGGAATTTGGATTTAATAGAGTATTTTTAGGAATAATTTTGTGTATTTTTGAACTTCTTTGATAGTAATTTAGTGAAATATCAATTTGAGTTTAATTTTAGGATTTGTTGAAGAAAAAAGATTGATAATCTGAGTTGCTGTTCCATACGTGCAGTGTTTCAACAGTTGTCGAGAGGCTGTTATATACCACGGCCCACGGGTGTAGCTTACACCCATTTTGCCGTTTGTTTTTCATTTTATCAATAAATAGCAAAAACTGTATAGCAACAACTGTATGGTACATCCGGCTTTATATAACAAATTCTAACAATTGTGTAGCACAAATATTTTTTACTCTCCATACAAATTTGAGTGGTGTAAGAGTAAGGGCCCAAAAAAAAAAAACAATCACGACGTTGGCTCGATTTTTACCTCTACTCCGTAGTAATAACTAAGTACTTCGTATTTTTTTGTAAAAACTATGAAACACTTAAAAAATAAGCTCATCATCGATCACATCCACTATTATGAATTGTTTCTAAATTAAAACCCTAAATCATTCAAGTATCACATACTCCGTATCTATTAACTATCACTAAGGGTCTGTTTATATTTACTGAATTGAGCTGAATTGAAACTGATTGGTGCTGAACCAAACTGAACTGAATTGATTGAAGCTGAAATGAATATTTTATGAGAGAGGGAAATTAAGAGCTGAACTGAACAAAACTGATTGGAGCTGAATTAAACCGAACTGATTGGAGCTAAACTGAACTGAACTGATTGGAGCTGAACTGAACCGAACTGAACAGAAATTAATTAAATGTGAACAGACCTTAAAACAAAACATTGCTGATATCATCATCCCCATAAATTATCCTACGAGTCAGGCTCACATTAAAAAGTTTCTCTCCATTTTTATTGATGATGTCATTAATTATTATTTTTATTTTAATCTTCTTTTTAAACAATTATTATTTTAATCTACACTGCACAATTTTGAATTAAAAAAAAATTGGCACTCATTTTTACATAAATAATAAAATTAATTGTTTATGCATGATAACAAATTTATTTCATATGCATAATAACAAAATTATTTAAATCGTGCAACGCACGAGTCTAATCTAGTTTTGTAAATAAATCAACACCCTAAATCATACTAGTTTCATTCATCAAAAGTATCATCACTAAAGTCATCAAAACCATCATCATTATTCTCATCAGAATCATCACTACCAACATGTTGAGACAACTGAAGTCGGCAAAATGGGCAAACGTGATTTGTATAGAGCCATCTAAGTACACAAGTCTCATGAAACACATGTTCGCAAGGCAACTTCACAAGAGACTTTATCATAGTACCAACATTAGTAGCACTAGCAACATTATTACCAACCTTTAAATTTTCGTCCTCCACCATTATTTTTAAACTTTGTAGACATATACAACACTCCCTTCCCAAGAGCTCACCATTATTACCATCCTCATTATCAACATCAACCCTTTCCAACCCGTCGATTAATGGTATTTCCTCCTCCTCAACATCACCGGCCATCACCATCGTTTCCATCTTTAGTCCACTCATCGAACTCCTCTTCATTGCAAACTCGTTCATGACCAAAACGAACAATCCCATGATTTAGAAGTTCAAATACATAACATATAGTCATATACCATCGGTTAGTTCCATGGTCGTAGCTATGTTCCATACCTTGTCGCATATAATATTCAACCGTTTCATGACTTGGCTCTTAGACATGTGTTCATTAGAGACGAATAAATTGTAAGAGAGAGTTGCTCTACATGAAGAGCAAAAACGGTTAAAAGGATGATCGTAATAGGTATTTTTCTTTTACTCACCAATCTTCGACCGTTTGTACGATAACAAATTATGGGTTCATAATAATAATCAAAGATGAGAATAGCTTCGATGACAATTTTCGAGGGTACGGTATCATTATTATCATCGTTATTATGGTCACAAGAAATCTTGATGCCATATTTTTGGAGCAATTCCAACGATTTATTATATCACTCTTTAATTTAGACTTAAATTAACTCAAATATGTAATTGGGATTGAGAAGTAATTTTACACTGATTTTAAAACTAACTAAAATCGAGACAAATCTAACAAGATGTCAATTAATTACTTTTATTCTCTTCAATTTTTTTTTTTAGTCTTACACTTTTATTTTACATCTTTTTTTTGAAAATTATTTTACATCTTTTTATAAGTGTTATATCTCCTTTTTTTTTTTTTTTTTTTTTTTTAAATATTAATTTTCTATATCTTCTCATAATCACCATTCCAATCTCTTACTACTTCTTGTTAGTTATTTTCCTTTCATATTCCTTATTTTTTAAAAAATATTAACACCACTATCTTTCCATATAATACCCCATGTATTCTCAAGTACCCTACTTACATTTTTCTATTGTAACGGATATTGTATGCTACGGAGTACATGGCAACATAACATGGTATAATGTACAACACACTCTTTGGATCCAACCAATTGACTGTTGGTCCAGTAGTAACTGAGGCTACACTTGACAAGAAGGACCGTGTGTTCGATCCCCTGCAACAACAATTGAGAAGAGACTTAAACTTAACCACTCAGAATTGAGCCATGAATCCGAATCAGCACAAAAGGTCAACCGGGTTGGATTACCAAAAAAAAAAAAAAAATATATTTGGACCCAAATATTAGCTACACACAAAAAAAGAAAAAAAGGTTTGAAAACAACAAGGCCCAGCCCAACCCTAAAAAGGCCTGAATAATTTTGGCATAATAAAACCACAATCAAAATTAGGGTTTTGAAGGAGATCCTTTTACACTGCTGCTTGAGTCTTCTTACGCCTCTGTTTCTTCTTCCTCGCTTCTTCAATCTCAAGCGCAGCCATGGTTTGTTCTTCATCTCTTTCTCTTTCTTCACCTTAATTTTTCTGCAAATTTCTATCATCTTATCATTTTCCAATTACTATCATTGTTGATTTTCTGATTTTGATTTTGGTTTTTTTTCCAGATTATCCCAGAGAAGAATCGTAAGGAGATCTGCAAGTACCTCTTCCAAGGTCTGTCTTTAAATCCTTCTTAATTTTGAATGGATTTTTATCTAAATTATGTTGTGAATTGATTTAATTTTAGTCCTGTTATTGCTTAATTTTTTATATGCTTGTATGTGTTTATAGCTTCATTTTACTTTATTATTTTGTAATTTGTTATTGTTTCTTCATAATTTTGATGAATATATTTCTACATGGAATTTGGTTAAGATGAACATTATTCAGGAAATGTGCATATAATTTGTCAATTGGCTATAGAATGTTATATAGCAGTTATAAATTATTTTCCTTTGGTCTGATTTGTGAATTGAGCTTAATTGGATTAATTAATAGCAATTTAAAGATTGAATTTTGTTGCTAGTTTTTTATATACTTGGCTACTTGCTAATTGGATTTCTTGAATTTGGGATACATTTAGGAGTTAATTTCAATAATTCATCATACCCCTAATTGATTTCTGATGCCATTTATAGAGATGTTAGAGTTAGAGTGGCAAATTTAATTTCTGAATTAGTGGTGTACGAAGTAGTATGTTTTTAGTTTTGGGTGTGTGCAAATTATGCTTGATGTTATACATGCCTTGTTGAATTTGTCGCCTTGTAAATGCAGAGGGTGTATGCTTTGCTAAGAAGGACTACAATCTTGCAAAGCACCCCGACATCGATGTCCCAAATCTGCAAGTGATTAAGCTCATGCAGAGCTTTAAGTCAAAGGAGTATGTCCGCGAGACCTTTGCCTGGATGCATTACTACTGGTACTTGACGAATGACGGTATTGAGTTCTTGAGGACTTACCTCAACTTGCCATCAGAAATTGTTCCTGCTACCTTGAAGAAGCAGACTAAGCCTGCTGGTCGTCCCATGGGTCCTGGTGGTGATCGCCCACGGTATGTTATTACTCATTGCTTATCTGTATTCTGCCCTTTGTGGCAAAGGGTTTTCATGCTTGGTGTGAGAGTTTTAAAATGTCTATTGGTTTGCTGTTTGTTTACAGTGGCCCACCCAGGTTTGAAGGAGACCGACCAAGATTCAGTGATCGTGAGGGATACCGTGGAGGTCCCCGTGGTCCACCCGGTGAATTTGGTGGTGAGAAGGGTGGAGCTCCAGCCGATTACCAGCCTTCATTTGGTGTAAGTGTTTTGAAGAACACTACTATCTATATTGAAAAGAACACATAATAAAAAATATGATATTGGCTAACTTTTGGTTGTACTAGACCTATTAGGTTAATTACTTTCTCTGCATGTATATTCTTTATTTTGTGTGAATATTATCCTCCTCTTCCTGGTACGGTGTTTTTTTGTGTTTCAGAATTATTTAAATATTGAATTAGTTTATACTATCTATATTATTATTGGACCATATGGAGATTAATTATATTGAGTTCAAAATGAAGAGTATATATGATCAATTATTATCCCATTGCTTTGACTTGCTGATGGGTCCCTGGTGTCAACCACAAGGAGAAAGAGCTTCCCTTGTGAAAGGAGTGAAATGTTGTGTAATTAACAACTGTCTATTAGCGGTATACTTCGTATATTTGTATGATGGATTGAAAGTGTATGCTTCCTTTAAGCTGAACATATTTTTTTAGTCCTGAGGATAGTTCTACAAGACATCTGTTTATATTGTCTTACTTACCTTGAATCCTTCATGAAACTATAGCTTGCATTTTTAATCATTTGTCTAAGCCTGATCACCCTGACCATCTACTTTCATTGTATATTGACTTGCTTGTTTCTGAATCTACAGGGTGGCAGGAGGACTGGCTTTGGTCGTGGAGCTGGAGGATTTGGTGGCGGTGCACCTGGTGCTCCTGGTGCTTCAGGTTCTTTTGCTTAAGATCAGGACTAGGCTTACGTATGGCACCCAGGCTGGATTGTTTTAGTGGTTTCTTTTTACTAGGCTATAAGAGTACAATTTCAAGCGCTTTTAGTGGGCGTGGCCTTTGTTTTGTATCCTTGTCTTTATTTTCAGTGTAACTACAACGAGAGCTAGTAGTAATATTGACTATTGGCATTTGTTTTTTGAAATACCCAAACCCTTTTTCCTACTAAAACAGACTCTATTCTTGATCAGATCACCGTCTTAAATTTGTTCTAATGCATTGCCTTGTTTTGCGCTCTTACCAAAGAAGTTACTAGTGAACTGTCATACTGAACTAGATTGAAAGAAAATAAGGTATGCAATGAGCTGAGTAAGTGTTGCATAAATATGTGCTTAAGTAGTTGAGTTCAAGCTCTGATGTTGTGTTTTGTTAATCCGTCTTCATCCCTAGTCTCCACAATATACTTATAAGCAACTAATTTTTTTAGCAGTTGATAGTAAACTCAACTAACTTGAAAATACATTTACAGACTACTTCGTATTATAAAGTTCATCAAAAAATAGACTGCCATTAGTTAAATGAACAAAAAACGCTGATTCATTGCAGCCATAAACTTTAGCTACAAAATTGCGAAAACAGGATCACCATGTAAAACCTCTTTGTTTTAATTTTTTAATCTAAACTTCAACAGTTCTAGATTTGCACAAGGCAAGGTTTCTTCACATAATTTAAACACAATCTCAAAAATTCGGCGAAATTGAACAATTTAGCTACAAATAAAGAGCAGGATCCACCTTATCTGGGCATTTAGTCAAGTGGAGTCTGGGAATGAATGTGCAATGATAAGGTTTTAAAAAAAAAGGAATGTAAAGAGTTGTGTAAATCTTGCTTGGAAAAGACTAATAAGTTTGAGAAATCAGAATAGCAGATTGGATGCAGAGAGGCACATCAAAAGAAAAAAAAAAAAAACTAACCAAATTTTTTTTACTACTGATTATTGAATTTGAGCAAGTTACAGACAGTGCAACACAACCAAGTTCGACATTGATACCAAATAGAGATAGACAGTCAAGACTCTCAAGGAAGTACTTAATGTAGCAAAGGGTTTCAAAATCACAATCTCGACGTTGAGACTGATGTCAGGTCTCAGCTGCTGCTGTCAAGGATTTTGCACATCTGCTGCAAATGAAATCTTGGAATATTGCTATGAGCCACATCCCAAGGGACCAGAACAATGTCATTGCACATGAGCTTGCTTGCTATGCTATGGCCGCTACCAAAACAATAGTACATTTTTTTTTTCAAGAGAAATCAACTTCCTCCATCTTGTACTCTCCTAAGCACCCTCTTCAGTCTCTTCCGCGTCAATAGTCAAACCGAGTTACAACATCATATCCTGTGGATCCTTGCAAAGTAGCAGCAGCAAAGGTGTTTGGGCGTCCTTAAGACTTAAGCCTTAGCTCTCTTCCTGAACTCCATAATTCCGTTTATTACGCAGGTACCTTCAGTTTACTTTGTCTAGTTAAGAAATTCACAATAGACTTGATAAAATGCAAAGTGATCAAGTTAAAAAACAAATATTGTACGTATGTAGAAACCTTTATAATTAGTTAAAGAAAGCTAAATTGTAAAAGTTCTAAGTTGAGTACAGTATATGACAATTTATTTTGTGTAGTGATTGTTAACTTAAATTGATATTATTAAGAAAGAGTAGGTATAAGGTATAAGGTATACATTGATGACTAAAATGACCTTCACGTCGTAGTCACTAGTTTGAGTATACATGTTAATTAGATCATTGAAATAACTTTGTGACACATTACACATAGTATAAGTGCATTTCTATCGATTTTACTGAGATTTTCTTTAGTTAGTGACTCTATTTCTTGCAAGTCTTTGAAGTAGTTTGTGTTAATTGTTGAGTGGCATTGTAAGGCCCCGTTCACTTTGCCTTATTTTTGCTGAATTGAAATTATTTTTATTGAAACAAAATTATATATGCTGAACTTAAATTATTTTTACTGAACTTCAATTAATTTTACTGAACTGAAATTATTTTTGCTGAACTGAAATTATTTATACTTATTTTCTATTAAAATTTTTCTTTAAGAAAACTGAATTTTATTGAATTGAACTTATTTTTACTGAACTGAAATTAATTTTACTGAATTGAACTTATTTTTATTGAACTGAAATTATTTTACTTAATATTATTTTTTTAAGGTGAAGTGAATAGGGCCTAATTAGAATAAAACAATCAATCAAACCAGCTTAATTAAGATTGTTAAATTGATAAATCATAATTTCTTCCATCTCAAATTAACAAATTTCAATGCGTTACAAGTTATATTTCTATAATGGTAAGCTATTTTCTCACTACATCCCAATATTTTTTTTTCTTTGAAGCTGTGTCATTTGTTCATTGGACAAGTAAATTAAGATAATGTAGATGGAATGTCCAATTCAACTCGGCTATATATAAAGGTGAGGAACTCCAAATTTTTACATAGTTGTTGAAAATAGGCAAGGAATTCCAAAATTTATCCAATAAGATATTTCATCATACTGTAGAAAATTCCTATGACCAAATCACTATTTATGTCAACTGTTTTGTACAAGTGAGCTACAAATAGAGGTGCATATCAAATACTAACAAACTGATCTGACCTAAACCTAATATAACTAAGAGTCTGTTCTCTTCAGTTTAATTTCAGTTCACTTAAGCTCCAATCAATTCAGTTCAGTCCAGTCCAACTCTTAATTTCCTTCTCTCATATACAATTTATTTCAGCTCTATTCAGTTTAGTTCAGTTCAGCTCCAATCAATTCAGCTTAATTCAGTTTAGTTCAGTTCAGCTCAGTTCAGTAATCAGACGAGAACCTAATTCGATTTAATTCAAATGACCATTTTCAGAATTCGACCTATAGAGCACAATAATTTAGTATGATTAGAATTCGAAATGACACGATGTTTCAGAATTTGACCCAAATTATGTTTGTTTAGATTGTCACAATAAACTGTGGCTATATGAGTAAGTAATAGGACTAGCATTGTGCCTTCATTAACGTGTACGGGTATGACATATCAACTAAGAAATAATCAATGTAGGTCGCACATTTTTATTAAGAAAACTACATTACATTATATGTAAATGTAAAGCTTTAAAAAGTAAGGTCATTGTCATTGATGCTCCGTGGTATGATTATGTACTGAGATTACTAACTTGGTCAATTAAATGATTCATTTAGCTCGTAGATATGAATTAATAAGAGGTGGTCCATAATATATTTTGTTTATTAATGAACGTTCATTTAATTTTTGGACATGAATTACGTGTCCAATTTTGCCTTTTTTTCACTTGAATTGTATTTATATCAACACGAAAGAATACTTTCCAGTAGCTCCTTGGGTACTTTTCATAGTACTTCTTTCGTTTTAGTTTAGATTGTATTTTGATCACATGATTTTACTTATTTGATATCATGTGGACTATTCTAATTGTTTATATACTGTGTCAAACTTAGGGCATGTTCTCATTACAAATTCTTAAATGAACCTGGTTCACACTAATTTATTGTACGTGGACCACTAACATTAGATAAATTATGGTTGTTTTATTAATAAAAAAAAAGTCACTATAATAAAATGAAGGTTAATTTGTTGAAAATAAAAGTCATTTGGTAATATATAAGCTATAAGAGGTTAATTTTTTTAATGAAATATTTTATAAGGTCAATATTAATAATAAAGGTCACTATGTTAAAATTAGGGTCATAACGTCATACTTCAAGTTCACAATTGTATTAAACGTTCTACAACTTTTAATAAAGGTTACTATGTTAAAAATAAAGGTCACTATGTTCAATATAATGTCAGTTGCGTGTGTACAAATCTCGGGTCCACAATAATATTATTGTGAACCAGGTCCACGCAAGTATTTCTGTGTTCTCATTGATTGAACTCAGCTGAACTGAACTGAATTGAACTCAGCTGAACTGAACTGAACTGAACTCAGCTGAACTGAACTGAACTGAACTGAAATGAATATTTTATAAGAGAAGGAAATTAGGAGCTGAACTGAACTGAACTGAATTGAGCTGAACTGAACTGAACTGAATTTCAACGTAAGAGAACAGGCCCTAGTGCCTGTTTACTTTAGCTTAATTTCAATTCAGTTCAGCTCCAATCAGTCAAGCTCAGTTCAGCTTAGTTTAGTTTATTTTAGTTTAGCTCCTAATTTCTTTCTCTCATTTTTTTTTTTTTTTGAAAGCAATCCTTAGAAACACTTATTTTATAGAGTTTATCTTATCTACAGTTGCCATAATTAATACAAAATACGAAGTACGAAATAACTCTTATTTAAATTTATTTTTTCAATTCTAGAAATAAGTGAAAAATTTAAGGTTTTTTTTTTCTTAATATAAACTATCAAAATTCAAAGATATCACAGTAAAATATGTTAATAGTGTTAAAAATATATTTTACGGCTATTTCACCAAATGCCACTGAGCAATTTAAAAATTAACCAAATGCCATCGGACTTTTCAGAATTCACCAAATGCCACCCAGTTTTTAAAAAATTCATCCAGTGCCATTAATGACCAACGGTCGTTAACTCCGTTAGTAATTAGGGGTTAATCATGACACGCATCATGATATAATTGGACCATTTATCTTAATTCATAAAAATACAAAAAATAAAAAATAAAAAAAAACCCAAAATTTTCCCAACCACCCCCACCACCGCCAAACCCTAGCCCCTCCCCTCATCTCGCCGGAAAACGGCCAGTCACCACCGGAACCACCTTCACCACCATTCCCTATCCCTCTCTCCCTCCCTTCACGCAACTCGATCACCTCTCCCCAGCCCAGAAACCGACTTGCCGGAGTCGGGATCACTCGCTGTCGCCGACCCCCACCCATTGTTACTCTGACTGACCCCCACCCATTGTTACTCTAACCTCCCCTACCTGACGCGCCACCCATCCAATCTAACCTTAACCCGCGAAAACCACAACCAACCTCCACCTTCACGAGCAACGGTTCTGATTCAACCCCTTCCCGACCACCGCAGCCTCGAAACCACCCCCTCCCCTGTTTTCCGGCTCCTATAAACCCCATTCCCTCACCTTAAACCACCAAAAATCGACTTAACCCAGAAAACCCGAAACCCTAGAAAATGGGATTTCTGGGTTGAACCCGAAACCCAAATGGGTTTTGTAATGTGGCGGTGAAGTGGCGGTGCATCGGGGTTGAGGATTTAGACCAATTGGTGCACGTGGGAGCAGCGAAGGGAGCTGGGTGGTGCTAATCGTGGCTGATGTGGTGGTGCGTGTGGGTGTAGCAAAGGGGGCAGTGTGAATTTTTTTAACGGTCGTTGGTCATTAGTGGCACTGGGTAAATTTTTTTAAAATTGGATGACATTTGGTGAATTCTGAAAAGTCCGATGGCATTTGGTGAATTTTTAAATTGCTCAGTGGCATTTGGTGAAATAGCCGTAAAATATATTTTTAACACTATTAACATATTTTACTGTGATATCTTTGAATTTTGATAGTTTATATTAAGAAAAAAAAAAAACTTAAATTTTTCTTTAATGCATTGTTTTAATATATTTTTCTTGAACACATTATTATAATTAAAGATATTAACATTTGAAGTATCAAACTAGTCAACTAGACACAACTCATACGAGTACAATTTTTTATATTTATTTAATTTGGCACTCGAAATTTCTCCTCCGAACAATTGTGAAACCTTGCACCGGCCACATCCATGCTGAATGCTACATTGCCTACATACTATCCAAGCTATAATTAAGTTGTAGTTTTTTTTGGCATATGAGAAGAAGACACATACATACATTAATGAAGATGGTGAGTTGCATCAAAATCTATGTCTTAAATTTGAGGGTATTGGAGTTTTATATGGTCTAGTATGGGTCGTTCATAACTTCATAAGTACACCTCTAAAGATTTAAAATTGACTAAACATGATATCTAATCTGAATTACCCGATCTCAACGTATGTGGCTCGAAATATAATCCAACATTCCAACTAATACTTGATTTGTACAAGTATATCATAATATAACACTTAATTTAATAGTTTATCACACGATTAAGAAGATTAGTTTACATCAAACTTGAATGTGACTCAAATGGACAAAAACAAAATAAAACTTATCGCTAGAAATCTAGAATTACAAGTTTGCACCAAATTGGTGTCCAATGACACATTTGCCATCATTAGAAATAGTAAGAGGTAAGACTATTAAATGTTTATTTATTTATTTATTTACAAAACTATTGAATGATTTTGTTCCTGCAAGTCCATATAATCTCTAAAATAACTCATGTTTTGATAATCGTGTGATAAAATCCTAATTTTACCCATGTACAACAAATAATTCATTTAAGGGCCTGTTCTCATTGACTGAATCAGCTGAACTGTACTGAACTGAACTCAGCTGAACTGAACTGAACTGAACTCAGCTGAACTGAACTGAACTGATTTGAACTGAACTGAAATGAATATTTTATAATAGAAGGAAATTAGGAGCTGAACTGAACTGAACTGAACTGAATTGAGCTGAACTGAATTTCAACGTAAGAGAACAGGCCCTAAATATCTTGTATAATTTTACAATAAATGTATATATGTCCTATTTTGCTCACCTTACATTCATTTATTTTCAGATTATAAATTCAAATAAGATCTAATAAATTATGGAAAAAAAGTTCAAAAACTCTTGATAATAGAACGAGGTTGTAAGAAAGTTTCACCGATAATATAATGTGGTCTAAGAACTATATATAATGTCTTAAAATCTTTTGAGGCTATCATGCTAATTTGAGTTGATAATCCAGTAATAACTTGGACTTCTTTGTCATGTGACTAGGTTAATTAGTTCAAACTTTTGGATAGTGCCAATTGGACCAGTCAAGTCCAAAGTACACTTCATAAGATGAGTAGTAAACAATATCAAAGTGCAATCGTAATTGAGTAGTAGCGGTAAAATCTACACGTTCTCATCAATATTACCTCCCCTCAATTGGAATAAATTGCACATCTATCTTGAGCCATTATCTATATCTTTGGCGGATGAGATTTTGAAGATCGTGAAATAATTACTCGTAATGCCAGTTATCGATGAAATAAACATTTTCTAATCTTCGAGTCGACTAGATTGATCGATGTCAAAACCAGCCCATTGGTGAGGCTAATTGGCTATGCAAGTGTGCAACAAAATGTTCTTAAATGACATAACGACTAAGACTCTGTTTACATTTATTTAATTTTAGTTCAGCTCCAATCAGTTCAGTTCAGTTCAGTTCAGCTCTAATCAGTTCAGTTCAGTTTAGTTCAGCTCTTAATTTCCCTCTCACATAAAATATTCATTTCAGCTCAATTCAGTTCATTCAGTTCAGTTTAGTTCAGCTCCAATCAGTCCAGTTCAGTCAGCTCCAATCAGTTCAGTTCAGTTCAACTCAGTTCAGTAAATGTGAACATGCCCTAAATTGATTTTTAATTTTATTTTCTAAATTATCAGTGTCAAACTACAGATTTTCTTTTGTATCCTATATTAATATTCCTATATATTCTACAATATACACTAAAAATCCTACAAATGAATCTAAAATCATAAAGATCAAATTTTAATAAAGATACATAAATTGGTGACCACTAGTTTAAACCATATTTCTGTGGGCCAAAAGATGTCAAGTATGTGACAAACTCACAGAAAACTTGCATATTCCAAAGTTGTCAATTGTATCTCCAACTGCCAAATTCAATTATCTCAACAGCTTGGAAATGGACCCACTACAAGCTAATTACTCCACTAATGTGTATTTAATCAATTATTGTTAGTAGCTCTAACTTAATAACACATCCCAATTAAGAGTATGTTGCAAGTAGAGATGGCAATGGATCGGATTCGGATCGGGTGGAGCTTCACCCGCATCCATCCATTACTCTAATCGCTCCATCCACATCCATCCATCATCCGCTTCACCCATCATCCATATCCATCCGTCCATCATCCGCGGATGAAACGGGTGGAGCGGATGACTAATGGATGAGTATTAAAGTTGAAAAAAAACTCACATAAACTTTAATATTTGGTTATTTGTACAATAGTTTTATTAATTTTATTAATTAAAAAGGAAACAATAACAATATATTGTTTGAAAAATTAATTTGCAACAAAAAATACATATAATTTTCTTGCACATTTCATATTTTATTATTAAAATTCTTTGATTAAAAAATTAATATATGTTAAACGGGTGGGTGGATTGTTAGCGGGTGAAAAAAGTATCATCCATATCCGATCCGATCCATCATCCGCTTCATCCATCACCCGCTTCTCATCCATTTAATTCGGATTTTCGTCCATTTATTTATTGCGGGTGGAGCGGGTTAGTGGATATCCACTTAATATTGCCATCCCTAGTTGCAAGTAAAATGCAACTTTCACAAAAGGAAAACATTGCAAGTAACGAAAAACGGAAGAAGTATACTCTGCACATAAAAGTTGTTGAAAAGTTGTATACTCTAATTTTTACGTTTAAAATCAAAATTGTGTAAAATTCCCTATGCGTGTCGCAATGCTTATTGCTTGTTATGTGTTTGAGTTTCAATGCAAGTAGGTACAACATATCCTTACACCTACAAAGAGTTATATTTTGGTTTTTGAATATCCGAGTTCTGTGTTTTTAAATGAGTTTTTGTATAAATTAATTAGTATTGAGTGTTACACATAGAAAAAATAATAATTGTGGACATGAATATAGAAAAAATAATTCATAATATAGAGAAACATTTAGAGATAAAGTGAACATGTACTTTAATCAAAATGCCTATTGCACAACTACTCCTTTAGAATATATGAAAAGCCATTATTGTACTTGTACATAAAGGAGTGCTTCTCTCACTATCTCACCCAACCCATCTATTTCTATGAAAAGGTTAGTTTTTCAAAATTTCACTTCAAAGTTAAAAGACTAATAAATTGCGTAATTTAATGTATTTTTACACTCTAATGTGACAACATAACCAAATTATTTAAATAATGAGGTATGTTGAGCAAACTACACTTGGATGAAAAAAAAATTAATATTTTCGTCGGTAAACAAAAATTTGAACATGTATCTCTATACATATAATGGACCCAAATACAAATGTCCAAAAGGCCACTTAGAACTCTATTAAAGTTTTTTGTGATTGTAATATGTTAGGATGATTTTCTTCTATTATTGAACCATCACATTATTACCGGATTGTAAATGAAGAAAACTATACTAACATCTATTTTAAAAAACACCTCTCCAATAATTCTCTTAATCCCCCTCACTCCCAAATTGTCTAGTCCGCTAACCCGGGTCGGGTTGGACCTGTGAGAGGTTCCGGCCTGATAGGGCCCTTTTCCTTACCATAAAAAAAAAAAATTCTCTTAATAACTTAACAAGAGAATCCGGATTGAGAAATTGACCAACAAAATAAAACTACTATATGAGGTATAGTTATACATACATATATACCAATTTTTGTACTCTATACATTGTTTTACATTTTAACTTTCCATTTTATGTACAAAACAAATGTATAGTGTTGCTTCTTGCTTCTATCAAGCATCTAAAATTCTAAAAAGAGTAACAAAACTCAAAAAATTTAGACAAACAAAAGGAAATGAAACACCAAATAGAAGATGAAAGATGATAGTCAAAAGAAGGAAAATGGTTGTACCTTCCAAAATGGCATCTCAACAAAAAAAAGACTGGTGTAATTGATCAATTTGACTTAGCTATCTTAGCTAAGCTTCTCCCTCTTTTTGTAATACATAACAATCTACCTTTCTTTTTTACAGGACCACTACATTTTTCCACCAATACACAAACACATAAACTATAAAAATCACAATTAATACTAACTCAACTCCCACCACTCACCTCAACCACCACGTGGTCCTGTCTGCCACTCCTGTCGCCACCGTCACGTGGCGGTGGCGTCGGTAGGCCACCCCCATCGTTTATTATGTCCCCTCCTGCCCCCTTCGACGTAGAGCCAATAGTCTCTAGTAACGAGTGGCGGCAGTTGGGGCACGACGAGTGGGACCCAAGCCAAGTGTCGATACACGACACGTGGAACCTATGGTTACACTTAGGGAGCACTCTCACTTTATCCCCATCAATAAACTCCCCTAGACAAATGGGGCACTCTGTGTCATCACTTGGATCCGTACTCATGTCTGATGACCCTCCTTTATTATTCCCGTCTGCCCCATAGACGGCGACAGGTATTTTCCTTAGCGCGCTTTTTTTAAGCCCGGTGGCCGACATCCGTGCGGCCGCCTGTTCCGCGGTCTCCATCCCGAACCGTGGCCCACACCTTAAAATACACCGTACCATAGAGTTCAACCCTAGAGCACATATCAAGGCACACAACAAAGCAGCCAAGATGATCACCATGTTGGTGTCAAAGTTAGCTTGAGTCAACTGAGTATCCATATTAGATGGTGCACCCGTCCGGTTATTCGTCGTAGTCGGTGCCGCTACCGCGATCTCTAACAACTTCCGGTGCATCATCATAGCTAGCTTTACTATAACAATAACAAGATAGAGCTTAAGAAGGAGAGAAATGGATAAGCTAAGCTAATAAGCTAAGCAAAGGGAGATAACAAAAGAGGTGTAATATAAGAAAGGCCAAAAAAGAAGGGGTTGTATTATGTGTATTTGTAAGGTAGTATAGTTGAAAGGTTGGTTAATTGTTATCCAAATTGGGGACCAAGAGGCTAGTTTTTGTAGGTATAATTAGATGATTTAATTCCCTTAAATTTTGGGGGTAGTAGTTCTATTATTTTCTCTAGAAAGTGAAAATTCTTGAAAAAAAATTATAGGAGGAATAATTTAAATTTATAGTGTATGAGATTTTTTTGGTTTACCTACGTTTGTTTGTTTTGATGTGAAGTGGTACGGTTATACTTGTGGTTTCTAGAATTTCTAAAAGTTGATGAAAGCTAGAATGCTACCAATATTAAATTAATTATTGTGAGTAGTAGACAATTGATATTCTATTTAAAAAAACAATTACGATTTATTCAAATTGGAGTATATAATAGTAGTTCTTTAGACTGTATATAAGCATTAAATGCATTTCAATAGTATACGTCTGAAATTTGATGACAGTACATATAAATCAGTCGGTGTTAAGTATTCGGAGTATTAATTTTTTTTTTTTATTTCTATTTTCTTATATATCGTAGTAACTAGTAAGGGATGCATATACGGAGTGATTTGAGTATTAATCTTTTCTTTATTTTTATTTTCTTATAAAAGTTCTATGATAGTCATCCTTTGATGACTACCATACCATAATACTTTATTGTGATTTATATTTATGTTAAAATTAATTATAAATGTTATTTCTTATTTTTTAAAATCAACCATAGAATCATTGATTACTCTTTTTAAATTAAAAAATGGATGTCAATTAATTTTTTATTAATAATAAAATAAGTTATTTATCAAGATGATGAAATTAGTAAAAGACACAAGTAGAGTGTGACCTCCTTTATGCTGGGAAAAGGGAAGGTTAGATGGGGTAATATTACCAAACTTTTGGTCCCTCTTTGTTTTGTGGAGAAGGTGTGGAGTGATTTAAGCAGCTGAGGACATATGAAGGACGGACTATGTAAGAATAAAGTGAACGTGTGATACCAATTTATTATTTAAAAGCGATACAGTTTAAAGGTTTAGACAATAATAAGTGTACAGACGTTTATCCTTGTTTGCAGATTAGTAGACATTTTGCGTTAATGTGGCTTACAAAAATTGTTCTTCTTGCTTTAAGTTATATTTGAACATGGAATTTAAACTGCTATGTTCTTGTACATTCTTTATTGGTGACAAAGTTGACTTATGACAATACTTAAATAAATACTTTAGCTTGTTATTCATTTTCGTGTATCACAAATTCACAAGAGCAAAGCTGAAAAAAGGAGAGAATAGCGGGAGGAGAAACAAATGTGAACTTATGGGTAAAAAAAATTGATTAAAGGCATAAAAAATACTTTGAGATTTTTGACACATTTTATCACCTTTACTAAGTGTTTTATTTATTTATTTATTTATTTATTTTTTCCAAGTTTTAGGAAATTTGGAATTATAAAACAATTTAATAGAGTTTGTTTTCTTAATTGATGAGAAACCATCGAATTAATAAAATCCATGCAAAATTGGGTACTTATATATGTATATATGTAGTTATGTACGTATATTCTTGTTTGTAACTAATAACTATGCTTCGCATGTTAGAAATTTTTTACAATAAATTTTTAAGGCCAACTCTTACAAAAATAGAAGTATAATGAAATTTAGGGCCTGTCCTGATTGACTTAACTGAACTGAGCTGAACTGAATTGAACTGAACTTATTGGAGCTGAACTGAACTGAACTAAGCTGAACTTATTGGAGCTGAACTGAACCAAATTGAACTGAATATTTTATGAGAGAAGGAAATAATAAACTGAACCGAACTTATTAGAGATGAACTTAACTTGACTGAACTGAACTGAAAATAAGCTGAAAAGAACAGACCATTAGATGATTTTTTTAGGAGCTGACATTTGTTTTTTTTTGAAAAAATAATTTTTAAGGTTTCATGATAATTTATTTTAAATTCGTGTAGACTCTCTCTCCCTTTTGTAGTTGTTGTAATTGAAGCCTATGATTCTATGAAGGATATACATGGAGCTATGTGACAAGATTGACAACATTCAATATTTATAAATCTCCTAATTTATTTATTTAGTTTTAAAGAAAGAAACTTCCACTTACAAAAATACAATGAGTCTTGCTTTTTAGAAGGGAACATCTTGGAAATTTAAGTGGGGGATATCATTCAATTTTCACAAATTTATTCTGGGTCTCATATCAGAATTAAAAAGCTTGAATCTACAAGTATTTTATTACATTATCCCAAAAGGTTTTAAGAAAATTTTGTAAGAGATTCTTCAACATCTGTTCAGTGTTAACTTTTCATAGCTCCATATTGGACCGTATGTACCAACTAAGAAAAATAATGATATAATTGATTAATACGAGTAGTATTTTTCTAAGATTACATTTTACTGTATATACATGCTTAGAACGAAGGCCAAAAAAAAAAAGTAGAAGGCACAAAATATTATACAAGTACAACTTTAGTTACTCATATATTTTCCAACTTAGAGCTCCAATTCAATTCAGTTGTGGCCTTACAAAACTAATTACTACCTCTTCGTTTCTTATTAGTTGCAAATTTGGGGTATTATTTGTGAGATATAAAATATTCTAAAGTTGCAACTAATACGAAACGGAAGTAGTAATATACTTCGTTTATGGTTAGCCATACGGTGTGATCAGCTATTATATGAGTTATTTTGTTAATAAAATAGGGGTTATTTGGTCAGTGTTACAGGGACTACTTCGGTCAAAGTTATAGGATTTACTCGGCTAGTATTATAGGAGTTATTCAGTTAGTATTACAGAGGTAGGTTATTTGATCAATGTTATAGGAGTTACTTTATTATTTTATAAGTGGCCACACGATATGACCAGCTACACACAAGACGAGCAGATATAAGTGTAGTTCAGGGTATGTCCTTTTTGTTAAAATCATCTTTATATTATCGAATGTACGAAAATGAGGAGATCGTGCACTATAGATCCATATACCTTTTGATAAGAACATTTTCCATGTATGAGATATGGATTAAGCATCTTTTTGTTTCGGTTGCTTTCAAACCTAGTCATCCAAATTATACTTTATTTTATTCTAGATTTTAATTACTAGAATACCAAACCTTAACTCCTACCTCTTGGAATTATGGTTCCTCTTCAAGTAACAAGAGTAGAACTTTCTTATTAGGCTAGCTACTAATAAAGTACTTTATAATAAGAAGATAATAAATTAATAATAATGTACAAAAAGAAATACTTAGTGGGAAACTAGGTGAATTAAACCTACCTTAATCTCATATATTGACTGATTAATTAGTGACCTTTTGCTACATCATTAGAGATGAGTACTACGAGTAGGGACAAATATAAATCATCATTAGAAAGTTAATTTTTTTTTTAATTTTTTTATAAGAAAGTTTAAAATTATTGATTACATAAATATCTTCCAAGAACCTTTTTGCTTTAGTTATCATTGTTGAGACTTGAGATCTTTCATAGCAAATTGAAATACGCCAGCAGTATACTTTTTTCCCTTTTAAAGTGAGTTTTTATTATTGCATAATTTGGTTGGATTTTCTATTGATTTCATAGTACTTATACATGTCGAATAATGAAGTTGCACCTTACCATTTCTCTTTTTTAGAGGTCAAATTTAGAAACTTTGATTGTTTTGTTCGGTGTATATAGTGTTGTTAAAAACTTCTCAATATAATTTTTCAAATATTAATTATTATGAAACGAAGGACATATATCATACACATATACAAACTATGTATACATATTGAGCCATGGATTGGGATCATCATTATAGTAACTATTTCTAAGCCACACAAGTACGTATGCATGTCCTACGCATGCTTTCTTAATACCGATCTATATGAACTCCTAATATAATAAATAGAGACGAAAAGAGTATATATCGCAGGTGTATTGGCTAAAGAAAGAATTGAATTTGTTATCGTAGTTGATCATCTAGGTTTTCAATGTCAAATTGGAATTAGTTGCTCTTATCTTTGCCAAACAAATATGGAGAATCAATTATGTTAGATACACCACTTCTACCAAAACATTTATTTTAAACAATCTTAATCATGAATGTAAACCAATGCAGTCTAAAAGTTATACGGAGTACTTTCTCCATTATTTTCTTACACTTTTAAATTAGGATTGTCCATTTCTATATGCATTTTAGCTAACTTTTGGTTAAAGCTTACAACAGACAATTAGACAAATAACGATGAATTATACACACATCAAGTAGCTCTAATCAAGTTGAATTAGTTTATGTTCAATCATTATTACAAGATGTTTAATTTCTATTTGATGTAAATCTTGTACATAAAAAAGTAATCGTATTCCAAGTATTATTGGCTTGGAGTAATCACGGAGTGACTAGTGAGCTCACAAGTACAACGTATCTTGCACTTACTCAAAACGAAATGAAAAGTCTTTGACAGGCTAAAGTCGTATCACCTAATCAAAAATAATTACCTAAGTCCACTAACTTATGCAGATAGGGAAGTAGGGTCGAATCCACAGGGAAACTGGTCTTTCTATTCCTAATTAATTATTATAATCCAAATTATTAAAGTAACCAATAATTGTTGTGATTATTAACTAAACTACGAAGATTATGAGTAAAGGGAATAATTAAGGAAGAAATTAATAATAATAAAGTCTAGGGCATAGGTTCACTAATAAACAATATTCCAGGGTAAAACACAATAATCAATCATCAATGCATTAATTAATCAGATCGTAAAGGGCTTTCGCTACGTATTACAATCACAGAATTAATTTACCGGTATTAAATCTCATCTCTCGAATCTCGACCTAACCATTTATAAATTAATCTGCCTATTGAAATTAAGCCTAAACATCAATTCTCATCTCTCGAATCTCGAATCAAAATTGCTAAACTCATACAATTAAACCTGGCCAAATCTTATTGCATAGCATGTAAACAATCAATAGGAAATCAATTAAGCATTAATAATTAACAATCATAAAATTAACCCCTTCATATTATTTATTAGATCCCCATAAACCCTAGAAGGAAACTACTCAGACATAATCAAAACTAAACAAAACATAATAATTAAACAGGACATGAAAGAAATTGGAAAGAATAAAATACTGAGATTAATTAAGGGAGAAATCGTACCAAGACGGCGGAATTACAATAGTGTTGAGGAACAAGAAAGAAAATAAAATCTAGAGAGAGAAAGTTGAGTAGAGAGAAGGAAGAGAAAATAAAACTAAAGTAATAATAATGAATAAGAGATAGTCTAATCTTGCCTAATAAAATTACATTAATACTAAGCAAGAGTTATCGCTAAAACAAAACAAAACGGAAACAAACTATTCCCTAAAGATCAACACGCGCCCGGTCGGGCAGTGGCTCGCCCGACCGGGCCCGCCTTCTTTGCCTCTGATGGCTTCTCGCGCCCGTCCGGGCGCGTCTTCAGGCGCGGGAAGTCTCAGGCCTTGCTCCGCCCCGCCCGGCCGGGCGCGCCTTCGGGCGGGGCCTTGTGGCTTGGGCGAGGCTTTTTAGCCTCGGGCTTCTACCTTTGGGCCTCTGAACTTGGCCCAAATGCCATCGAACTGAGCCCTTAGTCACCGATTTGATACCTCCAATCGGCCATGGGCTATCGAACTGGGTCGCGGTCTTCCAACACTTGTAGATACTCCTCGAAAAACCCGGGAAAATGCTCCAAGTACGCAAATTCCTACAAAACTCAAGCAAAACTACCAAAGCACTGGAAAACACAAATTAGTAATAAAAGTGGCTCGTAGGAGCCAAAAACACTACTAATTACGACCAAGGGACGGAGATAAACATATATATAAAATGAACACATCAGTCTTTTAGTTGTAAGGTGTAAAAATTGTGTTATATGTTAATTACGGGCTTATTCTCTTCAACTTATTTTCAGTTAAGTTCCTGATTTCTTCATCTCATAAAATATTCAGCTCAATTAAGTTCAGTTCAATTCAGTAAATCAGAACAGATCCTACATCTAAGAGAGTTGATGGCGACTTTAATTTCTTTGTTTAGTTTAATAATAAGTTAAGATTGAAGTCCACTTACCTATACACATATACAAAAAGATAATATAATAACTCAACTGCTATTTGTCGCTCCCATTTTATCAGGTAACGCTCCCTTTTTGACTTGAATGGACCACTATGCCCTTTATGCAATTTGGGTTATAAAAAGGACCTTGTTCCCCATTTGGACACAATACATGAAACGGTCCCCTTAGTTCACGACATTGTTGTCCCGAGCTTCCCAAAATCGGTCCCCACGACCCAAATCGGTCCCCACGACCCAAATCGGTCCCCACGACCACCTAAATTTTCTATTTTCAAAAATCGTTAAATTTGCCGACGGGTCTTGGGTCATGGACGGCGAGTGGAACATACGTACGCCGGAGAATGCGTCGGATCATTCTGTAAGTTTTTTTTTTTTATTTTCTGTAATTAGGACATCCGCCTAAAATTTCCGGATGTCCTAGGTACATCCGCCTAAAATTTCCGGATGTACCAAGGAACATCCGGAAATTTCAAGCGGATGTACCTAGGGACATCCGGAAATTTTAGGCGGATGTCCCTATAATTTTTTTTTGTTTTTTTTAAGTACGTTTATTAATTTTTTTTTTTTTTTTTATGTATTTTTTTTCGTGGTCTTGTGATTATTGTTGTGATTTAGTATTTGATAATTAATGTAATTTTGTTGTATTAATATGATTATTAGTAATATGTTTATTTTTTGTTTCATTATTATTATTATTATTAGTAATATGTTGATATTATTGTTGTTGTTGTAGTTGATATTATTACTGTTGTTGTTGCTGTTATTTTTATTGTTGTTGTTGTTGTTGATATTGTTTGTTGTTATAATTTTTTATTATCATTAATATTGTTATTGTTTTGTATTTGTTGTTATTATTATTAGTATTGTTATTAGTATTGTTATTATTATTATTATTATTATTATTATTATTATTATTAGTATTGTTTTTATTATTTTTATTATTTTTATTATAATAATTATTATTATTATTGTTTTTATTATTATTATTTTGACATAAAGCATGTTTTGTTTAATTTGTATAGGATATGGAATCTGAGGAAGGCGGTGACGGTCTGAATTATAGTGGGAATTTTGTCACCGATACGTTTTTTCCTACATTTGACGATGCTGTTACATGGGCTGATGGTGTTTCCATAAAATTGGGATTTATATTGGTGAAATCGTCTTATAACAAAACCAGAAATGGTCGGCCGTATCGGTATTTGCGATGTGATCGGTCACGAAGGAGCAAGCCGAGAGATTTGGAGAACGCGATACGGAAGGACACCAAAACCAAAGCTAATGGTTGTCCATTCTACATCAAGATATATTATGATGTCAGCACCGAAAGTTGGAAGATCATTGCGAAAAATGATCACACCGGGACACATAACCACCCAATGATTGTGTACCCAAAGGGTCACCGTAAAGTGAGCGGATTGAGTCTGGGTGCAAAACAGGTTGTGCGGGACTTGACAAAGTCCAAGGTTGCTCCCCGTAACATCATGTCCACTATTGCCGAGCAATTTCCTGATGATCATCCAAACATCCGACACATTTACAATTGCCGAAATGACTTCAGGATAGAGATGTCCGAAGGAAGAGGAGTTGTTCAGCAATTTCTTCATCTGGCGAGAGAGAGTAAATACATTTACTGGTTCACGAATGATGATTACAACGTTTTGCAACATGCATTTATGGTGCACCCGATCATGGTCAACATACTCCGCACATACCCACATGTCATAGGTATGGATTCTACTTACAAGACCAATCGATATAACATGCCTTTCTTTGAGATAGTAGGCGTGACACCGACAAACCAGAATTTTCTAGTTGGATATGTTTTCATGCGCGACGAGTGCACGGCTAGCTATCGGTGGGTGTTGCAGAGATTAAGGGAGTTGATTGGGTTTGATAAAGAGCCATCTGTATTTATTTCAGACCGTGATCTTGGCCTATGTGCGGCTTTGAGAGAAGTCTTTCCAGGTACGTCACATTTACTCTGTCTATGGCACATCAACAGAGATGTGGAGGCTAAGGTGACGAAGATGTTTGGAAACAAGATGGTTGGTGTCAGTTTTAGAGCTGGGAGATGGTTCAAAATCGTGAATGCAACAACACAGGCGGAGTATGATCGTGCTCTAACTGCCATGCAAGTGAGGTGGGGAAAATATCCGGAAGTGATTCAGTATGTTCAGAGAACTTGGCTTTGTCATAAGGAGAAATTTGTGAAATTTTGGACGAACCAGGTTCTTCATTTTGGTAACACCACCAACTGCAGAGTTGAGAGCCAACATTCAGCAGTGAAAACTTGGTTAGAATCATCCACAGGTTAGTTGTATTATTTTATTAGTTGTTCTCGTTGTTACGTAATTGTAATTGTATTAATTGTAATTGTATTTGAATTTACTAATTAGAATCATTGGCAGGTGCTTTGGATACCGTATGGGCCCGAGTCCATTGTCATATCGGTAATCGCATCATACAAATTCGTAATGACTTGGAGGCATCAAGGTCTAAAATTGGTCAGATGTACAAACAGTTGCCACTGTCACGTATAAATGGCAAAGTGTCTCAACATTGCTTGGAAGTTCTGGATAACGAGACGAAAAGGATGCGGGATTTGAGTTACCAGGTCCATGAACGGGGTGGATGTGCTATGCGTGTGACCCATGGTCTTCCATGTGCTTGCCAGATACATGAATCGATAGTTGCACAGACGGGATTGTATAGCAGCCAAATTCATTCTTTCTGGAAGACACTGGTTATTTTCGGTGATGGTGTTAACATTCCTGAAGTGGTAAATGATTCGACCGAGGAGGCTGCACATTTTCGGTCCCTGATCGACGAAGTCATGGAAAGTGACCCGGCCGTACGTCGAAATGTAACGCGAATCATTGAGGAGGAGCTACATCCAGATCATTCACACCTTGAAGAACCACATATCAACCTTAACACTCGTGGTCGACCGAAAAGAAATAACACCAGGCGTGATCGTAGCTATTTCGAGCATGTGAACCGTCAACACACTCAACGTGGTGGTGACCAAGAACCAGGTAATACTAAAATTCTATCTTTTAATATGTAAACTTAGTACTTGTAGCTTTACTAATAATTTATCTTTTACTTTTGTGTTGTAGATCCAAGTGACATTAGTCAATGCAGGTATTTGAACTTGCTTCCAGCCCCAATGTTGCCGTACATTTCGTCTTGGAAGGATGTCATTGGTGATGGGAACTGTGGCTTTCGTTGTGTCGCCGACTTCTTCTTTGGCGATCAAAATAAGTGGTATGACGCTCGGGAAACAATAGCGAACGAGGTCGCTGGTCATCCTGATTTGTACGAACGGATTTACGGGCTTGGGCGACTTTGGATGAACGTGGAGCGTATTCGATGGGATGGTGGGGCTGTCGGGGAGCGGCATTGGATGGTTACAATTCAAGATTTATTTCCTATTGCTACGTGGTTCAACTTAAGGGTGATTTGTCTCGGAGTAGGCCTAGTACCAACTTGCTACTACCCATGCATCACAGTCTTACCGCTTAGGGCACGCAACGGGGTTCGGTCACCGACTCGAGAGTTTGTGATTGCTACAGTTGGTGGATCACATTTTATCTGTCTTGACCTTGTACCTGATTCACCACTCCCGCCGATCGCCGGTTGGTGGACGGAACACCACGAGGATAGTGTCAATGGATGGGATCAAGCATATCAATTGAGAAGGGACATGTGGGATGCATTAGTTAGGTAGTTTGTAATGTACATTCACTAACTTTGAACATTTGTAAGAAAATTTTATATGTATTTGCTTTTAATCTAACATGATATGCAACAAAACATCAAATATAAAATAAAATAAGTGTCCAGTTTATACATTACATTTTTAAAAATAAAATACAAATAAGTTCATAACATAATAAAAATAAAACCGTCACTAACAGAACATCTAATCAAAATAATCTAAAGTCCCATTTTTGACTTCCAATCAAATACAAGTTGCTCAGTCATTGTTCGAGTCTCACTTGACATTTCAGGATACTCAGCTAGTGCTCTTTGGTGAATCTCCATGGACCGACCCATCCACTGCAAATAAAACAATAACATATTATAACACAAAAATTAATAGAAGTCATTGTTAATATAATAATAAGCATTAATACTTACGTAATCAGTGTTAGTCCGCTCAGGCAGGTTGCTTGTAACTCCTGGACCTGGAGATACCCGCGGGTGAGAAAACCTGTACAGCCACTGCATGTAACCAGGCGCAACCGAAGGAGCTGCAGCACTAAGCCTGGGTAGGGAACCTAAAACAACACTCTGAGATACCCCAGGGACAAACCGGTTCCACATCACAGCTGTCATCTCAGTCGGGAAGTCTACCCGATACATCTTCAAGTTAGTCGGCCTCTTGGCCTTCTCTGGCCTGATGATCTCGCGGGGAATGCCTTGCACGAAACCAAGCTGGCGGACCACTCTATCAGGCATGTACGGCTCAATGATGTGACGGTACTGGATGCAGCCAATGAATAAAGTGGGGGGCACTCGTAATGCAGGATCAGCTCCGTACGGTAGCCAGTTCACCTCACGGTCAGTAAGCGCATCAATTCTAGTACGAAAAGCTAACAGGCGCTCCAGGTTCTTGCTAGGACATCCCGCTCCTACATCCCAAGCAGACGCACGAGGCATTTGAAGGTCCCGGGTCAAGGTACCCTGCTGTGGCCGAAAGCACGGAAAGTACTCGTAAATCCACGCTTGCAGAAGCGTGAGACAACCAGCAATCGAATCAGCACCTTTCCGTGATGCCGTGCCCAGTTGCCGATACAAGTAGGCCAGTGTAGCTGTTCCCCAAGCATACTCGTTAATAGGGACATCCGTGTGACATAGCTCGTGGAGGAAGGAAGGATGCGTACGGTTACCACTCTTGTCTACAAACAGTGTACCTCCAAGCACTAACCACAAGTATGCAACAAGCTGCTCACTAAAATCCCGGTCGACCGCCAATGTCGACTCAAAAATCTTATCAGTCAACACCCCACTACCCTGCCAAATGGTCTTTGTGCCGCAAACCTCAGACAGATAATCTGGAGTCATATCCATGGTGACCGAGCACTCGTCCCGTAACACGTCCGTGATAGGAGTAGTGGACACCATATTGCCTGCAACCCGTAACCCAAGTATGTTGTGCACGTCGTGCAGCAAGATCGTAATCTCCCCAAATGGCATGTGAAAGGTGTTCGTATCTGGCTGCCACCTCTCAACAAAAGCAGAAATCAACGGCCAATCAAGTCTCTTAAACATCAGGCCGGGCAAGTGAGACAACCAACTAGCATCAATCTCCGCAATGTCCTCCACAGATTGACGGCCTCGCCAAGTACACAAGTCAGAACATAACTTTTTCCTACTCAAACAGCGTAAAACACTACGCTCCTGCTCCATCCAGATATACCGTGCCACGTGACCGCCAAAACTAGGGATAACTGACCCATCCTCAGGCCCACCCGGCATCGGTTCCTGCACTAACCATGCCTCTGCAGAGCTGGAAGCCTGGAAGTAGGCTGACTCGACCCACTACCAACAAATCTCCCAAACTGACCCCTATATACCATATGGAAATCCTGAAGGTCCTGTTCTTCATCCCGGTCACCAGCATGACTACCCGAACATTCGTCTTCCTCGTCAGATATGGGTGCTCCAGTTGCAGAGTACAAGGGCCGACTACTACCAGACTGTTGGTCTCCCGACCAACCACTAGTAGACCCGTATTGCTGCTGCTCGGGCTGAACCGGTGGAGATCAAGTTGTCTGTCTCCTAACAGACGCATTCAGACGTCGTGATATTGCATGTCGAGCACCAGATTCCTCGATCTACATAAAATTAAAAAATAATCTGATTTTAGTAATAACAATAACCATAATAACCATAATAACAAAAACAACAATAATAATAACAACTACAAAAATAATAATAATAATAATAATAATAATAACAACAATAATAACAATAATAATAATAATAATATCAACAATAATAATAACAACAATAATAATAATACTAACCATAACACTTCAAAATAACAACAAAAATAACAAAATCCAAAAAAAAAAAAAACAAATTAACAACAACAACAATAACCTTAACATTAATAATAAAAACCTAATATCAACAAAATAATAAAAATTAACATATTTTTTAAAATATAATAAGCACAATAATAACAACAACAATAATAATAATACCAACAATAATCACCATAACACTTCAAAAAATAACAAAAAATAAACAAAATCCGAAAAAAAAAATAAAATTAACAATTTTATTAACGGGCCAAAAAAAAAAAAAACAAAAAAATTGGAACTTCCGCCCAAAATTTCCGGATGTTCCATGGAGGATCCGGAAATTCCAGGCGGATCCTCCATGGAACTTCCGGAAATTTTGGGCGGAAGTTCCTGGGATCCGAAAATAAAAAAAAAAAATTACCTCGTCTCCACCATCGCTGCCGCCGACGCCCCTGCCACCAGCGCCGCCGAAGGTCCTCCCTCCGAATCTCAGCCTAATCCGCCTCGAATCACCCATTTTCTTTTGTGTTTATGATGATTGTTGTTTTTTTAAACAATTAAGAACAATTTTGGAATTTTTTTTTTTAAAAAAAAAAAATTGTTTTAGAGAGTTAGAGAGTAAGAGAGTTTGAGAGTAAGAGAGTTAGAGAGAGAAGTAAAGAAGTGAGAAATGTTGGTCGGGAAGGAAAAAACCGTATTTATATATTAGGGGTAAAATTGGAATTTCAAGAAAAAAAGGGAGCGTTACCCGGTAAAATGGGAGCGACAAATAACAACACTCTATAATAATCAAGAGACAGAAATACAAAACAGGTGAAGAAATCATATAGAAGAGTACCAAAAACAAGAATCATGAGGCCAATCATAACATATAATTGCATACAAATATAGAAGATGAACAATAATGTTGAGAAGATTTAAGAAGGTCCATGTGACATAGGCAAACTAGTTATTACTAAGTTACAAAAATGGTTTAGTCAGTGATAAAATGGAGAATTCATTGCAATGGGTCCGACCTTTATTAACCCCTACTATTATAAGTCATGTGATCGAGCCATGAGAAATAAGAATAAGTTGCATCTGCCCGTGACTCATCGGACCCACGTCGTATAGGGGTTAACTCCGGCATTGCACCCTTTCATGACGTATGCCTTCATTTGTTGTAAGAGTACTACGGAGTATTTCGAATAAGGGGTGGCTGGTGCCTGGTGGCGTATGTTGTGGCCGTAAATCAGTTGTTGCCACGTGTCCAATATGTATCGGACATTTCGAATGATGTATCCTATATTAGTATTTTCAAGCCGTGAAATAGAGATATTTTGAGATTTACGTACGTTGGCTTTGATGATTTATGGTCAACTATCATTGTTCTGTATAATTTTGAGGGTTTAAATCAAAAATTTGAAATTAAATCTCGTCTACAATATTTATAGTGAAGTGGGAAGAAACAAAAAAAAGCCGGACATTGCATATATCATGGCTATCAATCCATCATCGTTAATTTGTTACGCATGTAGAATTACTATAGGAAAGTCTATCAGACTACTTGTACAGTTGTACTAGCTATGTCTACAGAAATACTTGCGTGGACCTGGTTCACAATAATATTATTGTGGACCCGAGGTTATTTATACACACGCAACTGACATTAAATTGAACATAGTGACCTTTTTTTTTAACATAGTAACCTTATTTTTAACATAGTAACCTTTATTAAAAGTTGCATAATGTTTAATACAATTGTGAACTCGAAGTACGACGTTATGACCCTTATTTTAACATAGTGACTTTTATTATTAATATTGACCTTATAAAATATTTTATTAAAAAAATTAACCTCTTATAGCCTATATATTACCAAAATGACTTTTATTTTCAACATAGTGACCTTTATTTTATTATAGTGACTTTTTTTTGTATTAATAAAACAACCATAGTTTCTCTAATGTTAGTGGTCCACAATAAATTAGTGTGAACCAGGTCCATTTAAGAATTTGTACTATGTCTAAGGGCCTGTTCATATTTACTGAACTGAGCTGAACTGAACTGATTGGAGCTGAACTGAACTGAACTGAACTGAATTGAGCTGAAATGAATATTTTATGTGAGAGAGAAATTAAGAGCTGAACTGAACTGAACTGAACTGAACTGAACTGATTGGAACTGAACTGAAATGAACTGAACTGAAATTAAGTAAATGTGAACATACCCTAAATTGTCTACAAGTTATACAAATTATATAGCAAGGTTGACTTAATTACCTGTAATATTTTCCTATAATTTTAATTGAATCTTTTGTAAAATAAAAAAACAAGAATTTAATTGAATCTGCTTAGGGAAGAATGAGAAAGGATGGGCAAGTTAGTACATCATTTCTTTTTGATACACACCTTTAACCATTTATATTTCTTGTTTTGTGTCTACTCGACGTTTCAAAACTTTTCCAGAACCCGCAATGAAGTTGAGGATTTGAAGGATAAACAACACGGTAACTCTTCTAGTAGGTAATTTGATGGTGGTATGAGCGTCTACTGGTCACATTGATCCTAAGGCATTCGTGCCAAATAATGTGAGATTAAATAATCTGTTTTGACAAGAGAATTACCTCATTTATCAAGTGCACATTGATACAACTCATACAAGCAGCTAGCCTTATTGTGAATCTCCTCTTCATTCGAACCAGTCTTTAGTCAGAAACACGAACACTATGGTGGGTATCCAGCAACTCCAAGATTTTTTGGCCGTCTATTACTATTGACAAGGCATTGATCTACAAAGCACAAGAGATCAGCCTGAACAGCTTGAGTCCAGGACAATTGTCACGGATAACAAGTGCTACAGAATTATACATGATGCACCAAATAACTGCAGACTTTGAACCGTTCTAAAGCTTCCTGCACATAAGTTTAACACAAGTACACATTAGGCCGAGGAAGGTGTATAATCAACTAGCTCATTTCAACCTCTTCTGATAGCACAAGCAGGCGGCACACATGAGTATTCCACACTCACTGAGGAAGGTGTAATCAACCGACAACTGCTGCATCTGAGAGGTGCATATACATATTCATACACCGTGCATCAGTTTCATCTAGTGATTCAATAAGTTACATTTCTACTACTTAAGGCTTTCACATTGCTGAGCACACAGACACAACGAGAGTTAACACGTCAAAAATGGAACCAATTAACTAAAACATTTACAGTATCTTTTATTTTGGTATAACTTGTGTGAGCAAAAGCAAAAGTTTCACCAAGAAACAACACAGACCAAGAGTTAGCGCGCTCATTATCAAGCATGCACTTCAGGAAAGCACAGTATCTAACATTTATTTGCTTAAGCACGGGGATATCCATGACTTTGAGATTGATCACAACACTAGAGGTTGACATTGAGTCTATTACGGAGTACTATTATCAACCATTCAACCACGACCTGCTCACCAATCATACAGCAAAAAGCCGAAAGTCCAAGGGCAGTCTCTTAATTATATCCACCAATACATCATACTGAGTAGTACGTGAGTACTTCAACCAAAAGATGTTAAACAATGTAAATACTCTAAGCTCAGTCATACATGCCTCTGGCTAAATACTCTAGCTATTAAACGAAGATACGAACACAATGTAAAACAGCCTCCAATAATACCCCTTAGCAGCCAATTTCAAACATTAAGTATACATGATGATAAACTTCATGTATCTTATGAAAAATGCAAGTTCTAACTGATATTAACCAAATCAAGTTTAGTTTTTCTAGAAATTAAAAGCTCTGGCTTAGCTTGTTGCATGACCAACTCATTCACTAAAGTACTATGTAACAAAGACTTAAAAATTTAAGGTGCAATATGAGCACATGGTGCAAGAATATATGATTAATATGATAGATGTTAAGTTCAACATAACAAAGGATACACCATCATTGAACCATTAAACATTAATTTATTTGAAAATTTGTGTACCTCATAGATTAATTTATATTTACCCCTTAAGCTATGGAATAGTATAATTTATTGGAAAATTTGTCAGAAAGTACCTTTAATTTTATGTTATGCTACTCATTTTGTGAGAAAGAATCTTTTAAACAAAGTGGGAAAAAATGATGGACCTTTTATGTGTTTTTGGTTGTGGGATGAGACCTAATGTTAGAAGTTGAGATTGTTTTTTACTGCCCAAACAAAAAAAAAAGAAAATTATTTTTTGAGCGAGTAGGTGGGTATGACATCAAATTCACCACCTATTTACTACCCACGTTGGGATGCGTTTGACTTTTGTACAATACCCTCCTACTTACCCGTCAAAATTGTACCCATATTTACTCTAATTGAGGCGGGTGCGGTGCAAGACCCACATTTTTATACCCACCTGTCATCCCTAGATGCACCATACACAAATCTTCTAAACAATTACTCGTAAATAATAAAATTAATTGAATCCATTTCCTACCCAAAATACACTCCTACTAAATTTACTAACGGAGTCGACTATCAAGTCAATTTTAATGTATATTTTCGAGCATGCTTCAAAAAGTTCAAAAAAGTCAAATTAGGTGGCTAATTTTTTTTTTTTTTTTTTTTTTTGGTGTAAAAATTAGGTGGCTAATTTTGTTGCTAATAAAAACCTTAAATCATGTTTAGGACCAAACCAAGAAAATGGACCTTTACTCCATGAGGTCGACTGCCACTCTTGCCGATGTCGGGTTGTATCGCAGTCGTGCCGAGGAAGTTTCCGACACCGCAACCGCCAGTGGCGGCGGTGGTACGATGTATTTTCCTCCTAGTATTGAGTTTTACGAGGATTCTGTCCCCTCTGATAGTGGGTTTGTTTCGAAATGGCGGCTTAAGGATCGAGTAAGATTCCTGTTTATGTTCCTAGATTAGTTTTGATTTGGTTGTTGTTGTTTACATTTATTTCGAGAGAGCCGCAAGGACAATGATGTAGACGGGGTTTGATCCCAAGTGTTGAGTTGCTTTGCTTCGGTTTTTTATTTGATTTTTTGGGTGTGGAGTGAGGCGTAAGGACAATGATGTAGACGGGATCTGATCATAAGTGTCGAGTAGCTTTGTTTTAGTTGTAATTGACTAATTGCTGCTTTTATCTTGTGTGAATAGAATTATATGTGAATTGGGTAATTGTATATTGTATGAATATCTGTGAATGTTGATTTTGTTTTAATAATTGGGTAGAATTTGGGTTTATTTCTGTGAGATTTTAGAAATCTGTTGTTGGATAATGATTACTTGAGTTCCAATTTTCCGAATTAGAGGATTACAAGATACACTCTTAGTTGTGTGATACTTTTAGGAAGTCTACATATCATATTTGTGGATGGTGAACCTTGCTCGTGTTGAGATTATCATCAATTAATCAAATTTGTGAAGAGTGAACCTTGCTTGTGTTGAGATTATCTTTAGTTAATCAAATTTGTCAAGAGTGAACATTACTCGTGCTGAGATAATCTTCAACTAATTTTCATCGAGTATGCAATGTGGTACGACTACTATGTACAATGGAGTGCATTAGATTCAGAAACTGGGAGAATCTAACAGTGCTGTATGGATTTGTGTGAAAAACGATATAAAAATAATTAAATGGAGAGATGAACTATATTGGAAAAACCACAGATTGTTGAATCTTTTAGACTAATGTCTATAATTTGCTGTTAAGAAGACAACTATAGAATTGATTTTTTTAGCCTATAAAGAGCTTGGAAATACTCCGAAGTATTAATCATCTGGAAATTGGAAAATTATCTGAGCTCTCCTGGAAATGCACTCTGGTATTGTTTGTTGGTAAGATAATGTGTCCAGTAGTTCATTCTTCCCTGGTTACTTGGTAAGTAGTTTCCTAGGATGCTTAGTTCCATGTATCGGGAATGGAAAGAGTTGCCTTTTTTGGTCAATTCGACATAGACTTGAGAGATTGGGTGAAGATTGGAGAAGAGGTGATTTGCTAGTGCTTTAGCCATTGGGAGATATCTTCTGAAAGCAGACATCATATAGGTGAAGAAACTTATGAGAAAGCTAGTTTTTGTGTTTTTGGATATTGCTTTAGTGGATACAAGTAAACAAAGAGGCAGGATAAGGATGGCTGACCTTAACTGTTGGCTCAGGAATTTATGGACAAGGGGCTTGGCTTGTTCTTATCATTCATAATGGCTTAGATTTTATGTCAATCTTGAAGTATCAAAATAGAAATTTATGCTCATAATGTGGTTTCTGCTCATTTAGTACTCACTTTGAATTTGATCCTAGTTGCCAATCATCGGGTTGGCTGTTGAATATTTACTCGAACATTACCTTTTTATCATATTTTCAATGTTTTAGGTCACAGAAATTTCTCAAAATTTGATTTTGAATCAGATATAAACGTATATTGGCTTTTGATGCACACTGCTGACATTCTTTATTCCTTCTATCATGACTCTGATTTTTCCTAGGATGAGATTTGGTTGCTCAATGCTTACCACTTAAGATTTTGTCTGTAGATCCATCTCTTACAATACCAATATATTTTTGCAGACGTCGACGGTGTTGGCAGCTCTTGTTCTATGTCTAGATATCAATTGTGACCCACCTGACTTTATTAAGATATCTCCATGTGCGAGGTTGGAGTGCTGGATAGGTAAGTCTAACTTCTGTCATGTTTAATTGCAACATATGTTACTTAGATTCGGCTAGGCTAATTACTGGATTGTGATCCCGGGCTCATTGTGCACCAGAAGAACCTTATGGCTAAATTCCCTTTGTTAATAATGACGATTCAATGGATTTGGAGATGAGATGTTCCTAATGTTTTTGTGTTTGGTTGTCTGATACTTTCATATTTTTAGGCAAGAGAACTATTCTTAATAATACTGTGCTGGTAAATGAACTTACTCTGTATAATTTTGCTATTGAAAATTTGGGAACTCCTTTAGGGTCAAGCAAGCTTGTTTAGCATCTTTATGGTCAATTTTTTTAATTTTTAATTTTTAATTTTTATTTTTTAATGAAAAATAGTCTCCTTGATTTTTGATTAGTATGTAGCGAATTTCTTAGCACCATTACATAATACTAAATTTGAAATGTTACATTAAAGATGGCATAATGTTGATTATTTAATTACGGGTCCTAAATGATAATGGCAGAATGAATATGTCTATTGAAATATCTGATGAAGATAATAAGAAGTAAAAAATTTTTTTGAATAGTTTGATTGCTGTTAAGTTGCTGCCATTTCTGCATGTCATGAAACTTTGAAAAGGTTTTCTTACTGATGTATGGTGCTTAGCGAAGGGAAAAAGAGAACCTTCGAAATCCATGAATGGGGCTATGATGATTTATAATTATACAATGCAGCAAGTGCTCGTTGTCATTTGTTAGCAGAGACTAACCAAATTAAGGACAATCCCACGAGGAGAGGAAATCCTATCAATTTTTATTCAATTATCATAAGCTATTTTTGTAACCAAATAATGCTTTGGTTAATTTGTTAACTAAACTAAATTTTAAAGTAAAAGGAGTTGTATTCATTTTTTTACAAGTCTTAAGGTGTTTGTACCATGCTTATAGATATTCTATGGCATAATTCAGTTAAATTATAAGCATGGTTCAAAATGTGGGTGTGGTAGTTGTTGCGGTGTCATAAAAATGGATCTGATGAGTTAAACGCGGACCATGTCACCATTGTATGCTATTGAATTCACAATAATTGTACAATATTGAGTAGAGTAGATTAGTAGAAGATTAGAGTCATTAATGGTGAGAGATTAGGGATTATTTCATTATATCTTTAAATAAGAAGTAACTTTTGACTGAAATACAAGACATAATGTTCGGGTGATATGGGGAACATTTGATTAGGATAAGATGAAACAAAAAGACAATTTATTACCTTCTCATCATCAATTAGGACTTTATTTGACCATAAAAACCAAGAGCTTTGATGATGAAAGAAAAAGAGAGTAGAGAGAAGAGGGAGACGGATGCAAAGAGAAAGAGATGACGACGACGACTTCTTACGATGAAAGTGGTGGTCACCATTGAAGTTGGTGGTCGAAATTCAAAGGTAGATGAAGAAAGAGAGGAGAAATATGTGGGTGGATGGAGAGAGAGAGAGTAGAGATTGGTGGTGGTTGCCATTCAAGGTGGTGGTGGTGGTGGTTTCTATTGAAGGTGGTAGTTGGAGGAGAGTAAGAGAAATAAAATTGAGTTGAAGGATGATTTTGTTGAATAGGGGTGAATTGAAATGGTTGACTTAATATTTTTGGGGTGAATTGGGTGAGAACCATTATTTTTAATAAAGCTAATAAGTGTATTATATTAATTTAATGTGTTAATTGAATTTAAGTGAGAGTATGTTGGTAAATTCATTTAAAAAATTGGTTAGAAAAGGAAAGTTTTGATACAATAATGTGTAGCATCCGTGTTTGGAGTTGCAGATAATATGATACGAAGGTATTATTATCTTTCAATTTTAGTTCTTTGTAGGTAGATATTTAACTCATGCCCTTATCTACAAATTTGTGATGTTAAAAGCAAAATATCATGGTATAAAATGGCTTCTATCACCTAGCTTGAAAGATCAACTCATGTGTAATCGAATTAAGCAAAGCAAAAACAATTAATTAAGTAAGAATCCATGAAAGATTGATTGGGGCATTTTTGGTGAATGAATTGTTTCTTCTTGAATCTTGATGACTTTGGTGAATGAATTGTTAGTAGGTTCTTTCATATTCTTCTTGATCTCTTCTTCTTTAGTGTGATATTATGCTGTGTTGTTTTGAGGCTTCTATCCTCTCTCTGTTGCTGCTGCTTTGTTATCTGCTCTTGTTATATGTATTATATTTTCTTACTCATTCTAGCCTATGCTCTATGGTGTCAGACCCATTGGCCTTGCCACCTCAAAAAGCATTGGAAGCCATTGGAAAGGCCCTTAAGTTGCAATATGAAAGATGGCAACCCAAGGTGACTACTTTCTATCTATACTGTAGCACACCTTTTTTTTTCTTTTTTGTATAATTATTTTTTATTATCATATTTATTCCCTCTTCTGGCTTGTTTTCGGAATGATGTTGCTCGATATTAATTTTTTGGTTCTTCACAGGCTCAGTATAAGTACCAGCTTGATCCGACTGTAGAAGAAGTGGAGAGAGTTTGTAATTTATATCGTAGCTTTGCGAAGAAAAAGAGAATTTTGTTTCACTACAATGGACATGGAGTACCAAAACCAACGAGTGATGGTGTAATGTGGCTCTTAAATAGGGTAAACTGCTTCTTGTGTGTCTCACTTCCCTTTTAGCTTTAATTCCTGGAGTTGTCTCTTTGCTTCAATTTGCACTTATGCAGAATTATACGCAGTATATCCCCTTGCGAGTCACTGAATTGGATTCCTGGCTGAAATCACCTTCAATCTATGTGTTTGATTGTTCTGCTGCTGGAAATATAGTTAATGCTTTCATAGAGGTATAGTAGTATAGACCTTTTTTATTGGTGCTTAAAATGCCCTTTTCCTTATGACCCTAAAGGTAAATTTTTTGTAGATGATATTGTTAGTTCTGATTTTTGACAGCTTATCGATGCTTCTATTTCCTCTGGTGCTGCAAAGGATTGTATCTTGCTTGCAGCTTGTGGAGCTCATGAGATCCTTCCTCAGAGCGCTGAGTTTCCTGCTGATGTTTTCACATCTTGCCTCACAACACCTATGCAGATGGCCTTGAGATGGTAATAATCTTTCTTACTTTTTATTTTTATAAGTCAAGGTTGCCAACTACCTACCGGTTTAGTCACTAGAGATATGTGTATGTGTGATATTTTAATTGATTCACTTAAAAAATTTCATTTTTGGTTATGTTAGAAAATGATTTATCTTGCTGTGCTTCTTTGGCCCTCGTTAACGTTTACATTGCTGTGAAAGAATATGTCAATCTACTGGGCTCACTCAAGCCAATTTTTCCCTTTTATGGTGCGTGGACTTGTCATATGACAGTCCAACTTCACCCAAGTGTGGACATGTAGTGCTGAGGTCTTGGAGGTCTCAGTTAATCCATGTTTTCTGTTTCAAAATTTTGAATTCAGCAAGCAAAATCAATACTCTTTTGCATAGTAGAGTTTACTATGGACAACCTAGACCTAAACCTTGAAGGGCTTGAACCATTACTTTGCATGGAAATGGAACAAAACACTGGAGAGTGGCCTCATTGTGGTATCCTTATTGCTAGTGGATGGGTGGTTTTCTGAGAACGATCAGAGAAGTGGTTGATTTTTGGTGGGTGGTGGCGGTAGCTCTGCATCTCTGCTATGTATATGTAATAATAACAAGGTGGGGATTCAGTTTTAGATAAGAGAGAATGGCTATCAAGTACATGAGTAACTTTTACTAAGTGTTAGAAAACAGTGCTGGATATAGGGCAAACTTATGACTCTTGCTACACTGAACTGTGTAGAAGCAAGCTGTGTCAAAAATGTTAATGTTGTCAATCAATTTGGTGAAGAAAAGACTGCTTATGTAGGGCCAAATAGTAGGATTGATGAAGTTTAGAACATAATTTCATAGTACTACCTCCGTTACACATTATGTGCAACATTTGCCAAAAAGGGATGCTACACATTATGTGCAACAAACTAATACTTTCCATTTTTAGTAAATTTATTTGGCTGAAATTACTAACATACCCTTACTAAAATTCAATTAACACATTAAATCAAATACTGTTAAATAATTAACCCAATTTAATTCATTGATTAATTTAACTTAACATCCATCATTATGATTATAATTTGTAACCCATATTCTCTCTCCTCCTTTCCAACCACCAGTCCACCACCAACACACTTCCTGTCACATCTCTCACAGCCACCACCACCAATGAACAACTACCCACTTTCGTCATCTTCTCTCACATCCACCACGTTTCCTCTCCCTTCCCTCATAAACCACCACCACAACCACCACATTGTCACCATCCTTTTTTCATGCCTAATAAAAAAGCGCCTCCCTTCTAGTGCTAATTGGACTCAACTCCCTTCACCCCCTTCTAGTTGTTGCCCACCTTCCCACTCTAGTCAAATCTGTTGATTTTGAGGGTAGGTGGGCTAGTTTCGGGCTTGGTGGGTTGATTTTAGAACGGTTTTGGGTGGTTTCGAGGCGAGTGGGGTGGGGAGGTAAGTTTTTAGGGTTTCGTTGCGGCTTGCAATTGCCGACCATGTTCACGGAGTGTTCGACAGTACGTGGTTGTTTGGGTGATGAGGTTGAAGGCGGTGGTCGACCGTTTGTCGAGGGTGGTGATTGAGATGTGGGTTGAGGGCAGTAAGGTTGAAGGCGGTGGTAGGTGGCGTGGATTGAGGGCAATGAGGTTGAAGGCGGTGGTAGGTGGCATGGGTTGAGGGCAGTGAGTTTGATTATGGTGGCTTGGTTGGTGTTGCTACCGGTGGGAGAACGACAAGGTAGTGGTGATAAGGTTGAGACGTGGAGTCCCTTGAATTATTTACTATTCTCATTTTCTCTCTCATGCTCTTAATCACATGCCCCTTACTTTCTTAAACAACCATTAAGAAATTTTTTCTTGGGAACCGTGCACATGAGTTTGTTGCACTTAACATGTAACGGAGGTAGTATTTCATAGGTTACCTATGTTTAGATGATCTTGGGTCCAAAAACTTATCCCTTGTAAACATCATATGCTTTTAATTGTAGTGTTATATGTATCTCAAATAATTGGGATTATAATGATGCCTATAGAGTTTTTCATGCTTCAATCCTAATAACAATCTTATATTCTTGCTTGTCATGTCACATTTCTGTAGTTACTCACTTGTTTTGTTTGAATTTGTTTATCAGGCTCTGCAAGCGATCCTTGCTTCATAAATCTCTTGATCATTCACTCATAGACAATATTCCTGGCCGCCTAAGTGATCGTAAAACACTTCTTGGTGAGCTGAATTGGATATTTACAGCAGTGACTGACACAATTGCATGGAATGTTCTCCCACGTGGTAAAAGCTGGTTTTTTTTTTTTGGGTTTTGTTTGTGATGTGTGATTGTGTTTTGGTTAAAAGTTTGAGATGCTTGGATATGTTTTTCTTGTGACAGATCTTTTTCAGAGGTTATACAGGCAAGATCAGTTAGTTGCCAGTCTGTTCCGCAACTTCTTACTAGCAGAGAGAATAATGCGTTCAGCCAACTGCTCTCCAATTTCGTACCCAATGTTGCCGCCAACTCATCAGCATCATATGTGGTAAGTATATAAACTTGAGCTTATTCCTGCACCATCCATCTGCAAGGAACTGATGTAAGGGGGAAGGGCATTTGAGGTTTTTCATTGTAAGTTATTTATGTGTAGCTTTGGAAATAAGTTAGGGTGTTTGTTGTCAAAGAAATTCGAGAATTGTATAAGATTAGGGAGGGTAAGACATGTTTTGAGTAGTTTGGGTTTGATCAGTTAAGGTAAATTGGGAGAGAATCCACCTCTGAAAATTGGAATTGTCATTCACATTTGCTGTAATTCAGTTTTTATTAAAACTAAAGTATCTTCTTTCCAAAATCCCAAATTTTGCCATTAATGACCTCTACGCTGTGCTAATTCATAGCATCATTTTTGTGTGTTTCACTTTTTTTTTTCCATTATGTTTTGCATTGATTTTTATACATCGTATTTTGTTAGGAAGAAGATTTACCTTCCAAAATGATAAGCCAAGCAATGTTACATGGTTGATGTTGACTTTAATCAAACAATATAACTTTGAGAATTCGTTGTTGCAACTTCAGCATGTCTCTAAATGACTCTCAAATGGCACAATTTCATCATAAAGGCTTGGGGGTTAGGGTGTCATCTATTAGTTTGTTGTAGGGATATAGGATTTACTTGTTCAAGTCGATACCATTTACTATTTTAGCAGGGTACAACGTAGTTAAAATTTGATTATCTTTGGTAAAAAAAAAAAAAAAAAAAAGTGAAGTACACATAGCTATCATGCTAAGTGATCGTTGCTATGAGAATTGGCAACCAACACATGTTCGTTTAGATTTTGCCGAATTGAAATACTTGACATCCAAAAGAATTTGATGTACATACCATGAGAATTGTTGCTAGTAACCATGTGGTGGCTTTCGTTGAATTAAATCTTCATCCAAGCGACAGAGGGTGAAGACCATGAGTTGAGATGCTAAGCCTTTGGTCTCGGGCTTAGAGAGGGAAGTTCAAGGTATTCATGATCTCACATACTAAAGAAATAGTTCATGTTACAGAAAAAGATAGAAAAAAGTAGAAAAGTATAATGACTTCACACAACCTTTCTTTAAAGGCTTATATAGATGATGCATAATTTAGATTAGGGAACATAAAACAGTTTTTATGTATGAACTTAGTGAGGTAATAGGCTTGATAGGAGGTTCAGACTTCAGAGTACCACCATGTCCAAACTCCTATGTATGTAGTGGTCTAAGGGGTTTCATCAGAGTCATGGAAAATTCCTAATCATGACAAATTTCCGGTAGTTTGGCTTGACAGAGATTGGAGAGGTTGCTTTTCTTTGATGTATTGAAGTAGTAGTAACAAATTTATATCTAGGCTGATGGAGATGTATAAGAAGTTATGTGAAAGGTTGGAAGAGATGAAAGTGAATGGATGAAGAATTTACCAGAATATATATTTCACTTTTCTAAAACCCTATTAACCCTTGAACTTATAAAGAGATGCCCCCTCTATCCCCAAAAGAGCTGAAGAAAGATAAATTTTTGGTATCGCGTTGTTTTTTTTTTCGTGTTACCTTTATTTTATTTGCATTGCTCCCTCTATCCCCAAAAGATTGCCCCAACTTCATTTTGGAGGTCGAACTTAAAAAACTTTTAAGTGTTCTCACTATCTGTAAACTCTTACTATATTAAGGAGAATAAATCTGGTTCCCTTTTAATATTCTAACTACTTGCTTCTGCATGTTTAAGAAGATCTTGCAATGCAGAACTTATGTTGATCAATGTGGAGGATTGATTACTGTTATGTAAGGAGAGATTGTTTTATTAAAGCTGTACATGAAAAAGTTACCTGGAGGAAGCTTATTTGTAGCCAGATTAGTCCTTGGAGTTATGCTGTGGTTGTCTTTACAATATAAGATCATCTTACTGCTAAAAATAGATTTTCTAAATGGCATATTGACTATAGAATAATTTGCAGCTGATGTGATGTGTGGAAGACTTTTCACCATCTATTTTTGATCTGTCAATTTTTGTTTGCTACTGTTAGAATTTTCAAGGAAAGTAATGGCTTTTTGATGCTGAAATACAGCGAGCAATGAGAATCGTCAAGAAGATGTATAATATTAGTAGTTTTGCTATACTCTCTTGTACTTGTTGCTTTTCACAAAAATCATATATTCAATTTGGTGTTGTAGAAATAGGATTATTTTTGCTTAAGGTACTAAGAGTAATGACTCTTAGAGAAATTGTGTTTAGGGTCTCTGTTAGATCTACTGAATAGATGAGGAGTAGACTTTTGTAATAGTTTAAAGACATCTCTATTTCAAAGTCTTAATTGATGTTTGACACTATTTTTTCATTTGCTAATCAAATACATATTTTAATTACAAAAAAAAAAAAAAAAAAAAAAATCACTAATCACCAATCTATTAGAAATCTTATAGACTTATAGTCAAGTGGTATCTTTTTAGACTTCTATACGACTTGTATTTTAAAAATATAAAGTTTTTATTAATTTTACGCATAGAAATGTCTGTGTCAACGGACTAAGATGTATCTTGAACACCGTGTAAAGTCAAATGGAGCATATTAAGGGATGGAGGGAGTAAAATTGTATAAAGCAGTCTTTTCATAAAAGTTGGTATCTATCAATCAATCAATCAAAGCCTTAATCCCATAAGTGGGGTTGGCTACATGAACCAAAAGTGATTATTCCATAAACTCATCCACAAAATTGTATAAAGCAGTCTTTTCATAAAAACTGGTACCTACTTGGCAATTATTGCTTACCTTCTAAACAATTCTGTTTGTTAAAATTACAAAAATTACAATGGCATTTGTTACGTAATTGCAACCCATGCTTGAGCTATTCTTCCTCACAACAAGTTTGTTAATGTTTTTCTGTTAAATTGACTGTAGGGATGCATGGGACATGGCTGCTGAAATTTGTCTTTCTCAACTTCCATCACTGATTCATGATCCAACTGTGGAGTTCCAGGTGTGTGCCTTATGTGCTTGTTGTCCATTTAATATGGATCTCTCACTTTAAGCTGAGATGAACAATGTTTAGAAACATGACCCTAGTATCCTGGAGGACTCTGGGAATCTGTTTAAAAATAAATTTGTCACGAGTTAATGAGTAATGATGTGATTATTTTTTTTCAGCCTAGCCCTTTCTTCACTGAGCAGTTGACAGCATTTGAAGTATGGCTTGCACATGGATCTGAGCAAATGAAGCCACCGGAGCAGTTGGCTATTGTTCTTCAGGTGTAGGAAATACGTAACCCTCTGTCTTTTTCTCTCTCATGAGTATCATCTTTTTCTATTCTTTTTTTTTTTTTTTTTTTTTTTTTGGGGGGGGGGGGGGGGGGGGTGGGTGGGGATGTTAGTGTTGGATATGATAATACTCCTAGGTTTACAATGCAAGTGAAGGGACAGAACTGAACGACCTTCTGAGTGAAAGCCCCCTTTCGACTTTTGGAAAAGGGATTCTAGGTTTAAATTAACTTGTGTATGAATTGAAGATACAACCTAATGTCTCTGCTCTTGGTGATCTTTCTACTGCAGTGAAAAGGGATTTTAGGTTTGAATTAACTTGTCTATGAATTGAAGATACAACGTAATGTCTCTGCTCTTGGTGCTCTTTCTACTGCATTGAGGACTGTTGTTTTTACACTTTTGGATAAGCTTTGACTGCGTTGTCAGTAATTTAGTGCAGCTATCTGCTACAAAACCATACTCCATAATTATTTTTCTAAGGCAGTGTTGGGGTCCAACTGACAAGTGAAAGCAAGATTTTGGTAGCCAGCTTATGCATTAGTCTTATGATGTAGGCTTGGGTTGGTTCAAGGCCAACTATGGATATTTGAGTGGGTGAATATTTTGGTCTTCTTAATTGATGTAATAATGAATTCAAAGAGGCTAATCACTTTTCGACCATGAGATCATATTTTTTAATTTCATATTTCATTAGAAAAAGACAAGTTGGATAGAGTTGATTGCCAAGCCTGTATCTTGATTGTATCTGCGTTTGGTTGTGACTTTCTTACAATTCTCCCTAAATCCCTCCTATTGTCACAATTTATTAGCTATTTTTGCTCGGATTATGGGAAATAAAAAGAAAAAGAAAAAAAAAAGAAAGAAAAAAAAAGAAGAGGTTTCTTGGATGTGCTAGAGGTGGAGAGTGGAGTCTATTATTTATATATGTTCTCATTTCTTTCAAGTTAAAACTACTGTATCTTTTTGGTCCTAACCTTATTTGTGGTTTGACCATCGCATTTGGTTTGACAATAGTGCTAATTTCATTGTTTGATGTAGGCTCTATTAAGTCAATGTCATCGTTTCCGGGCGCTGGAGCTTCTTGCGAGATTCCTTGATATGGGCCCCTGGGCTGTTGACTTGGTAGTTATTTGAGACTAGCACGTTTGGTTTTGAATCTCCTTTTACTTATTTATTTTTGGGACCTTTTGCTCCTCTTATAGCTTATGCTCACAGCAAGTTTGACAATAAGGAGTTTCTGCTTTCTGTAGGCATTGTCTGTTGGTAACTTCCCAACTCTTCTTAAGGTGTTGCCAACTGCAGCTCCTGAACTACAACAAACTCTTGTTTTCATTTGGAGTAAGATTCTTGCTCATGATAAGGTAAATACGAAACATAGTGTCTAATAATATCTACTATTCCAGTAGTCCGCTGTCAATTTGCTTTTGTCTTCACATATTTGAAGATGCTGTATGAAGTTACCCATTCATATTGGATTCTTTCTAAAGAATTTTTTTGCTTGAATGTCAGTCATGTCAGGTTGATCTAGTGAAAGTTGGAGGTCATACACGTTTTATTAGATTTCTTGACAGCTTGGAAGCCTTTCCTGAGCAGCGTGCGAGGGCTGCATTTGTTTTAGCCGTCATTGTTGATGGGCATAAAGAGGGACAAGAGGCTTGTATTGAAGCTGGTTTACTTGATGTGTGCCTTAAGCACCTTCAAGATTCAACTCCGAACAATGCTCAGTCTGAACCTTTATTTCTTCAGTGGCTTTGTCTCTGTCTGGGAAAGATGTGGGAGGGTTTTACAGAGGCTCAGTTACTAGGTTTACAGGCAGGTGCTGCTGTGATATCAGCGTCTCTACTGTCTAAGCCCCAATCTGAGGTTTGCCTATCGTACTTCATAGCAATAAATGTGTTTTGTTATAAAATAAAATTGTTATCTTTTCCCATGTATGAAAGCAAACAATGCCTACATTTCAGGTTAGAGCCTCTGCTGTATTTGTATTGGGAACTTTTCTTGGTGTTGGATTTGACTCTTCTAGAGATGGAGGGGATGAGTGTGATGATGATGAAAAGCTAGAAGCTGAAATTAGTATTATCAGATACCTTTTAAGTGTTGTTTCAGATGGAAGTCCTCTTGTCAGGGCTGAGGTTGCAGTAGGTAAGTGGTACACTTCCTCCATTTTTTAATTGCACAACTTGGAGTAAACATTTATATCCTTATCAACTTTTTGGAAAATTAAAAAGAAATTAAAGGCTTATAATCTTTTTACGTATAATTCACAAATTTTGTCAGGGGGCGGGGGAAGGGGTGGGGGTATCGTATAAAAGTCCAAATTGTGCAACTAAAAGAACAGGGGCAATAATAAATATTGGAAATTCTCAATGATGACTACGGTTGTTAAACGGGTTGTGTCGTTTCAAATTAATATTATAATAAGCTGAAAACCCTGGACATTAACCTAACCCATTCTGACTAATTGTGTTGAATTCTTGAATGTTTAAGTTAAAATTTCAATAACTTATTAACTATGATTTAATTTATTATGCCTGATTTGTTATATCACTATATAAAAGTTATCCCATAATTTGTGACTACATATTTAGTATTTGAAGATTCCATCCAAATTATGCATGCTCAATTGCTCATGCCTATATTGTGCTAAAATATCAACATTTTCTATATATTTGATTGGAGTAGGTCCCTGTTTCCTTGTTCAAAATTTCAACACCATTATGTCAGCTTCAATAGTTACCCTAAATTTTGTACAATTTTTAGTAACTAAAAAGTTTTGGAAATCTCCTGATGTGGCAATTTAAAAAAAAAAAAAAATAATTTAAGTATTTAAGTAATCGTCGTTTAATGTTGGATTGGTGGAAGCTTTACTAACAGCCCCTAAAAAATATCACTCTTCCATGAATCCATGATTAATCACTACCCATTCCTTTTCTCTTTCAATGATCGTTTATTGTATTTTTTTTTTAAATAATCATCTTCAAAATTTAGTTTTTCTTACTGTAGGCACGGAAATTTTATCAAGTGTCGTTACACATTGTTCGGGTCAAAGTCAAATTGTTGACTCGAATATATTGACTATATAATTAATATGGGTTACTTTAGCCCGTATTATTTATTTTAGTTAACTCATTTAATTAATAATAAAGTCCAACAAAATGGATTTGATTTAATTTAAATGGGTCATTTATGAAAGGAGGTGGAAATGGATATGAGGCCCATTTAGTGGTCATCTTGAAACCCTAGCTTGGGAGAACTCTATAAATAGAACTCTCCTACCTCATTTCACAGACATAAAAAAATCCAGAGAAAAACCTCTCTACAGAAGTATTCAGCATTATTAACCACATGAACAACCAGCAAATGTTGCACTTGTAATATGCCCTTCTAAGGTTGCTTCTTGTATTGAAAAATGTATAATTTTAAGGGTAAGTGCGGTACTGCCAAAACATAAAATAAAATAAAAATAGAAGAGAAGACATGCAAATATGTGAGATGAGAAGTGTACGAGGATAGAGGATGAAGTGCTTTTTTTGAGCTATAGTTGGAGGGAAGATCTTTGAATGTTGTATGGAACAATTAACCATGGACTATTTCGTCATAATTTTTTTTTGAATCCATTATTAATATAGTAAACCCCAAATCAACTTTTTCTATTGTCAACCGATGTTTAATGGTTCATTAAGGCCACATTGAGTACTGACCAGTATCGGTCCTTATCAGAGTGCTACCACATGTAATTTGCAAATGTTAATGGTCACTATTGCGAATTTCCCTTTTTATTATTAAAGTATTGGTGTGATCCATGGAGTTTGGGTGTTCATTTATGCACTGCACATAAAAGAGGTGAAAACAATTGTTTTTGTTTTAATTTTAACACCACTGAATCTAACTTTCTACATCTTTTTGGATTGCTAATGTGTTACGCCTTCTGAATTTATTGAAATTTATTGTAATGTGAGGTGAAATTTATTAGCTAGATGTGGTGAAGGTCTGTAGAAGACAATGTTCTATGACATTTTGTGTTAGACTATTGTTAATGAAACTAGTCTGTTACACTAATAATTGAGTAAACATATTTTGATGTATCAGGAATCATGTTGGTGAAAGCTGTGTCTACCTTGCCACATGTGCATCCTCATAATATGTATATTTTGTTCCCTTTCAACTTTTAAATTGCCATTAACTGTTTCCCTGTGCTATTTGATCAGCTCTAGCTCGGTTCGCTTTTGGCCATAACAAGCATCTCAAGTCTGTTGCTGCCATGTATTGGAAATCCCAGCCAAACACTGGGGTCAGTAATTCGGGAAGTATTACTTCTCAAATTGGTATGTTGAGGATTGGGGGTGACAGTACTCTAATTGTTCGAGATGGGAGAGTCTCCACAAGTAATCCAGTGGCTACTACTGGAATAATGCATGGGTCTCCTCTTTTAGATGATTCATCTCAATATTCTGATTCTGGTGCATCAAATGATGGTGTCGGCAATGGAATAATGAACCATGTTAGACCTAGACCTCTTGATACTAGTGTTTATTTGGATTGCATATTATCCATGTGTACGTTAGCAAAGGACCCATCTCCTCGCATTGCAAGACTTGGGCAGAGAGTTCTCTCTATCATTGGCATTGAACAGGTTGCAAGACCCATCGTGCCCTCCACTAGCAATGCTCGGCCAAGTGAGCCTATCACTTCTGCTGCTGTGCGGCTTTCTGGACTAGCTCGATCATCATCATGGTTTGATATGAATTCTGGTATGTTGATAAGAGATCTGGTATGAATCATCTTTGAAGCTGAAAAACATACACCCTGATTAATGTTAATAATGTATTTGACAATATTTGTTGCTGTTGATCGATTGTATCATTGGCTGTTTACTCTGAAGCTACAGTGTAGTTTCTTCCTTCGATATTTTCTGTTGTGCTAACAAACATACACCCCGACTAATTTTCATATTGTGTTAGCGAGAATATTTGGTGCTGTTGATTGATTGTATCATTGGTTGTGTACTCTGAAGCTACAGTGCAGTATCTTCCTCGGACAATTTCTGTATTCAGATTTAGTTGGTATTTTGCTAAGATTTTTTATACTGAGCTGACTTTGTGTGGCTTTACAGGTCATTTTCCATTAGCTTTCAGAACTCCACCTATTAGCATTCCTAAAGCAAGTTACTTGACAAGAATAAGAAGAGTTTCTTCCTCGGAGTTTCGACCACACTTGCTCAACTCTCCAGATTTAGGGTTGGCAGATCCACTAGGTTATGGTGGGTCTGATGATGCTAATACTGAATCCAGTCTTCTTCCACGGTCAAACATTTATAATTGGAGCTGTGGGCACTTCTCAAAACCTCTTCTTACGCCACCAGATGATGCTGAAGAATTATTAGCTAAGAGGGAAGCAAAGGAAAGATCAACCTTGGACCTCATAGTGAAATGCCAGAATTATTGTAAGTTGGCTTTGTTTTGAGTTGATTGTGATCTGAACTTCTTCCGATTGTCATTGATTGACATGTTGATCCTTTATTTAAAATTTTTGGTTTGCAGCAGTTAGCAAGCTATATAATCAGATTGCAAGCTGGGATACCAAGTTTGAAAATGGTACAAAAACCACCTTATTACAACCTTTTTCTCCTGTTGTGATTGCAGCGGATGAGAAGAAACATATTAGGTATGAAAATATTTGTTAATTTATTTACTTTCTAATGCCTTAGTTGTATCTTGAGAATTTAGTACTCCCTCCGTCCTTTTATTAGAAGCCTATTTAGTTTTTTTTTCACGGGAATTAAGGAAGTTCATTGGGAGTACAAATATGCTTGTGGGTTTATCCCAAAAAGGAATACAAGCTTCTTATAAAAGGACTTTATTATTAAAATGCTTACAAAGTACATCTAGAAGGTTATAATTTGTAGGTTTTTGCATTTAAATAGATGCTATTTCAAAGTCTATATTTTGTTAGGTTCTGGGTACATAGAATGTAAAGTAGTGAAATATCTGATGTTTATTCCATTGCTGAGACTTCTGAATGTGTTTCTCTTTCAATAGTTCAGCAGAACAGTTTGTAATATGTGATTACTTTCCTCATATTGATATTTAATAGTGTAGTGGTTTCTGTGACGGGGGTTGTTGTGGTTTGCTTCTTATTGTAAATCATCAAAACCACTTCTGGAGTTCTGGCTGTAGGAAAGTTTGATACCGGTTCTTTCTGGAAGATTATAGACAAAATAGTTGGAGATATTGAAGATCAAGGGTTAATGTAACTGTGCTATTTTTGTGCACTAAGTGCCCTTGCTGCCCATCTCTGCGTGACACAGTTCTGTATGCGCGTAATGTATACATGTGATGCTCTCAATTTAAGTGAACAAGTTGTCACTCCCACCGTTTTTTTTATGTGTTCACTTGCAGCCATTTTTATAAGTGTCAAACTTCCGTTTCCATTTTTAAAATCTATCACACTCTAAATTTTTAATATTATCTCTTTCCTCTCTTGATCTCAATTATAACCCGCTGCGACTTTTTATTTTCCTCTTGCATCCCTTCTTTTCAATAAACTTTTAACTCCACTATCTTTTCTTATAATTTTTTGATACCTCAACCCCACTTACATCTTACAGTAATACATTAAAGTCAATTAAGTTACCTTATTACTCTATGTTGGTCAAAGTGCAAGATTTTTTTTTTTTAAAAAAAGAGTGCGTATACAAATGGATTTTTTTTTTTTTTTTTTTTTTTTTTTTTTTTTTTTTTTTTTTTGCAGAATTTGCCTCCTCTGTTTCAGATTGAGTGTATAACTTTGCCTTTTGCACTACTCTTACACTAACTTTGATCATATATTGATGTAATTGTTATTTTGCAAAGTGTTATTAGATTAGTCACCATGCATATTTTCATAATATCAACTCTTTTTACTCCCTCCATTTCGTAATAATCGCAACACTTTCCCTTTGCATCAATTTTTTTTAATAATTGCAACATTTTGTAATTTGGTAAAGACCAACTACTATTTATTATCTCTCTACTACTCTCCGTACTTGCACAATTATTTTAGTTCGTATTATTTCTCTCTTCTACCAACCCCACTTGCACTATTTATTTTTATTATTATTTCTCTCTTATACTAGCAATTAAACATCTCCGCTAACTACACTTTATATTATAAAATTCCCCCTTTGGTCCCCACCTTTAATTTTTCTTAAATCTTTGTGTAATGCCTAGTGTTGCGATAATTACGGAATGGAGGGAGTATAATTTTTGGTAATATGCAATTAAGATATTTATGGTCAAAATTTTGCATTGGCAAATGTGTCCGTCAAAGTAATGCACTAATTTGAAATAGAGCGACTATTTCTTAGGTGATTGTTTTTTGGGTTTGTGCTCAAGCTTTGATGATTGATGTGTTGGGCTTCAATAGTCTGTAATATTTGGAGGGTTTTTAGAGCATAAAGTGGGAAACATAGCTGAACTGTCTTGCAAGTGCTGCCTGTTTGCTTACATCTGGTATTTAAATGTCAAATACACCATAACACACCTCTGGAAACTATGCTTTCAGCAGCCGGCTTATTTTTTAAGCTTGTTCATGGCAATTTTCTTTTCTGTTATTGGTTTGTGTCTCAGTTTTTATCTTTTGGGCTATAGTAATTGCTATTGGTTTGGTGGTCTGCACATATTGTGCATGTGGGCTTTTGGACAAATTGGGCAAAGATTAAGAGGCTTTGCATTTAAAAGTTGATGAAAAAACTTTGAACCTTTGTTACCCAATTGGCTATTTTGCCACACACCTGCTTACCATGAGCCGACACAGGCAATTTATACTAGCGAATTGGGAACTTTTGGCTCAATTTAACAAACTAAGTAGTGGAATACAAACTTGTAATGGAACTCATTTTAGCAAATTAGGTAACCTTGATTTGAATATTGAAACATAATTATCTTTTCCAGCAAAATTAGTGTAGTCAATCTCTTTGCTTGTTTATTCTTATAATTTGACACCAGATTCAAGTGCATATCTACATTTTTTTATTGGTGCCCCTATATTATATATATATATATATATTTTTTTTTTTTGCATGTGGTACCTATTATTATGCTATCAGCTGGTCGAAGGCAGCTGATCATTTATGAAGTACTCGTTTTATTTGCTCACCTACATGTGTCTTTTCACTTTTTGTTTCTGTCAGGGTTTGGAACTACGAGGAACCAGCCCTTTTGAATACTTTTGACAATCATGAATTTCCTGACTCTGGAATTTCTAAGCTCTGCCTTTTGAATGAACTTGATGATAGCTTGCTTCTTGTTGCTTCTGGTAAATTCTCCTCGTCTATGTTTCTTTACTTTTCACTGAGTCTGAAAATTCACACCAATATTATGAGCACCAAGGTTGAATTTAACTCATATCTTCCTCATGAAGGTGATGGAAATGTTCGAATATGGAAAGACTACATGGAAATGGGGAAACAGAAGCTTGTGACTGCCTTCTCTTCTCTGCCTGTTCATGGACCTACTGTTTGTAACTTAAATGCTAATGTGGATTGGCAACAACAATCTGGATACCTAGTAAGCACTTGTTTAGTAAGCCATTTGACTTTTATACAACTAGATAGTCTAAACTCTAAAATATTTCCATCTACTTTTCTGTAGTTTGTGGCTGGGGATGTACCTTCAATTAAGGTCTGGGATCTTGACACTGAACAACTTTTGCATTCCATTCCTTCATCCCTTGATAGCAGTATATCAGCACTGGTATCTTTTTCTAATCCCTACTCTTGCAAAATACTTTAGTTGCCTGTTGCATTTGTATTGATGTTCGAGTTCTGATCTTTAGTGTTTCGTTTATTCATTCAATTCTTATCTTACTCTATGTTTTTTTTTCTTTTTTCTTTTTTTTTTCTGATGAGAAAAATATACACTTTTATGGTTACACTTCAGTAGTTCATTTTCTAAACCAAGAAAAATATTGGAACTGCGAGAGAGTTATGGGAAAAGTGGGATTTGGAAAGAGAAACAATGGTGAAAGAGAAAACCTTATCGACCCAAAAGAGTAAGGATATGTAAAAAAGGTAACGTGTAACCATTCTTGGATCATCCAAATGGAAATTGTAACCTTTAATATTGAACGGAGGGCTAATTATTTGCTGAAAAAATGAGTAAAAGAGGGAAGTCTGTCCTTCAATAAAAAATTTAAACTACAGATTATGCCAGTTTATCATAATTTCTCCAATAATTTAGCTCTTTTATGTCCCTGCAGCCTTATTAGCCCATAATATGCTAAATATGTTACTTTGTCCCCTACCAAATTAGAAGATAAAGATGCTCCTAGGAATTTCGATCCAACCAAACACAGCACAAAGTTGCCATAAAAATGCCCTGTGCTCTCCTTGTCCTTAACAAACCCTGAGAACATATTTGTAGCCAATTCACCTCCATTAAAGGGCAAACCCAGAATTCTTGATTCACCAGCCTTTGGCACAGCAATGTCAGTAAAAGGAATATATATAGAGAAAGTGGAATTTGTTTATCCTCATTGATCGACCCCATAATACTACCTTTGACCATATATATAAAGTGGCCACAAGCCACTTCAGAGTATCTCACAATAAAGGACAGAAGGAAAAAAAAAGGCTGGCATAAGAGAGATATTCAGGTGCAGCACAGAGCACTATTACAACAAGAGAATCTGGATAATAAGATAAATGTAAAAATAAATGTGGCTTTCCTCATCAAGGAAAAATGAAAACTGAGGGGTCTGTGTTAAACCACTTGTGGAAAATACTTCTTTTGCTTCGGTTAAAATGGGGGTATTTGCTGTATCCATACCCTTGGATCCTTTACTGTATTCAATTGAATGTTGAAAATCTCAATAAAAGAAGGAAACTCCTGTATCTCGTACTCAAGTGGAGGCCTTTGGAAATATTTCCAAGCATTTCCGCAATAAAATCCAGACATGGGACCATTATGACAAGGAATGATCAAGGGAAAGTAACATCGAATGATTGCTCTCCTCTCCAAACCTCTTCCCAAAAACCAATGCGAGAAATATTCTTTATCTTGAACAGCACTAAAGGGGAGTTTTAAGTGAAACACATGTGAAATAAATCCCCAAAGTGTTAGCTTTTGGTCTTTGTTTAATCACAAATACATTCTTGTTTGTGATTAGCCTACCATACTCTTTATAATTAGCTGATGTCCTTTTGTTCTTTGTTTGATTAGATTCTATTGTCTAGTTAACTTAACACTGTATATTGGATTTGCAGGCTGCTTCTCAAGTTCATGCTGGTCAATTTGCTGCTGGGTTCGCTGATGGCTCTGTCAGAGTCTTTGACATTAGAACACCTGAAATGTGAGCTGATTAAGGGTCGTCTTTTGTCTTTTATTGCTAATGAATGCATTGTATGTTGCCGAAGCTGTACATATTGGTAGCTTGCCCTGTCATACTTGTGCTTTTCTTGGGTTTGAATTGACTTGATTAGTGCATCTGACATGTCAATAGTGTTGCTACTTTGTGGAAGACTTAGATAATACTAATTACAGTCTTGCAGATAGGCCCTTGATATTTAGTTTGGATAACTGTATTATGGTTTACTATGACCAATGCCATTATTTACTACATGTGTTAAGAAATAAAAAAACGATGTATGAATGACTGAAGGGGTTGTATAGTTAAAAAAACGAGTACGCTAAAGTTTAGATATTCACTAGAGCCAATGGAAGGGACTGGTTGAAGCTTATCTCTTTATCGATTGTTTCACTAATTTTAAAGCTTTTCCTTGTGTACCTTGCTCATATATATGAGTAACAATGACAATTATCAAATCTATAGATGATTTAATGAAATGTAATATTAAATGCCTAGATATAAATTCCAAGCATGAGAATACTTGACATTTATTCTGCTGCTCTTGATATTCTTTACTCTATATATGTTTGGTGAGATTAAGAGTCTTCTCCCAAACTTCTTTTCATGGCTAAAGTCTAAAGATATACGTAACCTTCTCCGACTTTTTTTCTAAATGTTGTTATTTTCCTTTATAGGCTTGTTTGTGCTGCCCACCCGCATATCCAGAGAATTGAAAGAGTTGTGGGAATCGGCTTTCAACCAGGGCTAGATATGGGAAAGGTAAGTACTTGCCAAATGATTGTTTATGTAGCTGCTAATAGAAAAAATTAGATGAAAGTGTAAATTAGTACCTATTCCTAATACTCTTTTAAGTTACTATTTGCACGTAAAGGTAAGAACTAAGAAGAGAGATTAACAAAGTACGAAACATATGGCAAAACATAAAAATTTGGCCAATTAATGGCGAGGGTAAGAAAGTCATTAATTTTTTTAAAATTATTTTGGAAAAAGGAACTATTAAGTAGAAGTGTAAAGCACAAAATGGAACGGAGGTAGTAATATCTACTGTTGTAAATCCGAGTTTTTTTGGGGGCAAAAACTCTGTAAATTAGATCACACAGTGCTGCCTAACCATGTGTTTTTCACTCTTCATTTTCCAGATTGTCAGTGCATCTCAGGCTGGTGATATTCAGTTCTTAGATATTAGAAATCACAGCGATGCATACCTCACAATTGATGCCCACAGGGGCACTCTCACTGCCTTAGCTGTTCATCGGCATGCTCCAATTATAGCCAGTGCTTCTGCAAAGCAGCTTATTAAAATCTTCAGTTTAGAAGGTGAGCAACTAGGCACCATTCGATGCCATCCATCATTCATGACTCAGAGGAGTGGAGCTATAAGCTGTCTCACCTTCCATCCCTATCAAGTTCTACTCGCTGCTGGTGCTGTCAATCCTTTTGTTTCCTTATACTCCGATGACAATAATCCCACAAGATGAACATGTGTACAAGACAAAACATGGGGTCATGATTGAGATCTATGTTGAAGATACTGGTAGTGGTGATGCATTAGTCGTGCTACTTGATCTCATACAGGCTATAATGGAGTTGTGGAGGTTAGCTTTTGGAGATTGGTTTTCTGCTGCACATTCATTAGCCTCCATGTAAATATAGTCCATTAATACCAGGGAGGCTTTGGCAGTTTGGCTTGCTATATAGGCAACGACGGTGTACATTTGTAAATACCTTGTGTCTTTGTTTCATCATTTATTATTATGTCTTATTTTCATAATTTTCTGTAAAGGGAGGGGTTTTGTAATGTTTTTCTTTCAATTTTTATTTTTTAGGGCAATGAATATGGATGACTTATGCACACGGTTCAGTCGATAGAGGGATGTTGTTGCATATATATATACAGGTAGCTGATTAAGAATGCTTGTTGTAGAGGGAATAGGGGATGCTTGAAAAGTTGAAAATCAATACGTAACATTATGTATATATATAGAATTTGTGTAAATTGTGAATGTGGAAATTTCTTTATCAGCACATTTGTCTCTCCAAGATGTCATATATAAATTTTTTTTTTAAACTTAATTTCCTTATTTTCATTGAAATTTGCTCCAATTGTTTGTCATTTTTAAATGATCTAAGTGTAAAGATTAAATTGACGGGGAAGTATTCCTTTTAAAAAAAATATAAATAAATAAAATAAATAAATAATACTGATGGAGGGAGTACACATTTTGATTTAATCTTGATAGTTAGACCGACACATTTACTAGTGCGAAAATTTGACAAATTATAATTTAATTATCAAGAATATATTGAAAAACTATAAATCGAGACTATTTGTAACAAATACTCGTAGCTATGTTTATTCTTATGTATAAAGCCTAGACATTGGTCAAATGTAAATAATAGGATATCAAAATCAAATCATTACACTTAAATAAAAACAATAGTGATGAATACCATTCATTTATTTTAAAATGAAAGGTGTAATGAATACTCCATTCGTTTCATAATAATTGCAACACTTTGACTTTTACACCATTTATATTTCATATGCCAGTCATAGTATTGACGTATTGTATGTAACTCCATATGTTTGTTCAATGAATCTTTAGTATATACGTAGTAGATGAGAATCTTAACATAATGATAAACACTTATTTAAGACAATAAATTCAAAATAATACAATATTCCGTATATTATCCATTTCCCGCTTTACCCACTTATATACTCCGTAATTTAGTTCCCCAATAATTTTATTTTTATTTAATTTTTTAAAAACGTTTAACGCCTCTTTACCTTCACTCACACTCTCACACTCACACTCAAAGCTTCCCTCGCAAGCTTAACTCTTCTTCTTCTTCATTCTCTCTCCTCTTTCATCTTCACAAAACTTTCTCTCTCCTCCATTTTTCTGAACAATTTATCTTCGCAAACATGAGACGCAGCACAAGAAGGTCAACAATGGCGGTTTCTATTCACAGTTCTCTCGATTTTGACTCCAACAGAATTAGTACCAGAAGATCTTCCTCCATTCTTCCTCAATCCGAAGAAACCCGTAATCCGGTACATCAATTCTTCCTTTTTATAATGCATAATATGTTTTTAATGTGATTTACTGATTTGTTTGTTGCTTTGGGTTTTAATTTCATGGTGTCCTGTTTAGAAATTGGTTTCTGAACTTTGAATTCGGATAAAGGGTAATGATGTAGACGGGATTTGAACTCGGGTCTTGAGTATCACCCCCCGAAGCGGACTATGAACATTCTTCAAGTAGTAGTTGTTTTGAATAGTGAGAACTGTTTTTTTTTTTTTTCAAATTAATTTGCTGAAATGTAGTAGTTCATGTGACAATGTTGATGTCAGAATGAGTAAAATTCAAAAGGTTTTTTCTTTTTGTTGAAAAATAAAGTTATTAGGTGCTTAAAAAGGTTATTGAAAGGGGAAGGTGTTAGAAAAATCTGATTTGTTACCTTTTACTTACCTTTATGTAGGATATGAGTATGTGAATGATGTTTCGAATTAAAATTACACCCGGGTGTAGGATGAAAATCGCTTAATGTGAGAAGGGTGAGTCTGTTCAATGGTTTGTAGATCAAAGTATGCATGTCAAAGAAAAAAAAAAGTTTTTTTTTTTCCTTAAGGATATGTGGGTTTTGTTAAAAAAGTAGGAAGAGCTCCTAGAAGCTTGGAACAAATAATTTGTGTACGGCTATGTTAAACTAGTCTTAGGGCCTGTTTTGATTGACTGAACTGAACTGAATATTTTATGAGAGGAGGATATTAGAAACTAAACTGAACTGAACTAAACTGAAATTAATCTAAAGAGAACAGACCCTTAGTTATATTATAGGAGGAAATGTGTAGTTATAAGTGTTGAGATAGAAAGAGAACTAAAGATTGGATGTGTTGAATTTTTTTTGTATGTTTTTAACAAGATGAAGCCCCTTATTATTGTTGGCAGGTTGGAAACTTTACCACCAAATTTTCGATGTCCTCGTTTGTAAAAAAAGTGGAAGAGCTCACACAGGATCAGAGAACTGCTATTGAAAAAGTGGGGTTTGGAAATTTGCTTAGAGTTCCTCATCATACCCTCCGAAAAAATCTCTTAGTTGAATGGATGGAAAGATGGGACTGTGAGAAAAGAGCGTTTGTACTTCTTGATAAGGAGCTTACCATAACTGATATGGATGCTGCATTGATCTTGGGGTTACGTGCTGTTGGTAGCCCTGTAAGTTTGAGTGAAGAAGATCCATTATCTGAAATGGAAAGGGACTATGGAGCTACCATAATTAATCGAAAAATCAGTATGTCTGCAGTTGAGGGAAGGTTACAATCTCTTGGTGATGATGCTAGTGAAGATTTTGTAAGGAATTTCTTGCTATTTATGTTTGGGACGATTCTTTTCCCAAGTTCAAATGGTAAACTGGACTCGCGCTATCTTTCCTTTGTTAAAGACCTCGAGGGAGTGTCCAAGTATGCTTGGGGTAGGGCTGTTGTTGAAGACCTATTCAATTGGTTATCTAGAAGGAAAGAGGAACAAATAAAAAGCATGGAAGGTTGCCTTATTCTTCTCCAAGTAAGTTCTTGTCATCTTTATGCTGGATGGCCGGCTTGAATTCATATGCTCTTAGTGATGTTGCCCTTAAGCTCTAATAATATACAGTATCATTGCTTTACAAACTACTGGACTTGTCCAAGTATGAAGTATTTGACTTGCAGTTGCATTTTACTTATCGACCACATAGACTTTCTGGTTCTAATGATAAGATTTGGTCTTCAACTTTCTGATGTAAGCAGATTTGGTCCTATGAACATATAGACATTGGGCGTCCAATTTTGATAAGTTGCTCGGTGGACTTCCCTCGAGCTTGCCGTTGGGAAAGTAGTAGGTGTAACAGCCCAAGGCATTGGTTCACTTCCAAGTTCAATGAGGTTGAAGAGAGTCAGGTGAGGAAATTCTATTAGCTTTTGCCATTGTAATATATCTACTAATAAGTTCAATCTTCCATGAATTGGTATCACCAATACATTGAACAATGTGAAAATTTTGGTATTTTATTCTCAATGGCATATTGGTATTAACATTGTACCTTCAGGTAATTTGGAAGCTGCAACCAACAGCAACTGAGATGAGTAATGATTACATACGAGAGCTACTAATGGAAGCTGCGGGAGGAGAAAGTATTCTTTCAACTAGGACAAACATCACAACATCCATGACAAAAGAGGTCCCATCTAAGGTTAGACATAATGAAACTAGCCTGCAACTTAGAGTGGAACTTAATTGGCATGCAAAACCCCATTTTTCAGGGATTTTATCTGCTTATGTGTATAAGTAAAGAAAACATACTATCATGTTACTGATCAATACTGGCAGGGTATGGGATTAAAGTTATTTTAATTTATGATATATTTTGGACTGAAATTTTATTCTTTTGTCAATTGCTCTGCAGAGTTTAAGCCAGAAAGCTGTATTAAATGAGAAACCAGAGGGAGGGGTGGCAAGAGGCAACCATGATCAACGAGCTGATATTCCAGAGAATTCTGGAACATCAGAAATATCATCAGAAGAATTCGAGAGAGAAGAGGTTCTGAAGACTAGAACAAGAGCCACAACATCTGCAGCTATTGGGCTCCCACCTAAGCATGATCAGCGAGCTGATATTCCAGAGAATTCTGGAATATCAGATATATCATCAGAAGAATTCGAGAGAGAAGAGGTTCTGTCAACTAGAACAAGAGGCACTTCTGCGGCTATTGGGCTCCCACCTAAGGTTGGAAATTTGAAGACTTTTCTGGAACTAAAAGAAACACCTTGTTTAGCATGCACAAACTTCCATGTGTGCATGATATTTTTAGAATTGTAGAGAATAAGTATAATTAAATTTCTTAATTTGGCAGCTGGTGGACAATTGTGCTGTTAGGTTTGTAGCTCTACTTAAATGACTTTTGTTGCCAAATTTTGATCTTTTATTTGTCTGTTAAACAGATTTCTAGCCGACATGCTTTATTGGATAAGGAGCCAGACAAAGGTACGGGAAGAAGTAAGCATGATAACCAAGACTTCCCAGAGGATTCTAGGCAGTCAGCAGACTTGTCAGTGATAACTGAAGATTATGCAGAATGTTCCTCATTGTATGGTTTGCAAGAGGACCAGAGTGCAGAGACATCCCATAATGTTAAGGTAATAGTTGTCAAGTTGACAAATTATATATTGGTACTAATAATCTTATTTGTCATCTTTAAAAGGAGTAGGTAGAGATTGAAATATAAAAAGTACATTTTAAACAAATTATTGTGTTTAAATTGACAATTTCATTACTGTACAGGAAGAATATGTTTTAGAGAATGAGAAATCAGAAGCAAATGATGTTATCAAACTCAAGAGAGAAATTGCTGTAATGAGGAAGATAATAGAAGACCTAAGAAAGGAAAATGCTGAGCTGAAAGAAGATAACCAACGCTTGAGGGCTCCTCCTACACTTGCTGATAATATAGAAAGGCTTATAGATGAATACTTTGATGGAGTTTAGGATGCTTTGGAAGTTGTTTGTTTTCGGTAAGATCATGAAGTCATGCACTAATCAGACTCCCTATCCTTCCGTGTCTAATGTTGAGTCCCATGCTTTTTCTATTTTTTTTTTTTATGCCATCGCCAGCTAATCTTCATCAATTAGTTAATAGTAGTTCATTATGCTGTTAATCAGATAGATTAGGCACTAAATCAAATTAAAAGCATACAATTAAGGCAACTGATAGTAGTATTGATCAAATAAGGATAATCCAATCAACACAATTCCCTACTCCGAGAGGTAGGAAGAGTCTCCCAAAGTATCTTCACTAAAAGTCTATCCCAAAGTAATTCCTCACTATCTTTCTGAATACCTTATTACACAGACTAAACCACTTCTAATAGTGCTACTATGGATTTTTCTAGCAAAAAGCATAACTAATTATGCAATCTCCTCCCCTCACACACAACAAACTCCTGAAATCTTCTCCATTTATCAGAAGTAATTTGCTTACTTTCCTTCTCCTTGTATATGTGATACAACAGAGGGTTTATGTTGATTGACTTGGTTATGGGCACAAGATAAGATGTCATTGATATTAAGAACTGCTATGGCGTTATTAATTAAAAAAAATTAGCGTAGTCAGTTTTTTTCATCTGCTTAGCAATGTGCACTATTTCCCCTCATTATCTTATCTTTGTGTTTTGGCAGATGAATTCACTTCCTTCACCATAGAAGCAGCATCAGCTGATTGTTTATCGTCGGATAAGCGTGCATATATTCAACATCTGATTTCTGCTCTCTGGTATAAGTAATTATGTGTACTGGTATGATTGCATTATATAGTGCCTGTAGTCCCATGCTGTAAGTACTAGTTCATAGTGTGATCCAATTTACGAGTGTAACAATTCGAGATTGTTATAGTCCTTATAGGCAATTCCTTTATCCTCACATTATCTAATAGTAAAATAAAAATGAGGCATGAAAGTCTGGCAAAACTCTGTTACATAGCCTTGTCTGTATAAGCTGCAGTAGCAGTAGCAGTAGCGTTGCTAGTGTATATAATTTGAAGAAAATTTCTAATATTTATATGTACGTGTATATATATTTGTGTCACCATTTGGGGTCTTTATGCACAATAATTGGGGCCGGTTTTGAGATCAAATTTACACTGTTAATTCTCTTTGCCTCTTTGTTAATTAAAGAGGACTATGATACTTATTTTGGTCTTGATAAGATGAGAGTTGAGAAAATTCATTTTTTTAAGGCTAAAATCTCATTACATTATTTGTAAAGTGGAACAATTTCATCAGCCAGGGATTTAGAAGGTTTATTTGTTTGAGGTTGTCAATTTATCATTACGATTTAATCAAACTGCAATTTATTGTTAGAAATAAGTTTTCTAGGACATCAAACTTTAGTACAGAGAAATATAAACTTCACTACAATGAAACAAGGAGACTCTTAGGTAGAGTCTCATCCGCGAACTTTATTATTGAACCTTTTTCCATCTTCCTTGTAGATCTAACCCGTTCTGCATTAACATAAGAGAACAAAAGAAATTAGATGTCTTGTACAGCTAATGAAGCAAAGAATTTTAAGAAATCTTTTTCTTTTTTTTTTCTTTTTTTTGAGACAATAGAAATCTTTTGAGTTTAGAGACATGAAACATACACTTTGGTGCAATCAGTGTTGGGGCTGAAGGTGTAAGACATGCTAACCCCACACTGTGCAGGAAGCTTAGCTGCAAGGTCATAGTTGAGTCCTTTGGTGTTAGCTGCAGTTGATTTCATACACTCACAGAGGGCCCTATGCTCGCCTGTTTGTTGGGCTGTGGCCTTGAGTGACCTTACCCCAGCGCAGCAGCTTTCTGGTGGAATTGCCTGGGTAGGGCCACTGCTCTTCAGGTGTGGCATGCAGGGTGACAGAGTGTCACTGACTCCGCTGCATGATATGGCTGCTTCTGTTGCACGGGAGGTGGCTCCCAATACCATACAGATGGCCACAATGACGCGAGCTAGTTTGAGAAGTGAGATAGCTGCCATTTTCCCGGTTAGTGCACAAATTTTTTCTGTTGGAACTGGTTTAAGGAATTGTTGCTAGAAATGTATGTGTATATATACATCAGCATAATAATAGAGAATTGGCTTAGGTTGATATGGTTGGGGACTTGAGGGTTGATCAGATTTAATGCTGAGAAGTATGTTTTTTGTGTGTATATCCATATTGGTGTCCTTGTCTGTCAAATTAAACTTTTTGGATGAACTTGAAAATTGGAAACTTGTAGACAACTTCTTAAAGTCGACATTTTGAGCTGATTTCTACGGAAAAATACTGATAAAGACGCATCAAAAAAATTTAAAATTCAAGCTTGGTGTCAAAATTCCTTAGCTTTAATGGAAATGTTACAAAATTTCTAATATTGGTCGTGTCACCATTTCTATTCGTTTTCCAATTTTGGATGTCATTTCTTATTTCAATTAAGTAGAAATTTGTTAAAGTAAATATTGTAGATTAATGATCCCAAGTGTTGAAACATTGGTATTGCTATTAAAGATAAACACAAGCATATACTCCCTGTGTTTTTTCTAGTTTACTCACTTCATACCTTTTCGTTAATGGCATTGTTACGTGTGATTTTATTAGATTTGTCATGATTTTTACTTTAATAACATTAATTTTTTTTTATTTTTTTTATAATACTTCGTGTTAGTGTAAAAATGAGAATATATAAACTAAAAACAGTGAAAAGTAAGGGAAATGTAGAAAAAGAAAAGAGGTGTATCATGTAAATATGTAATTAAGATTGTAAACCCTGATGAGTAAAGGAAATGCAAGTATCTATCAAATCTGTAGATTTGTCTGAGGTTATTGGCTAATTTTTGGGGTCTATGAGTCGACAAAGAGTTAGAAGATTATAGGCATTGTCAAGGAGTATGTCAAAGCACAGGTAATTGCACTATTGCAGATAGTCGTGATGCATGATCAAAAGCCTCTATGATGCAGAGGAAGTCCTGTCTTGATAAAGGGTTTGGGTCTACTGGTCTAGTCTATGGTAAATCAGAGTACTATATCTTGTAGTGTATTGATAATTTTTTTAGGAATATGATCATCTAATACCATTTAGTCATTAATGAGAATATTTTAGGAAGAATTATTTGCAGTTTGCGTACATACTGCATAGAGATATGAAAGATGAAATTGCACATGGTATTGTGTTAATGTTTGGGTAGGAAGGCCAGAGCTCTGTATTTGAGTCGAAAATTTACCTGCCATGATGCTATATCTTGGATGTATATATTGCATAGAATAGTTTGAGTCACGTTAGTAGGACCAAAGAGGATCAAGCAAATGTTAATTACAACGTTGAACCGTATCAACTACTGCATCAAAATATATGGGAGGCCACAGACCTGCAGTGTATCTGAGACTAGAGGAAAGTTTCTGTGAGGGCCTAAGGGGCATATGCTTTAAACTTTGAAGGGTGACTGTCATAATAAAAATGTGATCATGGTTCTCTGTTTTTTTAATTTTGGCATTATTGTTCTTAGGCATACCCGTCTGCAGCCAAGTTTTGCAGCCTCTACAGCAGTACATCAACATAATCTCTGAATTTGATGTGCAACATGAGTTAAAATTGCGAATTTGCGATACTGTCTTTGTCCATCCCACAAGTTTTTTGAACCCCATCTCAGGAGCTAAGTCAAGTCTCCTAAACAGTAATATTTTTTGATGGACCCTTAGTAGTAATGTTAAAAAGTTATGATTTGAATTCGCTTATTAAACTTAAATTTGAATGGTTGTCTTCATAAATATGAAGTACTTCGTATATCATATAGTGATACGTGTCCACGTAGAATAATCACAAGAATCATAACTCATGGAGAGGTATTTTGAACCATGTTAGTAAGAGATAATGTCACATATAGATAAGGTCATAAGGAATTCATAACATTATAGCTTATTGAAAATACATATAAGCAAGACATACATCATTCATACATGATTGCATATCTAGAGCTGCAAAACTAGAGCAACACTATGATGAGAACATCGATCAAAGATCTCAGAAAGATGTAACTACGTATGATCTGAAGACTGCTTTATTTTTCATTTCCCGACTTAATTGATTACTGGTGATTCTTCCACAAGGCTTCACTGTATGCTGCAAAACACCAAAACAAATGTTACATACTCATTATATTACTCGCTTTCTTCAGTTCTTAAAAAGACGTACTGAAATATGATTATTGATTACTCTTTTCGTTTGGAAATAATAAGACCGACTTTGATAGGGGTCATTTTTAAGAAATTGATTAAAGTATCAATCTAAAGTAAAGTAAATTTCGATGTATATTTAAAAATGTACATCTATTTCGTATTATTGTGTAGATAGAGTGTTTATTTTGTTAATGTTCTCTTTAAGTAATATTTGCAAGTTGATAATTTTTATGGATTAATAATTGAAATTGAACTAATATAAATAATGTAATTACTAATTAAATTGCAAAAAAAAAAAAAATTAAATAAATAAAAAAAAATACATAAATAAAATAAAATTGTAATACGAAGTATATTACCTGTTGCAGTTGATTTTAGGGTTAAAGGAGTAGCTGACGGGAACCCTACACAGAGAAGCAAGTCTAGAAGCAAGGTTATAGTTTAGACCCTTAGTCTTAGCCGCTGTTGATTTCATACAATTACAAGCCATCCTACGGTCAGCCGTGGTTTGAGCCGCGGCCTTAAGACCTCCAACCCCGGCACAGCACTGAGGTGACGGTACACCCCCAGCCGTGCCCCTCAAGAACGTCATACATTGTCCTAGGTACTTGGTCACCGCACCACATGATTGCAAGGTCGCCTCGACTGCATTCGGGGCGACAAGGGCTTGCACCACCATGAAAACCACCACAAAACATACCAACTTCCTTAGCATTGCACTTGCCATTTTCACAAATCTTTTTATTTTTCTTGTTGAATGTTTTGTATTTTTTTTCTATGAAGTTGTGTAGTATGAGTGTTAATACGTTGCATGGTTTTATAGAGTTGATATAGGTAGTTGGACGTTGTCATAATTTAATGTTAAAAGGATTATTATTGCTAAATTTGTGGACATTTACGTAGGTGTCAATTTTTGCTGATTTTGTTGTAATTAACGTTGTACACATAACTAATTCTGAATATATTGCTAACGTATTATGAATGGAAGTTTTGTTTGGATGTTGATAAATTCGGGAGTTGTGAATCTTGTGACCACTGATCTTAAGGAGACGTATAGGTCATGTGTGGACCGCCATGTTAATATATACGAGTATACGACCGAGTAGTCAATAAGAGTGTATGCCGTATAGTTTTGAACGCGTTGTCTACCTATCCTTTTATTTTCTTGGGGTTTTTTTACTCCCTCCGATTATTTTTAAGTGTTACACGTTAGCAACACATAGTTTTTGGCAACTCTATTGAATATAATATGAGGTTCTAAAAACTTATAAGAAAAAGAACATTAGAGTTAATATGTTAGTAAAAAATTAAGGGATATGAGAGTAAAAGAAATATTTTTTTAAAAATAGTAATGGGTTTGAGTGATGACCATGCGAAGTGATAGAATTAATAAATTTTTAAATGAAATAGGTTGTCAAAAGGAGGTGAGACACTTAAAAAAAGGTCGTAAAAGAAAAGTGTACACAAATTCTTAATTAAGGTTTTTTGAATACGTAGTAATTGTAAAATGTGTTAAAATTACCGTAAAAGTATTTTTAATAAGTGACTTTTGTATTACTACAAAGTTACCCATCTTCTAATATAAATTTCACAAATTTTTATATTTGGTTGGTCTCACCGTGTGGTCAGGGTTACTCGAGTTATTTGGTCAGGGGTTATTTGAGAGGTTCGGTCAGGGATTACTTAAGGGGTTACTTGGTCAAGGGTTCAATTAGGGGTTACTCAAGAGGTTACTCGGTGAGGAGTTACTCGGTCAAGAATTCGAGTAATCGCTGACCAAAAAGTAATTCGAGTAAATCCAGCCACACAGAAAAATCTTCCAATAAATTTAACTCTTAAAACCACTTAAAATAAAAATTGAAACTTCACATGAAAATACAATCTAATTCATTATTATTTTTTTTATAAAATAATTGTTATCTTTTAAAAGATTTAATTTACCATAAGAGTTACTCCCTCCGTTTCAATATGATAGTCCCATATGGAATCAATTACAAAAATAAAAAAAGAAAAATATTTGGAATCTAACATTAAAGTCAAAAACAATTCATAATTAGTTTTGTCTTATTTAATTTTTTTTTGATTTTTTTAGGAAACTGTCAACCATAATTGCATAATTCTAGGGAATAATTTTTATACTTAGAGTCATGTCATCAATGCACAATAAATTAATTTAAACAATCAAAATTTAATATGTATAAAATAGGAAATAAAAACTAAGTTAAAAGTGGAATACATTTAATATGGGTATATTTTTTTGAAACGCCCAAAATAGTATATGGGACTAAAAAACTGAAACGGAGGAAGTACTAAATTAATATTTAAATTATACCGACTGTCTTTACCATAAAATTAACATAAGTCCGCCTTATATAAGACTTGTTGAAAAATGTATGAGTATGTATTAAACTACAGACCTACAGTAGTAGTGTTTTGCACCGCGCGCTCTCTTTTCTCCCCTCCATTGAAGGTGCTGCCGTACAGTGTTATGGTATTATTACTGAGAATTAGCAAAATAAGCAAGAAAGTTGTTATTAGTGCTTTAGTTTGTTATGAGTGCGTTAGGTGGTTGTTAGTGGAGAAGTTAGTTAACATGAATTGTTAGTGGAAGTTTGTTAGCTAGTGGATTACACGTCATTTCCCACTAGTCTATAAATACTGTAATAAAATAGTTGGAAGATATCAATAAAAAAATCAATCTTCTTTTCCCCAATTCTATTTCTCTTCCTTCTTTCTCTCTCTTCATTCTCTCTCTTAACCCATAAATCCGCCATTGGAGAAGCTTCTAGCTTACTCCTCTATCATTGGTATCAGAGCTTATCTTGCTGTTTCTTCAGTAAGAGATTCTGGCGCCTCCGCCTGTTACAAGAAGAGTGGCAGCCATGGAAGCTCAGCTCAAAACCTTGGAGCAACGATTGGAGGATCAAAATTCCAAAATCGAGCAGAAATTCGAGGAGATGTTGAAGATGATGCAAACCTTGCATGCTGAGAAGATTTCAACTCCTTCGACTTCTGAACCTTCATCTCCTACCTCTTCTAATGGAAGCTTGAACAGGTCCAATCCAACCAGGACCTTAGGTATGAACCCTAAACTCGAGTTTCCGAAGTTTAATGGTATGAATCCTCGTATTTGGGTCAAGAAGTGTTGCAAATATTTTACACTTTGTAAAATCGCTGATGATCAAAAAGTCGATTTAGCTTCCTTGAATATGATTGATAAGGCCGAGAATTGGGTCATGAATTACTTGTCAATTAGGAGATCTGTTGTTGTTGATTGGAATGACTTTGTAGTTGATTTGTATGCTCGATTTAAGGATGATTCTACTTTGGATGTGGTTGAGCAATTTAATCGATTGCAACAAATTGGTTCAATTGAAGACTATATAGATGAATTTGAGAAGTTGAGATCAGTGTTATTGATGAACAATCATATATTACCTGATTCATATTTTTTGGAAAGTTCTGTGGGAGGACTTAGACCTGCTGTTAAGCCATTTGTTAAGGCCTTTAAACCTTTAACAATTACTCAGGCTGTGGAATATGCTAGATTGCAGGAGCAGTCATTGAGTTGTACTTCTTTTTCCAGTTTCAAACACAATAAACCAATCACCTATTCTACAAAAACTCAAACCTCAAACACGACACCCTTAACCCCAATTAACCCAAACACATTACCTCCACTTTTACCTACACCAAAATCTAGACCACCCTTTCCTGCTTTACCTCAAACACCTCACAATTCTAGAAATTACAAACACATTCCTGCTGATGTCAGACAGGAGAAGATAGCTAAAGGCCTATGCTATTACTGTGACCAACCTTATTCTAGGGATCATCAGTGCCAGTTTAAGAAGCCTCAGTTGTTCACAGTAGAAATTCCTGCATTTCAAGAATCTGATGAGGAGATAGAGGATTTGGAAATGGTTGATGAATCTGTTTCTGAGCCTAGGATTTCTATGAATGCACTTGCTGGTAATCATTCCTTTCAGACTATGAGGGTTTTGGGAAGGCTTAATGGCAAGGATTTGCATATTTTAATTGATTCTGGCAATACACATAATTTTGTTGATGTAAACGTGGCACAAAAATTAGGGTGTACACTGGATAATATTCCTTTGCAAACAATCTCAGTGGCTGATGGGAACAATATTCCATGTAAGTTAGGGTGTAAAGGGTTTGCTTGGGAAATGCAAGGGCATATATTTGAGACAGATGTCCTTTTGATTCCCTTAGGCAGTTGTGATATGGTGTTGGGTATTCAATGGTTAAGACTGTTGGGTCCAATTCAATGGGACTTTTTGAAGTTGAGAATGGAATTTAATTTGCATGGTAGGCATTTTGTACTCAAAGGTGTCCCACCTAAGAAGCTGTCTGTTATTGAAGGCAATCCATCTGTGAAACTTTTGGATTCTGCAGCTCAGTTGTGTCTCTTACAGGTTGCTGATACTAATGGTTCTGTTATGCAGTTGGATCAGGACAATCTTAATGTCTTGTCTTGTTCAGAGTTTATTACTCTTAAGGAGCAGTATGGGGTTGTTTTTGAGGAACCAACTACCTTGCCTCCTGAGAGGGGTGTTTTTGATCACTCTATTCCCTTGATGCTCGGTAGTACTCCTGTAAATATTAGGCCCTACAGGTATCCATTAAAGCAGAGAGACATCATTGAACAGCTTGTTCAAGAAATGTTGGATAGGGGTATTATTCAAAATAGTTCAAGCCCATTTGCCTCACCTGTGGTGTTAGTGGGGAAGAAGGATGGGACATGGAGGTTGTGTGTTGATTATAGGGAATTGAATAATAGGACTGTGAAGAACAAATTTCCTATTCCTGTGATTGATGAGCTTATTGATGAGCTATCTGGGGCTGCTGTATTTAGCAAGCTAGATTTGAGGGCTGGTTATCATCAAATGAGAGTCAATGCTGATGATGTGTATAAGACAGCTTTTAAGACTCACACAGGGCATTTTGAGTTTTTAGTTATGCCTTTTGGCTTAACTAATGCCCTGCTTCGTTCCAAGGGTGGATGAACCATGTGTTTAGGCCATTACTTAGGAAGTGTGTATTGGTATTTTTTGATGATATTTTGGTATACAACAGTTCTCTTCAAGATCATTGGAAGCATTTGGCTGAAGTTTTTGAACTTATGAGAACACATTGTATGTTTGCTAAGGAAAGTAAGTGCATCTTTGCTACTTCTAGGGTGGAATATTTGGGTCATTTCATTACTCAAAATGGCCTAGAAACTGATCCAAGAAAAGTGTCTGCTGTCAGCAGCTGGCCAGTTCCTGCTAGTGTCAAGGATTTGAGAAGTTTTCTTGGCTTAACTGGTTATTACAGGAAGTTTGTTAAGGGTTATGCTGTTCTCTGCAAACCTTTGACTGATCTTCTTAAAAAGAATAGCTTTGTTTGGAGTGATCAAGCTCAGCAGGCTTTTGAAGCTCTTAAGCTAGCTTTGGTAACTGCACCTGTTTTGGCTATTCCCAACTTTGAGAAATTATTTGTTCTTGAAACTGATGCTTCAAAGACAGGAATTGGAGCTGTGCTTATGCAAGAAGGGCACCCTTGGCATTTATTAGCATATCCCTGGGTTCAAAGTGGCAGAAATTGTCTGTTTATGACAAGGAACTCTTAGCTATAGTGTTTGCTGTTCAAAAGTGGGACAGTACTTAGTTGGTGCTCATTTCATTATCAAAACTGATCAGAAAAGCCTTAAATGGTTATTACAGCAGAAAGTGACAACTCCATTTCAGCAGTTTTGGCTGTCGAAACTCATGGGTTTTGATTATGAAATTCAGTATAAAAGTGGGAAGGAGAATGTGGTTGCTGATGCTCTATCTAGAGTTCAAGGTTCTGAGGTCTTGTTTTTGGCTATTACAGTAGTGGATTCAAATTTGGGTGCATTGATTACCTCAAGTTATCAGTTGGATGATAACTATTTAGCCATTATTCAACAGTTGCAGAACAATGTTGCAGTTCATGATTTTAAATGGGATAACAATTTGCTTAAGCGAAAAGGGAGGATTGTGGTTGGCCCTGACACTCATCTCAGGAATAAAATACTTTCTTGGCACCATGAATCTCCAGAGAGTGGCCATGGGGGCAGGGAATTGACCTTGAAAAGAATCAAGAAGTTGTTTTATTAGAAGGGCCTCATGACAGGCTAAAGTCGTATCACCAAATCAAAAGTAATTACCTAAGTCCTTTAACTAAAGTAGATAGGGAAGTAGGGTCGAATCCATAGGGAAACTAGTCTTTCTATTCCTAATTAATTAATTTAATCTAAATTATTAAGGTAACCAATGTTGTTGTAATTTAAAGATTATACTACGAAGAATATAAGTAGGGAGAATAAAATAAGAGGAATCAATGAATTAAAGACCTAGGGCATAGGTTCACCAATAAATAATATTCCAGGGTAAAACATAATAACCAATCATTAATGCATCAATTAACCAGATAATAAAGGGCTTTCACTACGTATTACAATCACAGAATTAATCTACCGGTATTAAATCTCATCTCTCGAATCTCGACTTAACCATTTATAGATTAACCTGCCTATTGAAACTAGACCTAAACATCAATTCTCATCTCTCGAATCTCGAATCAATATTGTCAAACTCATGCATAAAAGATCAGGCCTAATCTAGTCACAGAGCATTAAATCAATCAATAGGAAATTAATATAGCATTGATAATTAACAACAATAAATTACCCCTTCATATTATTTATGGATCCCCATAAACCCTAGAAAAAAGAACTACTCACACATAATTAAATCTAAACTAATCAAAGCAACAAAATAAAACATGATAGAAGGAATAAAATAAATAACTGAGATTAAGAGAAAAGAAATCGTTACCAAAGAAATCAGAATAAAGAGTTGAGTAAAGAACAAAGTATATAGTGTAGAGAGAGAAAATAAGCTTAAGTAGAGAGAGAAAATCTAAGAGAAAGAATTACAAAAGTAAAGAAAGAATAACGAAGTGTAAAAAAAAGAATCCTCAACTTGCTTAACAAAAACATATTTATAATAAGCAAGAATCCTAAACTAAAACAAACTAAACGATGCTTAAAAGATCTATCAGAGACACGCGCCCGACCGGGCGCGCCTTTTTGATCGGGCGAAGGGCTGTTGCGATATAAGTCTTCTTTGCCCGATCGGGCGCGCCATCGGGCGGACCACCGGGCGGACCATCGGGCGGACCACCGGGCGAACCATCGGGCGGACCACCGGGCGGACCATCGGGCAGACCACCGGGCGGACACCCTTGGGCCGCTTGGACTCCTCGTTTAGGCTCGTAACTTGGCCCAAACCAAATATCCTCTTTGGGGCTTTAATCATTCGGTCCAAATGCCTCGTCTTCACACAAGTCGAGCCCTTATTCACCGGTTTGATTACTCTAACCGATCTTGGGCTACGAAAGATGGCCGTGCTCCTCCAATGCTCGTAGTTGCTCCATAAAATCCCGAGAAAGTACTCCAAAGGTGCAATTCCCTACAAAACTCAACCAAAACTACGAAAACACTAGAAAACACATATTAGTAATAAAAATGGCTCTAAAGAGCCAAAAACACTACTAATAATGACCAAGGGACGGGGGTAAAATACTACATAAACTAGACATATCAAACTCCCCCAAGCCAAACCTTTGCTTGTCCCTAAGCAACGAGCTCATCAATGAACATATAAAACATTCCTCACCCCAATAATCAAATCAAGCACAGACGATTCAAGGAAAATCTAATGAGCATGCTTCAATATCAATCAATCTCATTCATCCAATCACTCTTCCTCCCCAACAATTGTCAAATAGAGCAAACCACACGAGCATATAGAATTCAAGACTAGTGCTCACACACTCAACTCTCATTTATGTGGCGAGTAAAAGATGTACTCGATCGCTCTCCAACCACCCTTTTATGTGAACAATGCCCTCCCAAACTCACACACTCGTGTGTTTAAAAAGATAAGCACTCAACCTAATAGTCGACTCGAAATATGTCAAGTCATAACTCGCATTGATAAACAACACTTTCACATCCACACAACTCTATACACAAGGTCAAAAGGTCTTTTAAAGCTTGTAATGTAAGGCTAGGGTAAAGGGTAGGATAAATTTGGGAATATGTGAGAGAAAAGCCTTGCTAAAAGGGAGCCATATCCTAATAAACCCATGACCAAATACAATGATCATACACATCTCCAAAAAAACTAACTCCAACACAAATCCACCAAATACTACTCCAAACAACATAAACAATCCCAACACTCACAATTTCACTCATAAAAATATGATAATATGGAACTAGAGTGAATAAACAAATTTTGAACTCAAAACTCAATTATTTACACTGAAACTCAACTTCTTTCTTTCTTTTCTTTTGATAAACCTTCACTTAGACAATTTGAACATTAAACACTTTTTTTCTTTTGCTCTTTCTTTTCATTTTTTTTCTAGAAGTTCACTTTCTTTTTTTTTCACTTTTTTTTTCTTGAACTTCTCTTTTTTTTTTCTTTTTCCATCACACTTTTATTTTTTCAAATATATACACAATAAAACTCATCAAAACAAAAATATGATCAAGAACAAATAACTTCTCAAACCCACCCAAACTGTGCAAATAATGTGCACACTACAAACTCCCTCACCTCACTCACTAATAGCTCCCCCTAGCCAAGCTTGGGACTAGTAACCAACGGGGCAAACATGGCTTGTAATGTGGCTAAAAACAATAAAAGGGCACAAGCAACAACATGGGTAGCAAGAAGGGAACAAATGTATCTAAATAAATCTGAAGGCTACCTAAAAGAACAAATGCCTTCGTCCTCCACATGTGCATAATATTGAGTCATGAAACACTACTCATAGTTGCAAATCAATACTCAAATTCATTGACATACCAGGAACTAAACACACATTCCTAACCAAATCAACTAGTCAAGCACTATATTCACAAGTAGTTGGACAAAATTGACGCATGTTTAGGCATCCAAGCAATTAAACTTCAAATCATGACCAACAAGTCCACAATGCTTATCATCAATAACCAAGAATCAAAACAAATTTTCTCAAGTATGGGGGCATAGAGAAGCATGATTTACAATTCATTGGAACGTATTTTTGGATTTTTTTATTTTTTCAATTTTTTTGTATTTTTCTTATAGGAAAGCAATAAAACTACACTAGGAAAGCAGTAAAACTACACTAGGAAAGCAGTAAAACTACACTAAGCATACCAAGAGAGAGAGTGAAAGATATACCATATGAACACGAGAACCTCCCCCCAAGCTAAATCAGACAATGTCCTCATTGTCTTAAGGGGAAGCAAGTATTCAAGGTGACTACTCTTCATCATCACCACATCAATGTCACCAAAGCCTCAAGATTGCAATGCATCTTTTTGGAACAAAATTGGGCAAGAAAGAAACAAAGTGTTAGTGGAAAAAAGATAAAAATTGAATCAGGCGCACTATTCTGATCATAACTTTTGATGTATAATTGATAATTCAATGATTCCAATTGCATTGGAAAGTAGACTTGAAGAGCTTTCCAACGATAGGTCACACGCCAAAAACGGATAAGAAACGCAAAGTTATGGCCTGTCAAAGTGGAGCAGTTTTGCTGATCCGCTCTCGCGCCCGGTCGGGCGCCACTCCGCCCGGTAGGGCGCCACACCGCCCGGTAGGGCGGTATAAACTCTCTAAATTCTCTTCGTTCTCGCGCCCGGTCGGGCGCCATACCGCCCGGTCGGGCGGTCGAAATGTCCGTACTCGTCAACTCTCGCGCCCGATCGGGCAAAAATTGTCAATTTTTCACCCTTGCTCTCGCGCCCGGTCGGGCGGTCCTTCGCCCGGTCGGGCCCGAGGCAATGTTTGGTACGAGAGACTCCTTCTCTTTTTTCCAAATTTGACTAACTCTTTTCCTTCTAACCTGTACAACTCAATAAACTCATTAAACTCTCTCCTCTCTCCTCTCACAGGAAATAGAAAGAAGACTAAAAAAAACAAGAAAAATACGGGTTGCCTCCCGAAAAGCGCTGGTTTATTTAGGTCCCGCACGACCCTCTTACCACATGTCAGGAAGTTAAGCCCCTTGGCCTATCGCCTGGTCGGGTGGTTCTTCACCCGGTTGAGCAATTTTTAAACCACGACTCGGCTTCCTAACACGCCCTGTAAGGCGCCAATTCACCTTATTGGGTGGATCCTCATTGGCTTGAACTGGTGGTTCTTTGCTCTTGTTCGATTGAGAACCCTTTTTGACCATTGGTTGCCTCGATTTATCACTTTGTTGAGCTATTACAACACGATCTGGTGGAACTCTCACTATAGGCTCAGTTTCCGCAACTTGTGTACTCATTTCCACCTTCTCATCTTCAAAACCAAGACCTTCACAGTATAAGGCTTTCTCTATTGCGTCCACTTCCTCTTTCCATTGGTTAGTTGTACCTGTAGAAGATGCAACACACGATACCGCCTCCAAGGGATCTTTAACAAAAGCTTGGGGCTTATTAGAACAATTACCAACCACATCAATTTTATAACACTTCTCCTCTAGCATGGGGCTTTTAGGGGTATTATTCAAATTAAAAACAATTTTATCATCCCCTACTGATAGTGTCAATTTACCACATTTCACATCTATAATTGCTCCAGCAGTATTAAGGAAGGGTCTACCCAAGATAATTGGGGTATGCAAATCCTCAGCCATATCAAGAACAACAAAATCCACAGGTATATAAAATTTACCTACTCTAACAGGGACGTCTTCTAGAATGCCTATGGGGTATTTAGAAGAACGATCAGCCATTTGCAGAGTAATATTAGTAGACTTTAATTTACCCATTTTTAGCTTTAAACACACAGATAATGGCATGACACTAACACTAGCGCCCAAATCACACAATGCATTATCAATCATTAAATTGCCAATATGACAAGGGATAGAAAAACTACCGGGATCTTTTAGTTTGGGTGGAGATTTATTTTGTAGTACGGCACTGCATTCAGCAGTAAAAGCGACAGTCTCTACCTCACTAATAGACCTTTTCCTAGTCAATATTTCTTTCATGAATTTTGCATATGAAGGTATTTGCGTGATTAATTCTGTAAAGGGAACTGTTACCTGCAAATCCTTCACCATGTCAAGGAACTTACCAAACTGCTTATCCACCTTGGTTTTCAAATTTCGATTTGGGAATGGTAGTTTGATAATTGGTTGTTGCACATCATTACTCCTGTCTTGAGTTACAACCTTCCCTGGAGTTTTACCCTGCAATATAACATCAGAAATATTAGTACTACCCTTTAGCCCTGCAGGGCTAGGATTAATATCCCTTGGTATAAAGGAATCAGGATTAGCAATTTCTGTTGAAACAGGTTCATCTTCTTTGGGCATAGGAGGCCCATCATAGTGTGAACCACTTCTGAGGGTGATTGCAAACGCCTGATCTGTGGGTTGTACTGGTTGCGATGGTAGGGCTCCTTGTGGGCGAACCTGAAGAGCAGCGGCTAACTGTGCAATTTGAGTATCTATGACTTTATTGTGGGCTACAATCGAGTCAATTTGTGAGTCTCTACTCTCCATATGCTTTTGCATACTAGTTAACATCGCTCTAATTTCTGATAAAGCTGGGTCGGAAGGTGGTGGAGGAGTTTGCGGTTGGTTTTTCTGGCCAGCATTGGGATGGTAATATTTCTGCTGAGGTGGTGGTGCTGGTTGTTGTGGAGGTGGAGGTGTGGGATTTTGCACATTACTGCTCCTATAGGAAAGGTAAGGATGGTTCCGATACCCGGGATTATTATAGGTGTTGGAGTATGGGTTATTTTGCTTGATGGACTGAAAAGCGTTGACCTGCCCCATAGAACTCTTACACTCATGTTCCCAATGACCTACAATTCCACAATTTTCACAGAAAGCATCATTAGCATTATTATCAATTGCAGAAACATTAGTTATTTTAAAATTAGCAGTAGTAAGGTTATCCAATTTCTGACAAATAGAGGTTAATTGAGATTGCAAAAAGGATACAGAATCGACGTGGTGTTTTCCCTTGTTTGCAAAACCTCTAGGATTCCCATATTGGGAATTATGGATCGCCATATCTTCAATAACCTGACCTGCATCATCAACATTGAGGTTCATAAACCTCCCATTAGCTGCAGAATCCAAAATTGCTCTAGAAGAATTTCCAATCCCATTGTAGAAAGCTTGTATCAACTGCCACTGTGCTAAGTTATGATGAGGGCACTCTCTCTGCAGGTCTTTGAATCTCTCCCAAGCTTCATATAGTGACTCATCTGGCTCTTGGGCGAAATTTTGAATTGCGCTTCTCAATAGAGCTGTTTTCTCTGCAGGGTAATACTTGTTATAAAAATTCAAAACAAGAGTCTCCCAATTAGTAATGCCAAGTGCAGTTCTATTTAAACCATTAAACCACAGTTTAGCTTTTCCACATAAAGAGAAAGGAAAGAGAATCTCCCTTATTTGGTCTTGCGTGACCCCAGCTTGCCTTATAGTGTTACAATATTGACAGTAGTCAGCAATGTGTAGATTTGGGTCTTCACCCTTAGCTCCACTAAATTGCTTCCTTTCTATCATCGTGATGAACTGGGGCTTGATCTCGAATTGAACTCCCTCAAGATCTGGCGTAGGAGAAAGGTGGGGAAAATGCGCCAAAGATGGCTGAGAATAGTCGCTGAGCTTTTTAGGTGGATTTTCTCCCATCTCTAATTCTGATTCTGAAGAAGTGTCTGGATCACTAGAATCAGATGAAGGGTCTCTAGGAATTTCACCACCAGAACTCGCCAGTATTTGCTTGTATAAATTCTTTTGCCTATGGAAAGAGCGCTCGATCTCAGGATCGAAAGGAATGTAGCCTGATCTGGAACACCTGGGCATAAACAAAGAACTAGACAACAGATATGAGAACTGTCCCAAAAAACTTATGTTCTCCGGGACGAAGGAAAATAATCTAGACTACAAAAACAATTAGAAATAAAAATATAACCGTTTCCCCGGCAACGGCGCCAAATTTTGACAGGCTAAAGTCGTATCACCAAATCAAAAGTAATTACCTAAGTCCTTTAACTAAAGTAGATAGGGAAGTAGGGTCGAATCCATAGGGAAACTAGTCTTTCTATTCCTAATTAATTAATTTAATCTAAATTATTAAGGTAACCAATGTTGTTGTAATTTAAAGATTATACTACGAAGAATATAAGTAGGGAGAATAAAATAAGAGGAATCAATGAATTAAAGACCTAGGGCATAGGTTCACCAATAAATAATATTCCAGGGTAAAACATAATAACCAATCATTAATGCATCAATTAACCAGATAATAAAGGGCTTTCGCTACGTATTACAATCACAGAATTAATCTACCGGTATTAAATCTCATCTCTCGAATCTCGACTTAACCATTTATAGATTAACATGCCTATTGAAACTAGACCTAAACATCAATTCTCATCTCTCGAATCTCGAATCAATATTGTCAAACTCATGCATAAAAGATCAGGCCTAATCTAGTCACAGAGCATTAAATCAATCAATAGGAAATTAATATAGCATTGATAATTAACAACAATAAATTACCCCTTCATATTATTTATGGATCCCCATAAACCCTAGAAAAAGAACTACTCACACATAATTAAATCTAAACTAATCAAAGCAACAAAATAAAACATGATAGAAGGAATAAAATAAATAACTGAGATTAAGAGAAAAGAAATCGTTACCAAAGAAATCAGAATAAAGAGTTGAGTAAAGAACAAAGTATATAGTGTAGAGAGAGAAAATAAGCTTAAGTAGAGAGAGAAAATCTAAGAGAAAGAATTACAAAAGTAAAGAAAGAATAACGAAGTGTAAAAAAAAGAATCCTCAACTTGCTTAACAAAAACATATTTATAATAAGCAAGAATCCTAAACTAAAACAAACTAAACGATGCTTAAAAGATCTATCAGAGACACGCGCCCGACCGGGCGCGCCTTTTTGATCGGGCGAAGGGCTGTTGCGATATAAGTCTTCTTTGCCCGATCGGGCGCGCCATCGGGCGGACCACCGGGCGGACCATCGGGCGGACCACCGGGCGAACCATCGGGCGGACCACCGGGCGAACCATCGGGCGGACCACCGGGCGGACCACCGGGCGAACCATCGGGCGGACCACCGGGCGGACCACCGGGCGAACCATCGGGCGGACCACCGGGCGGACCACCGGGCGGACACCCTTGGGCCGCTTGGACTCCTCGTTTAGGCTCGTAACTTGGCCCAAACCAAATATCCTCTTTGGGGCTTTAATCATTAGGTCCAAATGCCTCGTCTTCACACAAGTCGAGCCCTTATTCACCGGTTTGATTACTCTAACCGATCTTGGGCTACGAAAGATGGCCGTGCTCCTCCAATGCTCGTAGTTGCTCCATAAAATCCCGGGAAAGTACTCCAAAGGTGCAATTCCCTACAAAACTCAACCAAAACTACGAAAACACTAGAAAACACATATTAGTAATAAAAATGGCTCTAAAGAGCCAAAAACACTACTAATAATGACCAAGGGACGGGGGTAAAATACTACATAAACTAGACATATCACCTCACTAAGGATGTCAGTGCTTTTGTGAGAAGGTGTGTGGTTTGTCAAGCATCTAAGTATGACACTTCTGCTTATCCTGGTCATTTGCAGCCCTTACCAATTCCAGATGAGGTGTGGATGGACATTTCCATGGATTTTATCACAGGGTTGCCTAAATCTGGTGGAAAGGATGTTATCTTTGTAGTAGTGGACAGACTCAGTAAATATGCCCACTTTATGGCCTTATCACATCCTTTTACAGCTGTTCAAGTTGCACAAAGTTACTTGGATAATGTCTTCAAGCTGCATGGGTGGCCTAGAACTATTGTCAGTGACAGAGACTCAGTTTTCCTCAGTCAGTTTTGGAAGGGGCTCTTTTCTTTATATGGTACTGATCTTTTGCTCTCTACAGCTTACCATCCTCAGACAGATGGTCAAACTGAGGTTGTTAACAGATGCTTAGAGACTTATTTGAGGTGTATGACTGGTGATCAGCCTCAAGAATGGCATAAGTGGTTGCCTCTGGCAGAATGGTGGTATAATACTCATTTTCATTCTGCTCTGCAACTTATTCCTTATGAGGTTGTGTATAATCAACCCCCTCCATTACACCTTCCTTACTTAGCTGGTGAGGTTAAAAATGATGAAGTTGACAGGAGTTTGCAGAGAAGGGAAAGGATGATTTCAGAATTGAAATTTCATTTAAGAAGGGCACAACATAGAATGAAAACTCAAGCTGATAAACATAGATCAGAAAGAGTCTTTCAGGTGGGTGATTGGGTCTGGTTGAAGCTGCAAGCTTACAGACAGCATACTGTACAGAAGAGAAGTAATCAGAAGTTGTCACATCAGTTTTATGGACCATTTCAGGTTGTGGCTGCAGTTGGGAAAGTTGCTTATAAGCTTAGACTTCCTGTAGAAGCACAGATCCATGATACCTTTCATGTTTCTCTGCTTAAGATGTTTAAGGGTCAGTTGCCAATGGTTGCTCATATTCCACCTGTATTCCAAGGGCATAGTGTTGATTCTGATGACATTAAGCCTGCTGCAATTCTTGACAAGAAGATGGTTAAATTTCAAAACAAGGCTCAGGTTCAATATCTGGTGCAATGGGAAGGGTTTCCTTCCTATGAGGCAACTTGGGAACCTGCAGAGTATTTGGAGCAGAGGTTTCCTGAGTTTTTTCTGACCCAGACTTGAGGACAAGTCTTTTGATGGGTGGGAGCTATGTTATGGTATTATTACTGAGAATTAGCAAAATAAGCAAGAAACTTGTTATTAGTGCTTTAGTTTGTTATGAGTGCGTTAGGTGGTTGTTAGTGGAGAAGTTAGTTAACATGAATTGTTAGTGGAAGTTTGTTAGCTAGTGGATTACACGTCATTTCCCACTAGTCTATAAATACTGTAATAAAATAGTTGGAAGATATCAATAAAAAAATCAATCTTCTTTTCCCCAATTCTATTTCTCTTCCTTCTTTCTCTCTCTTCATTCTCTCTCTTAACCCAGAAATCCGCCATTGGAGAAGCTTCTAGCTTACTCCTCTATCATACAGCCAATTGAAGCGGCTTTTTCTAAGGTAAGTTGTTTCTCTAATTATTGAGGGTTTAGTTTCATACCATTATTGCTAATCTAATTATCAGTATAGTCAATTTAGGGTTTGTTACATAAGATAAAATTATTAGGGCTCATATTAGGAGGATTCTTGAACTATCGTTCATTGTAACTAAAGCTATGAAATATTATAATAACGTTCAAATTTGTTACTGCAATTTTGATGTGTGCAATTTAGGTTGATATTCTTATTTCTTAATCCTTAACAATTTTATGTGATTGATAATCGAGTAAAATTTGGTTGTTAATGAGTTGCATTTTTCGACCCTAATTGAGCCTACGAGCTCAGAGTGAGGAGGATTTTTGAGGCTCATTTAGCTTCAAACTCAAGTCAAGCTTGCCTAAAACCCTAAACCTCTCTTAAGGTAGTATCGGGTTAGAGTTTGATACTTAATACCATGAGGAAGGGGCGTTTGGTTTGCAGAGTGATATGAGTTTAGAATCAGAAATGAGGTTAAGGTGGCATTGGGTTAGAACTTGATACTTAATACCAATATCTCACTATACCCTATTTTTATTTGATACCTAAGAGAATGGAATGGACCAAACCTACCTCCTCTAAGCTTTCTAAACCCCATACTTCATGGGTTTGAGGTATATATGGGTTTAAAATTCATTTTGACAACTAAACATATGATATGACTTTTGATCATTATAAACTTATACCTCATGACTATATTCTGCGAACCAAACATATGATATGACTTTTGGATCAACCACCTTGTGGCTCTTTAATCATCAAAAAAAGAATTCATGTTGAAGTTTAATTTTCTTGTTTTTTATTTATTTTTTTTGTTATTATTTTTTTTTTAATAATTTGCTTTTGTAAGTTTATTGTTATTTGTGAATTCTATAGTTATGTAGCTTGGATGGTTGAAATAAGTTGAAGAAATGTCCTTTTGTATTCTAAGGTTGTGAGGCATATGTGCAGGTTATATTGGTGTTTAGAAAATCGATCAACATGTCGATGTCTAAGACTAAGGGTTCGAAGATGCTCCAGAGTATCAACTATCGCATGCGGGTCACTACGCAAGATGGGCGTCAACTCGTCGGGAAACTTATGGCCTTTGATCGTCACATGAATGTTGTCCTTAGCGATTGTGAGGAGTTTCGGAAGCTGCCTCCGACTAAAGATAGCAAAACCAATCCTAACAAAGAGAGAGAAGAACGTCGTCGTACCCTTGGCCTTGTCGTCCTTAGAGGTGAAGAGTTGATTTCCATGACTGTTGAAGGTCCTCCCCCTCCTCAAGAGTTACGTGCCTAGTGCATGATATGTATCTCTTTGAAATCCAATTCTTAGGTTGAGTAACAAAGTGTTAAACCAATATACATTTTGAAGCTTTATTTTGTTGTTTTTGTTAAAAAATCCCAAAGCAAAACAACAATTTATTACTACTAGTTTTGGGCTCAAACTATGCATGGGATATATATCAAAAAATGTATGGGATGAGTTGATGTTTTAGAAATATTACATTAAAATAAGATTAATTTGTAGGATAAACATGTTTGCATCTTGAATTTTGTTAAACCTGTTAGTTTGTTGCTTACCTAGCTAGATGGTAAAAGGAGCGTGGAAAAACGTTCAACTATTAAAAGGAGAGGATAAATGTGAAGAAAGCACACATGACTTTATGACATGTATACTAATTTAAAATTGTCTTATATAATAAAAAGCAAGAATATTTTACTATCGATAAACAAATAAACATTCTTTTAAGTACAGATACATGGATCCATAACCAAATACCTTTAAACATAAAATCTAATGCAAAAAAGTAAAAGTGTGACATTAATTTTGAGCCAGACGGAATAATATTATTTTGAAACAAACAATGGCAATATAATTCTAATAAAAACCATTGGTTGAATTTCCTTTACCAAAACCTAGCCTTTCAAGTGCAGAGATGATAAACCGTCTTGCAGATGTATACAGATATCCCTCATACCCATGTCCACCTAAAATTTTCATACCCATTACCTATGTTGGATACATATCCGATATCCTCCCGTCTGACTGTCCCTAGTAGGTATAAAATTTGCTTAGTTAAAAAAATTATATTAAGGGTCCGTTTTGTTCACCTTATTTTCATTTATTTCAAGTATAATAAGTTCAGTTCAGGAAAAATAAAATTTGATAAGGATAAATTACAACTAGAATAAGTTTTACAAGTTCAGATAATTAAGTGAAAGTCGGATGAATAGATCACACATGTAATGAGTAAAATACCATCCTTAAGTGCACCTACCTCTAAAAGCAGTTATGCAACGCATATGTAAAAAGGTCTAGGTAACCAAATGTTAGCCCTTCAAACTTGGATGAGGGTTCTGTTAGAAGTTCTTGATATAAAACAAGAGTGTTGGGAAAAATAAGAGAGAGAGAGAAAAACAAATGAAAGGGGAAAAGTCCCACATTGATTGGAGAGGAAGGTTTTTCCTTGTTTTTATATTGTAGTGCTTTAGCACTACTTAGTTGAGTGAGTTGGAGGTGTGTGTTACTCCACACACGCGCGCGCCCGGGCCTCGGGGAATGCGATGCGCGGGTGTGAGTCCTTGTTATCTTTTTGGAGAAATTTTATTTCTTTTTCCTTGTTAACAGAATATTCCCAAGTATCCGTTTTTGACTATTGGGATTTTCTGACTGTTGTGGGAATTAATCAGCCATTAATCCCTTGATTTTAGCTGACTAATTCACTCCCTTGTTTCTTGCCTCGGTTGTTGACTGACAAGATTAATCTGGTCATTTTCTTGGCCAAATTCTTCCCACCTTTTATGCTTCCCGTTTTCCTCTTCAGCCTATAAATATTCGGTGGTTTTCTCAGCCAAAACGCACAACACAATCAGTCTTCTCTCTTCTCTAAAATTATCTAAACACATATTCTTTTCGTTCTATTTTCTGGGCAAGTATTCTGAGTTCCAGTCGGGTTTGTGAGTGCACATAAACTCCGGCGCCGTGCTTATCTTGGAGGGCGACCGCAATTGTCTACTACACCGGGAGGTAGCGCAGAATCGTCTTTTAGGTCAGTGGTTCTCCACGACGCGGCTATTCTCAGTTTGGTTCACGCATCAAGAGATAAGTTAATCCTGTTTTATTGCTTATTAGTATAACAGGTTCATTACCCTCTAAGGGCCTGTTCTCATTAACTGAACTCTAAATTGAACTGAAGTGAACTTATTAGAGCTGAACTGATCTGAACTAAACTAAAATGAAATGAATATTTTATAAGAGAAGGAAATTAAGAGCTGAACTGAATTGAACTTAATTTATTAGAGCTGAACTTATGAGAACAGGCCCTAAGCCAATAGGGAAGGGAGATCTCTTAACCCTTTTCCTAGTGCTGAGATTGCTAACTCAAGCGGGGTTCACTTGAAAGAGGGTTTTTGGGGCGCCAAAAATTTAAAGAAACACTAACCCAAAACTTCAACTCTTGGCGCTTTTAGGCTGCTTTTCCGACGTCCCTTTTTCGTTACCTGAAAAAACTGTCACACGTAATTCAGAGCATCAGAAGTCAATTTCTATCATCAAATTGCAGGAGCAAGCAACATTCGGCTATTTTTCAAGTAATTTATCTTCATTAATTCGATTTTTTTTTTTTTGGTTTTTGTTTTTTTGATCATGTTTAGGTTTTGCAAAGGATTGATTTCGCAAAAGGATTTTCTTATACTGGTAGTTAGTTTCACTTGAATTTTGAATTCTTTGAATTTGTTGATTTTCTGTAAAATTTGGGAAATTTTGATGAAAATATGTACAAATGCAACAGAAATTCAATGAAATTAATTTGTATGGCCTAATTTGCTTGTTTCCTGCAATTTTTTTTGTAGGTCTGTTAGAATTACTGGATAATTTATGCCTTCGATTAAAAATTATGTTTGTTATTTGAATTTTTTAAGCAAAATTGATACGAATTTATCGTTAAATTGTACATTATATTGCTTTTGAATCAATTACTGGGACATTCCATTGTTGCTGGAACACTTAGCAAATGTGAGCTAGCCAATTTCTTGTTCGATTGTCCGTTTCGAATACCAATACAATAACTATTACGTAGGACTTCATAAAATTGTGTGTCTAAATTTAAAAGACACATTGTTTTGGATGAAAGCAGCATATATGATAGTGAATGTAAGAGCACTTAATGTGTCTTCTGAAGATGAATTTATTAAAGTTGGGTTTGTTAAATGTTTGGGAAATTCCCAATGGTAACCCCCAACTTTTACTACGCACCAATGGACACATGATAAAGGATTTATCTTCTGTTTGATAATGGAAATTTTGTTGAGAGAACAACTGTGCATATTAGTTAAGTTGGAGATGCAGCTGTAAATGTCATTGAAAAGTATGTTAAAATAAAAATGTTACCTATCCTAAATAGTTTTGTTGTACTGGAGGTGAAACATGGGAATCCCTTTTTATGGGTTTTACCTGAATTTGAGTGAATGTCATGACCTCAACCAGACATCTTTTGCTTCTCCATTGACTCTACTTATGGCTGTATCAAAAAGATATGCACAAGAATTCCATAAGCTTTGACCATGGTGGTTTTGGTGGGGGTAAGACGATGGAGCCATCATCATGAATATTTTATTTCCTTTGAAATTGTAGAATGTAAGAAGTAATTTTTATTATTTTTTTATTTTATCACAAGTGTTTAGAGAAATTTCTTGGCCTTTGAAGTGGGTATCCTTTTTTGGATTTGAGAAGTAATGACTAACGAGTGGGTTTTCCATGGTGTTAAATACATCATGCGCTATTTAGATTGGATTCTGTTTTGAATTTCTTCTTAGAATCCTATTAACCATCTGAAATTTTCTATTTGTTTCTCCTGCATTTGAAGAAGCCTCTGATAGATAGTCAACAGAACTGCCTCTAGGCTTCTTGTGGGCTTTGTGGCCCTCATTCTTTGATCAATTTTTATCTTATTGATGGTTAGTGTATTAACTCTGCCTTTAAAGAATGTATTGATGTTAGGAAGATGTTTCGATTTTTCAATCACGACAGCTCCAATCTTAGCATGCCAAAAAGTATTATAATTCTTCCCTCTGGAAATGTCATGCAGATTGCAGTATTGCTTGTTTTAGGCAATCAATATTAAGACTTAAAAGATAAATATATATTATTTAAATTTTCATTCATTTCTATCTGTCACATAGAACATAAGATGATATATGGCACTCAAGATGTACATAACATACATAATGTATGTGTAATAAGAACTTGATAAGCTGAAAGCTAAGCTTCTTTAAGCCTATACTTGAAGAGAAATACTAGTTAACTTGTTTTTTTTATGAACTCAGAACCCAACTAGGTTTATATTTAGTTTTGCAAGTGCTCTGCTCCTGGAAACTTTAGGTCTACTGAACCCTGCAACATAACCAAAAAAAGGAAAAAGGTTAGATGTATCAAAATAATCAACTGATAAATTACTCACAGCCTTGAAAGAACCCTTTTTATTTTAGTGCATGCTATATTCAGTGACTGTAAGCTAGTTAACATTTTGTCATTTTTGTTAAGTGTTGCAACGGTTGCTGTGTTGGACATCATAACTCTATTAGATGGAGAATTATATTAGCTATGTATATCTAACTAGGAAGAAATGAACACAAGTAAGAGCTGTACTGAGAGCAGTCTGTTTGGGGGCCAACAGCTCCTGGAATGCTGACCCCACACTTGTTGGGAAGTGCAGCTACGTTCTTTTGGTTGATATCAGGAAAGGCTGTAGCAGCTGATTTCATGCATCTGCAAGCAGTTCTTTTGTCTTGGGTTGTGGTAGCCTCAGTTTTGAGGGCTTTAACACCAGTACAGCAAGCTGCTGTTGGTCCCTGACCATTTTCTAGGAATCCAATGCATGGTGCAAGGTGCTGAGAGACCATACCACAGTTAATGGCGGCTTCTGCATATGGTGCAATTACCATTATGCACACGATAACTGCACATAACACCCTTAGGATAGCTGAGTTAGCCATACTCAGACTGCGGTTAAAATGATTACAAAATTTTAGATAGAGGTTTAAAGAGAGTGTTAAAGAGTTAAATGGGAAGTAGATGGTATGTACACCTCTATTTTGCTCTATTTATAGAAGAGTACAAAGAGCAGGGAAGTACTCAGTGGGGAATAATTAGGTCAGGGGATTGTAGTTGAGTCTTGATTGCAGTTGGTATTGAATGACAGCTCTAATTGCTTCGTTTTTTTGGTTGATTTTCTTTGCTGAAATGTTTGTTCACTTTAGAAAAAGCCTTATGTACAATATGGTTTCTCAGAATTTTTAGCATTTAAGATCTTATGCCTGATGCTTAATTGTGGAAATTAAATTGCTTGACAGGACCCCTAGGGGATCAATCACTTCAGGTTTATTGAGCGCCTCAAATTCCTTCCTTTGAAGATTCATTATATGAGGCTATGAGCACAAAGTAATCTGCGATTCGAGTATCACTTGCTTTAAAAGTCGCTTGGGTGAGTAAATTATTATAGATGTGAAAAGTAAAGAAGTGTGCTTAATTATTATGCTTATTGCATCGTACAATGCTAAAAGAGGAACACAACACATTTGACATAGACACATTCTCTTTGATGTGCAAGCTTTGTTCTCTTTTCTGTCTATTTTGTTGTGCTCTTACTCATGAGTGAGTAAAGAATGTACTGATTGACGAGTACAGTGATTTGTACGTTGGCTGAATTTCTGATAGTCTGATGTACTGTTTTCTGAGTGTAGCAACCTATATATTTTCTGAAACTAGATTTTTGGGCTTTCCTTAGAATTTTACCTATCTAAGTTTCTGCGTGCCAACCACCTCTATCCTCACATAATAACGTCTCACCTAGAAGAACGGTTTCTATTCAATTTTCACATCACCTACATTACTACATTACTACATTAGACTTTTTTCTGTAACTGGATGAAATATTACATTCAAATATAGTAAATTATAATTAGTTTGATGTGTTAGAATACTTATATTAGGAAGTAGGGCTAAAGGAGTAATTTATGAGGCAAATAATCACATGCACATGGGTGTCAACTGTTAGGTGGGCAATAATGTATTGATCTTGAATGGTTAACAACCATTAAATTATATGCTATGATTAATTATATGCTACATTCAGAAATTTCTTATACCTTGCCTCTCCCTTACAATGGTTGGAACTTGGAAATTTAGGATCATCCTAACATTTGCAGTGTCAAGTTCCACCTAGTATCTATTCAGTATATACCCATTTTGCATAAGCCCATAAACTCACCCACCCGATTCTTGAGCCCCCTTCACAAGCTTGTGATAGAATTTTCTTTAGTTTCACCTTTTTTTATCCAAGTTTGGAGTAAATCTTTTTCGTGGGTGTCAATTTTGTGAAGAGATTCATGTCGACAAAGCCAAGGGCCTTAAGCACACATGAACTAATGGGTCATAGGAGTAGGCTCATTGATTATGAATATTTATAGCCTGGAAAATCTAAGCTCGACAATCTTATCTATAGCCATAGTAGTCATTTTCCTACCTATTTTTGGTCCATAGGCAACTAGAACTTCAATGAATGGAAGAGCATAGAATAGAATTGATTAATGTATCAAAATGTTGCATGTTTTGTGGCCTGCTTGGACTATAAGGAATATTGTACCATAAGCTTCATAGAGTGGCTTGTTGAAATTTGTACTCACACTTTTTCTATGATTTACTCCTGATGAATGTAAATACATCTCATTTAAGACTGATGGCATACCAAGAATCTATTTATAGGCGTGTTGATTGGATGCATCATTGATGGAATTTTAGCCTCCTACAAATCTCTATCCAGCCAAAAGAAATGAGTTTTCTGTGTGTCTGGTTAGAGTGAGTTATATATTGATTTAAGTACTCATTTATCTTGTTTACTCGATTTATCACATGTAGTCATGTAGAGATGGGGTGCACAAATTCTCATTTATAATAAGTAAATAGTTTATAGGCAACAATGATAATTATAAGTAGAATGTAAAGTACAAATATGCATTAAACATAAAAATAAATGGACATGCACAGATAGAAACTCCATCTCTTTATTTTTCAAGCTTCTTGGCCGATAGCTAGGTAATGTTGATCACTTCAGCTGGAATATCATCCTTCTAGTTCACCCTGCAGCATGAGAAATATGGAGCATTAAAGTTAGTATATTTGGATGGGAAAACCAAATCTCTCAACTAAATTTTTTTGTTACATGCACTCATGCTCCAGAGTAAAGCCTGTGGTAGGCACGACATGACACATTGTGTAAACCAGCATGACAAGACACTATAAAATAAGGTGAATTTAGTCTATTTAGATTTGGCACGCAAACATAGACCGTTGGCACATGAACTTAGACGATGCACGAGCCACCCTTTTGATATTTTGGCATGACATAACACGTAGCGACTAGGTTTATCATGGGTCATGTGGACTTGGCATGAGACACGACCCACAACTATCTTAAGTTCTTAACTCCTGATTAATTTAGCAAAAAATCAAAGATGGGTATAAAGTTGGATCCCATATTTGTCTTTTGAGAGCGTGTCATATCACTTGGGAATATGATGTTCTAAGTGTATCTAGGTTTTCTTTCATAGCTGCACTCTATCAGCTTAGCAGAAAGTACTAGATGTTTTCATAATAAGACTCTAAATGGGGTGGATTCTATTCGATTCGTAGACAGGTAATTTTACTTAGAGGTGTTGTCATTTATAAAGTAGATGAGGGATGGAAGAGAAAAATAAAAGTTAGAACCATACTTAGAGCAGTCAGTCTGGGGGCTAATGGAATAAGGAATGCTGACTCCACATTTGCCTGGAAGAGCTGCTGCCTTCTTTGCGTCAAGACCTGACACGGAGGCAGCTGCTGTTTTCAGACAGTTGCAAGCAGTTTTCTTGTCTTCTGGGGTGGAAGCCAAGCTCTTTAAAGTCTTAACTCCAGTGCAGCAAGCATCCGATGGGCTGTCGCCGCCCTTTAAGTAGGAAATACATTGTGCAATATCTTTGGTCACTGTGCTACAGGTCAAAGCTGCCTCTGCATGAGGTGCTATTACCACCATGCACATTAGAACTGCACAAGCTAACTTGAGAAAAGCGGAGCTAGCCATTGGTTGGTTTTGGGCAAGAGAGACAGAGAAGGGATTAGCTGCTAAATGTGGAGGTATCTAAGGATCTTTCTGGCAATTGATGGTTTGATGTGTACCTTGTTGGTTGTTTTTATAGGAGAGTTTAACAGGTGTTGCTGATTGATAACTTTAGCAAGGAAGTATGGGTTAGTTGGTAGTTTCTTGTCGCATATGTTGGAATGTTGGATTTGGATCATCCTTGATTAGAATTTGGTAGGAGAGTATAGAATTAACCATTAGACAAACTTGTATAATAGTTATTGGATATGTTATAAGATTACTTTAATTTTTCTGTTAGGAATTAATTGTCACATTGTTTTAACCCATTTAAAGCTTATACGGAGTACTATACAAAGTAATGTTTAGTATGCTTTTAGTCGTATCCTTTTTCCATAAATTTTTTTAAACAAAGTAATGATATGTTTGAATCTAATCATAAACTATTATCATACTAAAAAAAGTAATAAATTTTTCAGATATTAGAATATTATTTACGGACGGAGGAGTGTAATTACTTGTATAGGTATTTAGGCCCAATACAGTTGGTAGCATACCCGTGTTACTTGTTCAGCTGATAGAAGTGCTGTCTTTGTGTCATTGATGGGCTGATTCATTATTCTTCTACGAAGTTGGCCTAAATTTGTAAGACTTTGGTGTAATTTTTTGGAATAAAATAGTGAAGCTTTTAAGCATACGAAAGCATGTCTTGAGTTACAAGTTATATTAATTGTGCAAGTCTGAAATAAAATATTATATACTACGTAATTTGGACTGTATATAGATTTCTTGAAGATGTGGAGCTGTTTTTGTGATGCTCATAACATAAAATTTTGGGTTAGATATGGTTACAAGTTTTTTGGCTATCCAGTGTCGTGCTGTAATTTGTAAAGCCAATGAGCATACCCACAGTTTTTTCATTAAAAAAGTGTTTTTTTTTTTTTTTTTTTTTTTTTTTTTTTTTTCTTCAAAGACCTTAAATTATTCTCCTTTTTACGTCCCTAAGTTTAATTAAATATTTAAATGTATTCTCCTGTTTTATTTCTTTGGTGTGAACCCTAGTTTTCTTAACCTTCCACTAACACAAGCTTTAGAGGATTTTCAAATTTTTTTTATTTTATTTTTATTTTATTTTTATTTTTTTATTTTTTATGGGGGGTGTTGGAGAGGTGGGGTTGTAGCGACTAAGGCAGGGTAAACTGATTTTGATTTGGAAAGATGGAATAGTTGCATTGGAAATGGGTATGTACGAGAGAAAATGTATAAAAAAAAAAAATTATATGAATCTAGGAAGAAATTGAAACATAACCAACAAATTGGAATGCCCAAAATGGTGAATATAACTATCTTTTAGTAACGGGGGAACGGAGGGAGTAGCTTACTGCCGAAATTGGATGATAAATTGAAAAACATTGAAATATTAAGCTTAATTACCATTTTAAACGTTTCCATGCTAAGCCAACCCCTTACATTTCGACTTTTTTCAGTTTCAAAAATTCAATTTGATGTCTCTCATTCAAATTTGTGTTTGGACTATGCAAAGCTTAGAAAGTTTTGCTTACCATCAGCAGTCAATTGTCACTTATTAATATACTATAGTCAATTTGTTATAGTAGCTGAGATCTGTCTCTTATGTTTTCTGTGTGAATTATTTATTGGACCATTCCATTTTCCTTACATGCAAGGGCTTCTAACACTATGGCGGTCCCAGTTGGTTCATATGATTCAGTCTTTTAAGACTTCAGTGCATTATAAATGATGATAAACCTTCTGCATCAATGTCAAGTTCCAAGTTCTTTTTATTATTGTTTTCTATTATTATACGGAAAATAACTAATTGGTTTATTTAATGTGTAGATGTCCGCTTACAATAGACTTCGGCTAGTTAAAGTTATCTATGGTCTATGGACTAAGGTTTGTAGGTTTTGAATTATGTTCGTTTTTGTTATGATAATGGAAAAATTATGGTCAAGCAAACCAGTGAATATAGAGTTTCAGTAAAGATATACATCTACTTCATACTCGATTTCCATTCTAGATAGATTATAGTGTAATACTATTATGCTTAGCTTGGAGTCTAACATCAAAGAAGCCACTGAGGTTGCTGAAACCCAATTTTACCACCTTAGTCTCTTATTTCTGGCCACAAATGTTATTTACACCCTGCTATAATGCTATTATGTTGTCTATCAACTCATCCATCTATGAACTTTAAAATTTTTGGAGAACTGTATATGTTTTTAACAGCTGAAATCAACCTTTTTTATGAATTTTTATTTGTTTTGGTTTATAAAGTAACTGTTCTTTGTATCAAAGTGAAGAATTTTGAGTAATGTATCTGTTTATTAGGATGGAAATCGAAGGAATGAACCATATTGAACCAAAATCCTATCACATTTTCTTGCAGTTTACGCTGACAGAATGGACACTAGTCTTTTAGTAAAAAGAAGCATACAATCTCTTTGGTGATGGTAGTATTATTGTAGCAGGTCTCGTAACATATGACCAGTAATTAGGTACAAAGATGCATGATATATTAGTAAAGAAAACTAGTTGAGATGGAGTGTTTTGAACTCTTGGAGACCCTATTTCATTGTTCATGACTTCATACTTCCTGCCACGAGCTTGATATGTCTTGTTACTGAAAGATCACCCTTCTAGCTCACCCTGCAACATCAGACTAGCAGAGGATAGAATGAACATAGTTAAATTGTATACATTTAGTACCCTAATTATAGCAATAAGTTGTAATCATTCTGTTGAAGTACAGAGATCTTAAACTTAGTAATCAGACCTGGAGAAGTTGATATATATATTTTTATGTTTTGGTTTACAATGTGACTGTTCTTTGTATCAAAGTGAAGAGTTTTGAGTAATGTATCTGTTTATTAGGATGGAAATCGAAGCAATGAACCATATTGAACAAAGATCCCTATCACATTCTCTTGCATGTTTACGCTGACAGAAAGGACACTAGTCTTTTATATAGTAAGAAGTAGCATACAATCTTTTTGGTGATAGTAGTATTATTGTAGCAACATGTAAGCTGTAATCAGGTACAAAGATGCATGATATATTAGTAAAGAAAACTAGTTGAAATGGAGTCTCTTGAACTCTTGGAGACCCTATTTTATTGTTAATGCTTCCTGCTACGAGCTCGATATGTCTTTTTACTGATAAATCACCTTCTACTTGACCCTGCAACATCAGACAAGCCAGAATGTACAAAGTTAGATGTATATACAGTTCATTTCTTAATTCTAGCAAAAAGTTGTAATTATTCTGTTGAAGTACAGAGATCTTAAACTTAGTGAGTAATTAGACCTGGAGCAGTCTGTCTTGGGGCTAATGGCAAAGGGAATTCTGACATTACATCTGCCGGGGAGTCCGGCTGCCTTGCCGAAGTCTAAGGTCTTCATTCCAGTAGCAGCTGTTTTTAGGCAGCCACAGACAGTCTTCCTGTCTGCTGGGGTAGAAGCTTTGCTGTTGAGGGTCTTGATGCCGGCGCAACAAGCAGTGGGTGGTGCTATTACCTTGCCTGTTAGGTAAGGGAGGCATTTGCCGATGTTTGAGGACACCATGCCACAGTTCATGGCTGCCTCAGCATGCAGCGCCAACACCATCATGCACATGAAATTTGCACTAGCTAATTTGAGAAGAGTTGTGCTAGCCATTGGTTTAATGCTTTAGAGGGAGGGAGGATTAGCTTAAGAATGTAGTGGGGGTGTTGTAGGATTTTTTATTTTTATTTTTTTTTGGCTAAGTGATGATTTAAGAGCATTCTAGGTGGCTCTATTTATAGTGTTATTTAGAAGGTGGGAGTTTTGGAAAGTGTACTATGGCTTGTGCCTTTACTTATAATTATTTAATTTAATTGTTTTTTGAATGCAAAGTAAATTAAAGACCTTATTGAGTCCGAACTTCGCATAAGTCAACCTTACCAAGCCAAGGTGGGTTTGATGCGGAACTATACTATTGAATTCTTTGACTTTTTTTTATTTATTACTTTTTTTTAATAGAATAAAAATCTTAAGCCAATTATTGTGTAAGTATTTTAAATTCATTTTTTAAAAATATCGGAAAAAGCAAGCTTAACTTTAATTAGAAACAAAAAAAAAAAATTAAAAAAAATAAATAAATGGAACATTTGCTTTGTTTATATTTATTTCTTACTTTAGTTACATAAACACAATAGTGGGCCTGTTCTCTTCAGCTTAGTTTTAGTTCAGTTTAGTTTCTAATTTCCTTCTCTCATAAACAATTCATTTCAGCTCTATTCTGTTCTGCTATGTTCAGTTCAGCTACAATCAGATCAGTTCAACTCATTTCAGTAAATCATAACAGGCTCAGCCCGTGTATATTTTTAGCAGATGCATGTATATATATAAGAATAATGAAGATTTAGGGCATGATCCATTCCCATAGACAAATGCCTTTGTGGAACTTTTCACCTCGTATTCTATTAAGATAATTTTATACTTGTCTAAACTTATACAATCTGAATTATTATTATATGTTACTGCAGCTTATTTTTGCCGCAAATTTGATGAACTATGGTAATCCTCCTCATAAACTCGATCTTATCATAATTTAATTTCCTTGAATATTTATGAAGTCATTTTTCCTTGGTATAAATAAAAAAAAATAAATAAAAAATCTAATCATATAGAGATGTGTGATACAAAGTGTTATTTTTGTTAATATTGTTATCATCTAAATTTTACTTTGATATTAAGCCATTTACAACATTACAAGTCAAATGAATGTCTCTTTCATGAGTAATGTCTTAGAAGATGGTCCCAATTTGTTAGTTTAATAAGTCATACCAAATGACACCTTTGAGGTTTGAGATGCCAAGTGTGATCACTTTTATGACTTGAAGTGATGTGAATGTGTCAACGTTTTTTTGCTAAAAATGTGTCAACGCTTTTAGAAAAAAAAGGTTATACTATAAATATTTTTAAGATGAAAAACATATGTAGTTTTTCCCTATAGTATTAGTGATCTTCTGCTGGTTGTGTAGCAAATAATTTTTCGTATATATAATACCCATTGTAAAGTCGTTTTTACATTCATTTGATGTATTTTAACCTTCTTAATTAAGTGCCTATTGCAAATGTGTTATGTGCCATTATTGTGCAAATAATAGAGGTTATTCCTGTAACTACAGAACATGGGTTGGAACAATGTTGTTGTCAAAGACAAAACCTTCTTTTGCTTGTAAAGTTGTAATACTTGGTTTGTACTTATTGATTGATTGAATTGATACATCTACTTCCCTTTCTATTTTTCTGAATCCTTTATTACCTCCTTGACATGTTTTCAATGGATTTAAATGTATCAGTTCTTAACTATATTTCATAGTCTTAAGCTCTTAACTCTCACAACCCACTGCTTTATTTCGGGAAATTTGTTTCTCATGGGGGCATTTTCGTGAATATTTGGTTTCTTAGGCGGATGCATTGGATATTCGAAGACAGGTGATATGAAGGATAGAAGAAGGAATTGGCAAATAACAGTTACTCATATCAGGTAAGAGCACTAATTTATATTCAGAAATCAGAACTCAGAAATACAAAGATACAATACATGACAATAGCAAATAGAAGCGAACCCATAGACACGTCTCATCAGGACTCAAGTAAACTCATGAAGGAGTCTCATCAGGACTCAGTCTTATTATACACACCACTACAGTACTACGTATAGGTTGGTAGCCTGATACTTCTCTGTTGCCTGAAATTGGCCGCTTAGTTCACCCTGCATAATCAGACGTTGAAGAAACACGTTAGATTTGTTAGAAAAGAAAACAGCTGTTCTTTAGACTTCATATATTGAAATTAGTTATAGAAATTTAAAACCCTTTTCCTGTTTTCCCAAACCCCCTATGACAGCTACTCAACATGTATATATCCGTACCATATATTATAAACACCAAAGTCGTATACTTAAACACGTACCCATGAGGCCATGATAGGTACTCAACAAAGTCAACATGTATTCTTATTAGATATAAACTTTTAATTTGTACTCCTAATTAGACAGTTAGACACGTACCCATTGTCATTTGTCAATATGATTAATTACCCGAGTTTTGGTACGTGGTAACCTTTAGGTATAAGCATTATTACACCTTTTTTCATTCAGTTTTAAACCTTAAAGTACAAATATAAAGAGGAGAGGAACTTACTTAGAGCAGTCAGTTGAGGTGCTAATAGGGTAGGGAATGCTAACACCACATTTACCAGGAAGGGAGGCGGCATTGCCGGCGTTAAGACCCCTAATAGCAGTAGAAGCAGACTTTAGGCAACCGCAAGCGGCTTTCCTGTCAGCAGGGGTAGAAGCCATGCTGTTTAGGGTCTTAACCCCGCCGCAGCAAGAAGCCGATGGGCTGCCACCTCCTGTAAGGTAAGTCATGCATGGAGCAATGCTGCTAGTAACCTGACCACATGTTAAAGCCTCAGCATGTGGTGCAATCACTAACATGCACATCACAACTGCACAAGCTAACTTGAAAACTGCTGAGCTTGCCATTTTTTTGGTTAAGTTCGTTGCTTTAAGAACGACCGAAGATTGTATGCTTAGAGAATGAGAATGCAAGTGTGTTTTTGATGGTTTAGGAGTTGTGTTGTTGGTGCTATTTATAGGGAAATTAGTACGTAGAATGAAGTGTAGGAAAATAAAATCATGTCCCTTTTTTTTAGGGGTTGGAAGTAGTTAGTTGATAGTTGATGATCATTGAATGCTGAATTGAATTATTGTGCTGATTTGTAGTACAATGAGTCATCTTCTTATTAGGTCTTAAGTTTAAAAGCCTCTTAATAGTGACAACCTCATACCTGTATTTTAACCGTTGGTGAGATCTGCTTACATGTTCTCATCATCTATTGGCTATTTGGCTGTCTACCCATTGGGTAAAATATCCACCATTAATAGAGATTAGTGGTAGTTGAATTCATGCTAGCTATGTCAATTATTTACAAAGTTCTATCTACCCGATTGGTAAATTTTTTTGGTTGAATTGAAACTTAAGGCTTGTATTGCCCCAATTCTCGTAGTTTCACTTATGTGTTACCTTCGACTCAAAATTTTGGCAATGGGACAAAAAAATAAGAGATAGAGAAAATAGTAATTAGTTATAAATGATTACAACTTTACTCACGTCATACACTTAACATTTCCCGTTAGTTTTTTTTTTCCCCTTTAAAGATCCAAAAAAAAAAAAAAAAAAAAAAAAAAAAAAAGATCCGATGAAACCTTTAGCTTAGAGAGTGACCATACTCTAAATGTCTAATGGTACAATTGTGGGGGACAAATGTAATAGATAAGAAGATAACTAGAAAAATTGAGTGTTGAATCAAAGGGGTAATTTTCACATTTTAGACTACCTATGGTTTTGAAAAAGTAATAAGTTTACTTCATAGATATATGGGTTATATTTTTACTTTTTGAGGTTAAGTGTTAATTCGTAATTAGTTGGTTATAGACCAACAAATGGTACTTGTAAAGTTGTAATTAAGAAGGAATCAATTATATGTTTAATTTATTGCATAAAAATAAAATGCTTATTTTGGTTTCAAAAAAAATAAAAAAAATAAAAAATTATTACAATACTAATAAATATGCTTATTTTTGTACTTGGGCTTGTAAAATTGCTATCACTAAAGATGGCTAGTCTTCATTTTTTTTTAACAAACTCAGCCTGTTATTACTATAAATATTTGTGAAACATTTTTGGGGCCCAATTTGTCTTTGCTACTAATCTACGATCTACCAGTTTATGATGAGCTTTATATACGTACTATGTTTAAGAATCATGTACTATATTTAAGAATATTTAATTGTTTGAGATATTGTATGATAAAGGTTATTCATAAATTTGGTTGTTTAGAGGAAGTGTACTAAATTCTTAATATTCTATTTTCAGAAACAACCCTAACAGAAACTATATAATTAAAAAGCTTTCTAATCTTGATTGAAATTTAATTAATTGCCTTGAATCCTCTGTCGCCACTTGTAAACATGACCATGCTCTCTCGGTCTCTCCATTATCAAACCATCTAGCTACATGTGGTGTTTAAATTTTTTAAAAGGTAGTCCAAGTTCACGAAGCCACTGAGTCTTAATGTGCCGCGCTTGTGTGCCTAAGTGTCACGGGATTTTTGAATACAAGAGCCATAGTCTAGACGAGCCACAAACACAAGAGGTTATTGTGATGGTGTTTAGACAATGTAGACATAGTGAACTTAACTGAAATGAATTGTTTATGAGGAAAGGAAATTAAGAGCTGAACAGAACTGAACTGAACTGATTGGAGCTGAACTGAAATTGAGCTGAAGAGAACTGACCCATAGTCTAGACCAACCACAAACACACACTAATTTGCACAAACACAATCACACAAATTTTTATTACTTTCGACAGTGTATGTACAAGCAAGTGCCCATACTGAGTAATGGCCAAATTTCTGGGCACCCATCTATCTATAATTACATAGTGTCTACAACACTCCCCTAGCCCATTCAATAATGTTTCACGCCCTTAGCTTTTGGGGCAATAATCAAACATTGAGACGCTTTTGGGGCAATAACATTAAGTTGCTAGGTAATGCCTATGGGATGCTTCTGTCGCCAAACGGCCAAAGTCTCTCCTTGGGTGCATAAGCCACTTCTAGGCACCTTCAAGCACATCCCGAACAACTACCTCAGCTCATTTGAAGACATCAAACTAAGCCAACTTTAACTAAATTTCATCTTGCTTTTGTTGTGTTTAGTGGTTTTAAGTTTCATAGCCTTGTCTGATAGCACAACATCGTGTCAAGTTTATGTCGTGCTTATTTTTCATGATGGGTCATGTTGTGTCATGGGCCGACTTAACCTAGCAACTTTTAAATTGTGATTGTGTCATTTTTAAGCGCGTATCATTTTGGGGGGGGGGGGGGGGGGTGCGCTATACCGCCCCCTTAACAAATAAGCAAATTAATATCTTTTTTTTAACTCAAGAAAAGAAGTACTTAACTACTAATAATGGTAGAGGAAGGTCCTTTAAGCTAAGAAGAAAGAAAGACCTTTTCATGAACAAAATAAATGTCCATTAGTTCAACGTACTTGCTATGTCAATGCATACAAATACAAAATAAATACATGAAATAAGATCAACAGGGATAGTACAAAACATATACGGAACACAATTCTATATAAGAACTTCCTATTTCCTAATAATATCTTTGATAAAAATTATAAATACATGTATGATAACTATGATGTATCATTATTTTGGAAACATTGATTATAGGATTCATGAAATAAAAATAGAAAAAAAAAAAAAAAAAAAAATACCATTGTTATGATTGAAGGGCATTAAAACCTAACAGTTCGGTCGTAAATCGGCCAAACTATTTAGAAAACAAGGCATGCAGCAGACTAGCAGTAAGTGTCGGTGTGAAATGTAATAAGTGCGAGAATGCCTACATACAGTACTACTAGTCTACTACACCCGTTACTAGCAACGTGTTATGATTTCTTTGAAAGCCATCTAATTTTGTACATGCACCTTCTTTATTGGGATGGTATTATTTTGTGGGGCTAAATTATTTAATTTTAGATCCAAAGTATTTATGTTTGATTTTGTTGTTGAGTTTCATATATAATTATATTCCATACATAATCTTGAAAAGTCCACACCTTCACTCAACATATGCCAAGTGTGCTGTTGTAGGAGCTAGATGGAATTCCCGTATAGTATTTCTCAATTTTGTAGGTTTTGTTTGTTTTGACATAAAACATTTTAGATTAATAAATTGTTATGAAAAAACAATTTTAGAGAAAACATAAATGTTAAAATAATTTTCCTTGGTTTCGCTAAATCAACATATGCGAAGTGTGGTGTACTGTTGTTATAGGAGCTAGATGGAATTCCTGTATAGTATTTCTCAATTTTGTAGGTTTCGTTTGTTTTGACATAAAACATTTAGATTAATAAATTGTTATGAAAAAACAATTTTAGAGAAAACATAAATATTAAAATAATTTTCCTTGGTTTCGCTAAAATTTAGAGTCGAAGGGAAAAGATGCATGGTTAACGTTGAGGTAAAATATGTGCAAGATAAGGAGAATTATATGATGACAATATGACATTACTTCAATTTGAAAGAATGTTGATTTCCACCTGAAAATTGTTTTCGACCTTAAATAAACTAGACAATGAATGATGAAATTTCGTAAAAGTTAATTGTAGTTAATTTGTAGTTAAATCAATAGTAGCTCTACATCAAGATTTACCATTTTAGAGAGGATTTGGCTCCTGATTTAATTATTTGATCGATTGAGATAATGAGTTGATCAAATCTTGATTGAATGATCTGAGAATTCAACACACTTTTTTCAGTTTAAATTTTTTAAAAAAAGCCCACAAATAGAATTGAAATACTACCTCTGTTAACATTTAGTTGCAACTTTGGGGTATTATTTGAGAGACATAAAATATTCAAAGTTGCAATTAAATGTTAACGAAGGTAGTATATAAAAGGCATATGACAAATCACAATCCAAAAGATGACCCGACAATTTGACTTAGCTTGAATTAAGCTTGAAATATACCCTACTTGACCCTTAACCATGAAGCGTACGTAGTGGAGTGGTAGTAATTATGTGTTCATGGCCTCATTAATTGTTGAAAAAAAAAAAAAACATATTAGGTTTAATGTGATTTGTTTTCTTTATCCATAAGGAAATATGGAAAAGAAAAAACCAACTTTTGAACTTTTTCCTTACAAAATCCAACCTTTTGATTATTCCTTAAAAAACCAACCTTTATACCCCTTCTTCCCCAACAGGTCCATTAATAATATTATCTGTTGATGACCGGTTTTTCTAAGTTATATGCCACGTGTCAGCTATTTAAGGTTAATTATTTTTTTAATTATTAAAAAAAATTAAAAGAAAAGAACAAAAAAAAAAACAGAATCCCTTTTCCACCACCACCACCTTCCCTTGCCACCTCCGCCATCTTCTCCTGCCACCACTCCCTCTCCCCCTCCCTCCCTTGCGCGCCCACCGCCCACCGGAACCAACGCACAACCCACCGAAACCCAACACACACCACCACCACCTTCCCCAGCCACCAACACACACACCCAGCCACCAACTCCACCGCCCATCCACCAACACACACGCCCAGCCACCACCTCCAAACCCAAACCCCGCTAACCGCCCAGCCGCCGAAAAAAGAATAAAAAAACCCCCCTTTTCCGTCACTACACCTCCCTTTTTCCGTCACATCAGCCACCCAAATCACCCACCTTCGATTCCGTTAACCTCGAAACTCTCCCTACCTGAAAGCTAGCCCCTAAAATCCCCGATATACCTGAAACACAGCCCGATGTCACCCTTTGCACTTTTCCATCACTACCACCTTCCCCTGCCACCAACACACTTGCCCATCCCACCCTTCGCAAATCGCAAGCCCTGACTCCATGGAGGAAGAGGTGAGAGAGAGATCGAAAGGGAGAATGAGGGTGAGGGAAGGGAGGAGAGGTGAAACGGCGGTGATGAGTGGTGGTGGCGGAGGTGGGGTTGGTGGTTTGAGTTTTTGAAGTGAGAGGAGAGAGAAAGAAGAGGAGTGAGATGGAAAAAATGAGAGAATAAAAAAAAAAAAAAAAAAAAAAAAAAAAAAAAAAAAAAAAAAAAAAAATCTTTTTTAACTTGTTTATCAAGTCACAGGTAAAATGGACCTCTTGAAGAAGGAGGGGTATAAAGGTTGGATTTTTGAGGAATAATCAGAAGGTTGGATTTTTGAGGAATAATCAGAAGGTTGGAATAATCAGAAGGTAATAGGTGGACGGATGAATATGATAGATTACAAAAGTGTAATCCTATTGGTTCTATCACTATTTATGCCTTCGAGATGAAGTTGCATTACAAAATGGTCCCAATCCTTTAGTTGATTGTTTTAATGAATGTGTCACTCTTGTTTGTTGTCATATTCTGCTGTACTACAAAGGAGTTTATCAATTATAAGTAGGGGAGTGAAATGTTAATCGTCGTATCTGAAAGTTTTTAACATTAATTAATTACGCATAATTAGCAATTAAAGATAGAATTTTAATGTGGTGACGAGTGTGTATAAAAAGGATGGGGCAAATTAAATTAAGACGAACATGAACATATTATGTGGATGAGTTTCTGAAAAATAGACAAATAAATTAAAATTTAAGTATAGTGTTAATATTATGGGGTTTGCCATAAATAAACATTATGAAATAGACAAAAGCTAATAATTTCAAAAACATAAGTAGTACGAGTATTAAGTTATCAAACACTCTTTTGGTTGAGTATATTTTGGTGCTTTAAGTTAGTTTTATTCTAAGATCTTGAACAACCCCTAAAAAAATAAGGTGCCTTTTTTGAATTATTGATCAAATGGAGGTCATCATGCACTTTTACACGTCAAAGCTTAGTAATTTGCTGTTACTGAAAAATAGTGTTATTTTTTTTGTGCAGCAATTCCATCATATATTAAGTAAAAATTTATTTTTATCGATAGAAATTGAAGTTTAATTACTGATTATTAAGATTTGTACTTATAAAAATCGATCGACTTATACTAAATGCTAATTTTTAAGAAGGTTGTAGAGTACGGTACCTTTGTAAGGTCTCGATCTTAATAAGCAGAAATATATAGCTCGAGGATTATAATTAATAGTCCAACAAAAATTATATTACGTTTATGAGGGATTGAGGGGAATCGAGGCTATTCTTAGATCTCATCTTTATTAAAAAAAAAGGCGGCCCGTATAGCCAATATAGTTGATAGACAAGATTTGGTCATAAGTTTAAAGTTCGTTCTTACCCGAATGCAGTACACATGTTCTTGCAACGTTTTGTTTAGCTAGGTAGGATAAACTGTTCTATCGGACCAAAATATTTTATAGGTTAATTTTGTCGAGTTTGCAATTTAGGCACTTTGAGATCAAATAGGGGGAAGTATAACGGAAGTCCCTACACTCAAAGTAGTAGTGCTCCTAGTAGGGATCGAACCCCATTTTACCACATTCGATGCTTATGTTAGTTAGTGATACTTATCCAACAATTAAAATTTATGATAATGCTCTGTAACTCTATAACACGAAGCGAAAATAGAGCAATGAAGAAGCACAAAATTTAGTAAATACTACGTAAGTGGTAGTAGTAAACTAGTGATTTTTTAAACCAGGAGGTTAAGGTAATACAATAGTGACAATGCATCAAAGGAAATACAAATGACTACGTACTAGCCGTAGATCGGCTTGTATTAGGACTCAATTTTTATTATACACTCGACTAGATGAGTTCGTTGTTGGGCCACTCCTATGTAGCTCCATCTTTCGGATCTGCTACTACATTTGCTGTTTAGTGGATGCTGCAAAACAAAACAATTTAAGCAAATCAGTTAAGTTCATCATCAACAAGCTAAGATTAGCATGTATAGAATTTACTAAAATGCTTTAAAACATTAGTAGTTCATTTCATTGTTTTAAAAACGTACTTATGCCATGTATAGGCAAATAACAATAATGTAATGGACATGCAGCTAATTGGTTAGCTAATTATATTCATGAGTAATATAAATTAGAATGGTGCATAAAAGTTTATCTCATTTTTTTCGTCACTTTAATAAGAGTTATAATCTTTAAGGGATTACGACAACCCAAAAAGATAAAAGACATGATCTTTAAGGAACAGAGGAAGTACGTAAAGAAAATAAACAAAACAGTTTAGGCACTAGAACAAGGGAGAATAACGTACGCGTTACAGTTGGTGTTGGGGCTAATAGCGTAGGGAATCCTAACGCCACACATGCCAGGGAGGCCGCCGGCCTTTCCGTAGTTAATACCGGAAATAGCACGAGCAGCGGTTTTCAGGCAATTGCATGCTGTTTTCTTGTCAGCAGCGGAGGCAGCTGCTTGGTTGAGAGATTTAATCCCAGCACAGCAAGCGCCGGATGGACCGGGGCCTCCCCTCAAGAAGGAAATGCACGGGCCAACTTTGCCTGAAACCATGCCGCAGTTTATTGCTGCCTCGGCGAGTGGTGCAGCCACCACAATGCACATCACAAGTGCACAAGCTAACTTGACAATAGCTGAGCTTGCCATACTTGCTTACTAAGTTTCTTTTTGTTTGGAGAATAGGTATTTTAGAAGTATTGACTTTTTCTTTGGTTTTGCTTTTGCTTTATGAATAAGATAGTTACTAAAGTTGTCTATTTATAGAAGATGTTTAGGAAGTGTGAACTAAATATGGGACATAAAATTGTGGTTGATGCTCAAATCAATTGGGCAAGTAGGTTGTTGGTAGATGAACATTGGCCCATAATATTATTAATTACCAATATTTTTGCTTCTTGATTGGCTAATTTGGATGCCCATTTGCCTTGCTCATTGGTTTAGTACATATTGTCTTTAAGTCATGGTACTATGGGCTACTACCAAGGCCTAACGCTTTTGATGTAAAATTTGCATAATCAAGTTAATAAAAGAAGTTCCATCAATTAGGTTTTTTTTAAGATTTAGTTGAATTTACCTATTACCTATTTTTTTTTTTTTTTGAAGACTACCTGTTACCTATTAGTGATATATAAGAGTAATGTTAAATTCATATGGAAAAGAATATCTGATAATTTCTTTACTAGCTAGTTAGCTTACTTAGCTAGCTAGATCCAACTAGTTAGTGACTTACTGTTGAGAACATTGTTGATCAATCAGTGTTAAATTATTATTATCATTAAATTTGTTTTGTTTTTGTTTGTTTTAGGTAGTTACTAAGAGGTCATAATTATTTTTTTTTTGACGAAAAAGAGGTCATAGTTTTAATCAATAAGTTAGATAATTGAATCTCAAACATTACATAAGAGTTTCAAATTATCTTACTTTGGCGAAGTTATACCATACTAAAATTATAAAATCATTCAATATCAGTTACTTATATTTCATTTTATTAAGTCACAACATAATTCATGACACGATTTTAAAAAGATGGTGAAGAAGTCAAATAAAATCAAATTAATCAAATGAGATTTATACCGAAATGCAAAAAAAAGTTATAGTCAATTAGTCATGTCGGTGTGATTATAAAAGAACAGAGAAAATAATAAATTAATTGATAGAGAGAGTATAGTGTATTTGTAATTATGGAGCATCATAATTTTTAAGAGATAAGAAAACCCATTATTGTTGATATGTTGTTGATTTTTGTAATTGTTTCCGTGGTAGTTTTGTCCTTGTGTTTGAAGAGCATTAATACAATCGCCAATATAATGTGCCAAAATAGACAGAAATAATACGAGTGTCGGCGTCGTATTCAATTAGTGTTACGGTGCAAGATTGCGAGTATAGAGTCGACCCATACTCTAGTTCTACTACCAGCCACGTTCAATCTGATTTAATTTGTTTGAACGGCATCGAAGTGATAGCCATTTTCGATTAATTATTTTAGTATAAAATATAGTTATGTGGAATTTTGTTACATTCGTTTGTTATATATTTTCAAATTGTTATCTTTATTGTAGTTTTATATAATTGAAGATTTGAATAGCTAACAAGTTGCACATTGAAACATTGCGATGTCAATTGTACATTCGAATGTGTAAAACTTCAGTTGTTATAATTGACATCGCAATGTATTTACTATAATTAATTAAACGTCATAGCGATGAGAGTATGAACAATTGAGCAAATGTTCTTTATGTTACAAATTTACAATGAGTGAATGATACAAGCTAAGAATAAGAGAGTGGATGTGTGGGTGGATTGTAATATAATCCAATTTTACGGAATTAAAAATGAAAGTTGAAAGTTCTTCATAAAAAAAAAAAAAATGAAAAAGTTGAAAGGATCTTAAAATGCATAAGAGATTTTAGGATGAAACTTTTGAGATAATAGTTGGCTATAATATCTTGAATTACTAGGGATTTTTGTTAAACTCTTTCTACTACAATAATGGACCAACTTATTACAAACTACTCGAAAATTTCTTGAGTTACTTAAATACTCTATGAACTCAAACTTTCAGCAATGATTTTTTCAAACCACTGCGCTCACTTCTTTAATTGAAGAGTTCTCTTGACACCTTAAACTTCTCTATGAACTACTTCAATTGAACAGTTTAAGAGCATATATATATGGTTTGAATTCATAAGAGCATAAGAGCATTGCATGGTTGGATCATAAGTAGAGCTGTCAATTTGGGTAAATGGGTCGGGTTTGAGTCGGGTTTGTGTGGGTCGGGTCATCTCGGGTCGGGTCAATATGGGTTAATGTCAAGACCTATGTGGGTCGGGTTTGGGTTGGGTCATGCTTGAGTCGGGTCACGTCGGGTCATACATCTTTTCGGGTTCGGGTCGGGTTTAGGTCGGGTCAATAAAAGGTCGGGTTACATTCGGGTCGGGTGAAAAACAAGTCGGGTTAAATTCGGGTTTTTACGGGTTTAAATGAGTTAGGGTCATGTTCGGGTTCGAGTCGGGTTCGGTTCAAGTCAATTATTTTCGGGTTATAATCAGGTCGGGTCATTATCGGGTTTGAGTCGGGATCGGTTCAAGTCAATAATTTGCGGGTCATAATCAAGTCGGGTCATTCTCGGGTTCGGGTCGGGTTCGTTTCAATTCAAAAACTTGCGGGTTATAATCGGGTCATTTCCAAGTCGGGTCATTCTTGGGTTCAAGTCAGGTTTAGTTAATAATTTGCGGGTTACAATCAAGTTGGGTCATTTAAACTTATCTAGTCATTCTCGAGTTCAAATTGGCAAGTCAATAATTTGCAGGTTATAATCACGTTGGGTCATTTCCAAGTCGGTCTCGGGTGTGGTTCAAGTCAAAAATTTGAATTCCCTTAAAAAAAATAATAATTAAAAAAAAAAAAGATAAGTCAAGTAAGATGAGAAAGACTTGCTATTGTCTGGGTCCCGTGTATTTTTTATTTTTTTGTTTAATTTTTTTTTTTTTTTTTTCTGCTATCCAGTTCAGTTTTTCTTTGACGAGGATTATGTAAGAGATAAGTCAAGTAAGATGAGAAAGACCACTTTTGTTTTATAATTGGAATCCATGTTAATAAATTGAAAAAAAGCCTGAAACTCAATAGTCAATACGGAGTACTCTTTTTATCCTAAAAATTCCTAAATCCTAAAATTCGGGTTAGTAATAGGTCGAGTTTAAATTCGGGTCGGGTCAATAACAAGTCGGGTTGAATTTGGGTCGGGTCAATCACAAGTCGGGTTTATTTCGGGTCGGGTTTAAAATCGAGTCGGGTTAGGAACGGGTCGGGTTGAACTCGGGTCGGGTTAGTAACAGGTCGGGTTGAATTCGGGTTTTGACGGGTTAAATCGGGTTTGGGTCATTCTCGGGTTCGAGTCGGGTTCGGTTCAGGTCAATAATTTACGGGTCACATTCGGGTCGGGTCCTCTCTAGGTCGGTTCATGGTCGGGTTCGGGTCTCAAATACTCGGGTCAACTCGGGTCTAGGGTTGGTTTCAGGTCGGGTTAGGTCGGGTTCGGGTCACCATTTTTTTCGGGTTCAGACGGGTTAGGGTTAGGGTCAGGTTAGGGTCGGTATTTCGGGTCGGGTCAGCTTTTGACAGCTCTAATCATAAGAGCATCTTCAATGATATATAAAGGAATTTGCTTGTAAATTAAATACTCATAATATTGCAAGCATGTAGCTTACTATTGGAGTGAAATTATTGACGTATGATTTTTCAAAGAAAACTTTATTCACTTAAAAGTCATGGGCTTAGCAAGCCATAAAAGTGATTGACATTTGCTCTTTCGGATCGGAAGAGATCAACTTGACTAAGGGTCTATTCACATTTACTGAACTGAGCTGAGCTGAACTGAACTAATTGGAGCTAAACTCAACTGATTGGAGCTGAACTCAACTGAACTAATTGGAACTAAACTGAACTGAATAGAGCTGAATGAAATGAATATTTTATGAGAGAAGGAAATTAGGAGCTGAACTGAACTGAAGGGAAATGAAATGAACTGAACTGAACTGATTGTTGCTGAACTGAAATTAAGCTGAAGTGAACAGGCTCTAAAGTAATAGCAATAATCACTTGCAAATCAATCATGTCGCATATTGTCGGACTAACGAGCCTCTAATTATTTAGGACTAACGACATAGACCGAAGAAATTGAAATGTTTGATTACATTATGTGAATACATCCGTAAAACGCTACAAATCGATATCGAGTCTATCTATGAATGAATATAGTGCTGAAAATGTTGGTACGAATCTATTACTCGCCTAGCAATGTAGTGCTGTGGCTTGTGCAAAATTTTATTCCGATGATATGTCTGTTTCTTCGGCCGTTTGACATGTCTTTCCTCTTTATTTATTGGGTACGTGATGTAATACACTTATACTCCAACACCCAATATTCTCTCTTATATTAGCGTTACGTACCTCAAAGTAATTTCATGTACTCACTCCTTTCAAATTTTATTGTCAATATTGGCCATTTCGAGTTTATTAGTATTATTCACTTGACTGTATTTAAATTGTCAACTTTTAATTGCCATTAATAGGCATAACCACTTTCGTGATTATAATTATGGAGACAACTGTACATAAAAAATAAGAACAATGCACTTGTTGCACTTATATTGCGATCTGATAGTGACAATTATAGCAAGTAAAACGAGCCATTCAATTCAAATATATCGATCATAGAAATAGTAGAATTTTTATGACTCGAAAGTTCGAATACAAAGGCACAAATTAAAAAAAGTACAGTACCATGCAACAATACAGAAACATAAAACAAGCTAAGTGATGACTCGCCAAAGATCGAATATTATCATGACTCCTTTTTATTATGCACTCTTCTACTTAGGCCACTTCTAGGTAGCTCCATTCTTTAGTTCTGCTACAACATTAGCCGTTTAGTGGATGCTGCAAAACAAATCAAATTCAATCAAACACGTTAGATTATAGTATCAACAAGATCATCAATAGAAATCTAGAATAAATGGACCGTCTTTATAAACTGTACTGCCTCCGTTAACTTTTAATTGCGGGGTATTATTTGTGAGACATAAAATATTTTTTTGTAACAACTAAGAATTAACGAAGATAGTAATTTTTTTTAATAAAATGTGGACGTATTGTTATGTAGTGATCGTGCATCTGATTGGTTAGTTAACTATTACAACATTTTATCGTCTTAAGATGCTATAAAATTTGAATGTTAGTTTGCATTATAGCTATATGAATATATGATTGTGTAAAAATAGAGAAATTAAAGAGAATTGAAGCATACGCGTTGCAGTTGGTGCTGGGGCTAATGGCGTAAGGAATGCTAACACCACATTTGCCAGGGAGACCAGCGGCCTTAGAATAGTCGATACCGGAAATGGCAGCAGCAGCATTTTTCAGGCAACCACATGCAACTTTCTTGTCAGCAGCACTGGCAGCTGCTGCGTTGAGAGCCTTAATCCCACCGCAACAACCCGAAGTTGGGGCGGCACCACCCTTTAGGTAGGGAATGCACGGGGCAACTTTGCTAGAAACCAAGCCACATGTTATGGCTGCCTCGACTAGAGGTGCGGCCACAACAATGCACATTACAAGTGCACAAGCTAGCTTAACAACAGTTGAGTTAGCCATATTATATGTAGTTTTACGTAATTTGTTAAAAGAATGCAAGAGTATTGAGGGGTTGTTTTTTTTTTTTTTCTTTTGTTTTGCAGTTTTGCTTGATGGTTTAAGAAGCTTGTTTGAGTGATCTATTTATAGAGAAATTCTAGGAAGTGTGAACGAATGGAAGTGAAGCTTATTATGGGTTGAAAAGTATAAATGGACAAATGGGTAGTTGGTTAATTGATTATTTAATGCTTGTATTTCTGCTTGATTGATTGGTTATTAGATGCCAAATGTACTTTTCTTATTGGTGTGTACATTTACCATTGCAACACTTTGATCATCATCTATGTTACTACCTTGATATATTTTCCAAGTCTCGTGACTAACCATTATTTAGAGCACATTTTACCTGTTGAGCTTCTAGCCTTCTTGCTTAGGTTTCCAGCATTTTTTATATCCATGGTATGGGAGCTGAGAGCTAATATGTTTATCTCGTAAATTCGAATAATTTGATTAATTGTATTAAAACTATCATAATCACCAAATGTACCTTATTAAGTACGCCTATATTACCAACAAGAGTTGGCTCAAGCTCATAGTATTCCAATTTCCTTTAAATACTGATATTATTTCAAACTATCATAATCACCAAATGTACCTTATTAAGCACGCCTATATTATTGAGTGAGTCCGTTTAACCATGAGTTTACCCACTAATTACACAATATTCCAAATATTAAAATATCCAATAACGATTTTTATAGGATTTCAAAAATTGACATGAAAATTAAAAAATTTATCTATATTTCAAACGTCAAATGTTTTAAAACGTATACTTTATACAAAATGTCTAAATAATTTATATCTGTCTCATCATAAGTCTGAACACAATCATATAATACTTTCTCATATGATTCATTACATTATGAGTATCCCACATGGTGGTGTTAAACTGTTAACAATGAATTTTAAAAAAAAAAAAAAAATTAAAGATGAATCAAGACCTTTGTAAAACTAAAAGTAAAAAGTGTTACAAAAATGAGTGATAAACAGAAAATATTGAGTAGAGCATAGAAAAACGAAAGTATTACAATTTACAAGTATAAAAGATTGAAAAGTCAATACTCACTACTTTGAAGGCTAGTACAATACCAAATTTTATCCCTCTTTATTCATTAAAACAACTGGTGGCACGCAGCCTTGCTATGCCTTTCATTAATCCTTTTCATAAATTTATTTCAAGATAAAGATGGTTAGCCTTTGCTATTAAAAAAATACATGGTGGTTTTTGGTTTATGCATCAAAATAGATTCCAATTCATGAAATGGAGGAATATACACTTTGAAAGTATCAACTATTATCACAATGCTTAACAATCAAAGAATTATTATACCACTAGTACGTAGTTGAATTGTAATGTTTAAGTTTAACAACAAATGAATAAATGATGCTTTAACAGTGTTCAAGTGACTCGTAATACGTCCTATATTTACTGCGAGTAACTTATCAATGAGCTATCAAAACATTTCTTTAATATCCATTCTATTTAATTTGTAGACTCTTTTTTCGAATAAAATTTGTTCTTAATAAACATCACTTTAAATATGGAAGTTATTGTTTACGTACCCTTCCCATATAATACATTATACATGTAGTGTCCACATTGTTAAAAGATGAGAGAATTAATTAATTCAACACTTTTTAGCCTTAAAGGCTAGGGTTATTCCTTATCATATGATTTTGGGATGAAAATTTCTTACCTTTGTAAAGTAGACTTTCTCTTTTAGTGACAGGCTCGATCAACCCTTTCCTATTAACATGGATGTTTCTAAATAAGTTTTTCAAATAGGAATCCTGAAGGTTTCTTATCTTTCATACGGAGTATATCCTTTGAATAATTTTGACACAAATTGAAATTTATTCCGAATACAATTAACAACTAACAAGTGACAAGTGTAACCTAGCGTTTGATCAAAGTACCATCAAGGCATCAATTGTTAATCATGTCAAGGTCTTTTCCAAGAGGTTATTTGATGACCATAATGTCATTACTAGTGTTAATTAAATTGCATTGTTAATTAATTTCTAATGCTTCCTTAATTGGACCTACTAATATAAAGCTGAAAACTACCCATAATTAAGTACATAACTCTTAAGGGTACATAGCATATTTGAAAGTTTAAATTCTTGTTTTGAGAAAATGCGATGTTGTTGAAGGCAATTCAATTGTGATAGGAAATAGGAACAAAAGTAAAGAAACCACGGCAGTGTCATTTTCAAATGTAATCAATGGGATGGCATCAAGTCTCAACTGTCCATTAATTACCCATCTCTAGATTTCTCTTGTGGGGCTTTAATTTGGATCTTGAAACTCTATAATATGAACCCAATTGAATAGTAAGGTTCCATTATGTATACCTCGCTCATTTTATTCACTTATAAAGATGACAGTCGGTAAATTTCAAGATTAAATAAATAAACATTATACATGATTTTAATTTTCGTAAGTATAATAAAGGTGGCTATTGAAAATAACATAAACGATATAACTAAACAATTTTAAAATCATCAAAAATCGTCATGAGATTTTATGTTCTACGTATTTATTGTAAATGTGTGAAATAATCAAATACTCCGTACTACTTTTGTTTGCTCTTTAATTTGATTAAAGGATACCATTATTGTTCATCATATATAGATGTGTATGTACATTGAATTGGGGCTAGAGTAAGGTCTTCCATGTTGAATATAATCCAAGGTTTTTTTTATTACACTTAGATCTTTTGTCATAAATTTGTGGCCTGGACTTGTAGTCCAAAAACATATGGATTTCATTGAATAAAAAAATTGAATTGTATTATTGTCGATCAACTTTTCCTGTACAATATTTAAAAAAACATATCATGCATGCATGCATGCATGTAATAAGTTTGCACATGAGAGCAAATCAACTTTCATGTCATGGTCTACATTATTGGAATTTGAGGCTCAAAGAAAGCAAAATGCAATTACGTATACGTGTAATATGAACATTAAAGTACTAGTAGAGCTGTTGTAGGTTGCGAAGATGACAATACATTGGCCAAGAATTTTGATTGAACTAACCAACCATACTTGGGTTTGTATTTATTATTGTAGTTTTCAACATAGGTTACAATGTTACCTAGCAACAACCTATAGTTGGTTTAGTACGAACACAAAGATGGGCCTTGCTGTCAGTATTAGAACTAGGCCCATGGGCTATGACCTAACTGCAAGCTTCCAATTTACATTTTTAACTAAGATAGACCGATAGATGAAGAGGTTGCAAAATTATATATACTAAGGGTCTGTTCTGATTTACGGAAAACAACTGAAGTGAACTGAATTGAACTAATTAGAGCTAAAACGGATTATTTTTGAGAGAAATTAGGAACTAAACTGAACTGATTGGAGCTGAACTGAACTGAATTGAAATTAAGCTGAATAGAACAGACCCTTAATGTGCAAGAAACATGACACTTGTAGATAACTTTCAAAGTCACACCACCAACAAAATGTGTATGTGCATAAAGATCTAATGTTTGTCAAAGTTAGATAATCTATATCCTATCTGTCTCAAAACTAGAGATAATAGACAAAACACAAAATAGACTATATTGTACATTTAATTAGTTGAGAATTGCATTACTTAATCAAAACAGACGACTATATTGTACATTTTGTTGGGAATTGCTTGATCATCTTCGAGTTTGGGCAGAAAAATATAACTTGATTATTGTAGCCCCCCCTCTTGAGGTCTAGAGGTTTGCTTAAGTTTGGATAAACTATGTTGAAACCATTCATTCTCTTTATGTGCTACTAAAGTTCCTAGATAGCTAATTAGCACCCTAATTCAATTTACTTCATTGATACTTACAATTCCGAGTTTTGCGAGAGTACATTTACTGTTGATCGAGGCATCTTCAACTTGGACAATAACGAATTAAAATTGAGCCAATATCATGTTTATATATCCCAAAGTTTCCAATTATTATACCTCTACGACATACACCAAAATAAATGCAAAAATGTATTTTTGATTCCCCCTTCTAACATACGGAGTATGTGATAAATAGTTTTGACAATTAAAATTACTTACATATTGTTGCATTATTAAAGACATTCTCTTCAATTCATAATTATGCCATAGTATGTATGTCATAGTATGTATACCAATTATTAATTGGTTGTTCTAATGGTGATTGAGGCTGCATGCCTGCACTTGGTAGGAAGGACCGCAGGTTTGATCCCCTGCAACAACGAACAATTGGGAGGGGATTGAAACTTAACCCTAATACCGGATTAGTCCACATGGAGAACAGGTGGGTGCTAGAGACTAGAGAGTAAGATCGATTCATGGTGTACACCAACCGTATGTCAATAAACGTATTATTGTTTGTTACTCTATATAGTAATATGTATGTTTCATTTTTAGTTGAAAAGTACGAAGCTAGATAATTGATCTTGACTGCTTTCCATTAATGAATATGTGAGAGTCAAAGTTTGCAAACCCTAACTGCTTCCCATTAATTAAGATCATGTACAAAACATGACAATGTGAAATCCTGTTAATTTCATTGAATCGATGTAATTAACATTTGGGCCTTTTTTGCCACCTTTTACTTATAAGGTCTTTCAACGCAAAAAAGTCCACTTAAGTGGTTCTTTTTAAACAAATTTTGCGTATTATAAATATACATAAACTTGTAATTTTTTTTTCCAAGCAACAATTGAACATATAATTAGTAAAACGTAATCAATTAACCTATACTAAAAGCAAATCCTTCCATGACACTTGTCATTACCTTGTGAAAAATTTTCCCGCCTTTTTCGCTTATCCTTTTTTTTTTTTTTTTTTTTTTTTGTGCAAAATCTTAAAGTAAACTATTTATACCTTGTATAATTTCTTACCAGTTTGACAATCATATTCCATATATACTCAAATTGAATATTTTTGAATATCTTTTATATACTTTATATTTTGAAATATATAATTGTCAAAATTATTTAACAATCGTGCATTGCACGGGATTTTAACCTAGTACTAGAATACTGATAAAAATATTTGTTGCAAAGTTAGAGGATAGAAGCTAAGGCATAGTCAATTTCAAATTCTTTTCATTCATAATACTAAAACAATTTTGTCACCAAAGATTGAATACTCATTATTTCGCCCAATGAAAGGGACCTCAAAAGTGGATTTTATTTTTTCTAATATAGTAAAATAGGTTGGGAATATATGTTAAATAAATTAAAGAATAGTAATTAACTAGTTTAGTCATGCGTTGCACGGATTAAATAACTATTATTTGTCTAAAATATTTGTCAAATCTTTATTATTCAAAAACAATGTAATCATAATCTCATTAATTTTGAAAGAAGTATTGTATTTATTTAGTCTTGAAACTTAGGAGAAAAAAGTAGGAAAAAAACGGATAAGTCAAAAATAGTTTAGGTAGGAAAATTTTGTGTCTATTAACGACGTCAACATGTTCTGTTGTATAGTTTAGATGATATGTAATTCCGACTCCGACTCCCTCATTTACCAAATCATGTGTTGTGTCTTATCGTGACATACATAACATGGCATATCATTCAGATATAAAACTAGCTTTAGATGTGTGCATTTTAATTTATTTATCTGCTTGAAGTTTTTTCCAAATTTCATGTTTTTTTCAACAAATCTTTGATTGAGTTTTCTCTAAAAAATCGAGACATGCTTAAAGAATGATGATTCTTGAAAGCTTTAATTTCTTTAATTTGCCTTACAGAAACTTGATGTCTTTTAACCTTATCTATCCTTTTAAATGCTCTTAATCAAGTATACATGAACGTAAGACTGTTGTTATGGTTAAAATGCATTTTAAAAAGTGTTTTTTTACGTTCCATATATGTAATTAGAAAGTTAATTATGACAATTTATGTGTTAGTTTTGCTAAAAATATTAATCTTTATTATTGCAAAATAATTAATCAATCTGTGATAATCAATCTGCTATTCATATAGCAAAGAATCTAGTTCATCATGAACGCACAAAACATATTGAGATTGATGTTCATTTTACTAGAGATAAAGTACTTGAGGGTCTACTAGAGCTGCGATATCTTCCTACTCATCAGCAGTTGGCTGATGTCTTTACTAAGGCTCTCTTTGGTCCTCAATTTAGGAGTTTGTTGTCCAAGCTTGGTCTTACTGATTCCTCAGCTACCCCAAGCTTGAGAGGGGGGGGGGGGTTATTGGTGATACCCATGCTACTGCTTTCGATCAGCTCAAGTCACATCTAGCTAAGGAGCTTTTTGCAATGCTCATATCAAGTGTTCTGGAAACACCTAGATAGATCTAGATTTTTCTTTAGTTTGTTACGAGCTAAAGTCCAGCTCAGCATTCTGTACTGTTACAACAGAATGCTAGGTCAGAATTATGTTACAACAAAATTTTGTTGTATTATAGTTAATATTATTTGACAAATTTCTAGAAAAGAAATCAAAATCTGGAAAAACTTTGGGAGAAAATGAAGAACAATCTAAGTTTAATTAGAGAAATTTTATTGAAGATATTTTGTGTATGAATATCTTACAAAGAATAAGCCTATTTATATTAACAGCAAATAAACTAGAAGCTTCCTAATTCTGTTACAAACAGAATTAGTTTGTTATAACAAACTAAGCTGACGTGGCTTAGAATGCCAACTCAGCTATCACCAACATTATTTGATGTAATAAAAATTCTGTTACAAACAGAATTAGTTTGTTATAACAAACTAAGCTGACGTGGCTTAGAATGCCAACTCAGCTATCACCAACATTATTTGATGTAATAAATTTGTATACTTAGCTATAAATCGTCTTAGGGCCTGTTCTCATTGACTGAACTAAGCTAAATTGAACTGAACTGAACTCAGCTGAATTAAACTGAAATGAATATTTTATAAGAGAAGGAAATTAGGAGCTGAATTGAGGGTGAATTGAACTCAGCTGAACTGAACTGAATTGAACTGAACTGAACTGAATTTCAACGTAAGAGAACAGGCCCTTAGAGTTGTACATTTCTTCATTCAATCAATATAAAATTCTTTCCCAAAATTCTCTCTCTAAGAATCTCTTTGAATTCTCTCTAGAATTCCATTAGAAAACTGAGTTAGTTGAAGAAATTCTGATGACTTTGCAGAATTCAGCCGTTTATTTATGGTTGAAATGTACGAAGCTAGATAAAACTTTGAAGACTCATTTAAAATCCCAATATTTATAAGAAAATTCATACGTACCTTTACAAAATTTTCTTTTGAGAAATAAAAACGGAAATGTAAATAATAAAAATGTTCTAGATACTCAAAACATAGTAGATAGTAGTAGATAGTAGATAGTAGTTGATACTACAAAAGACTTGTTATTTTCGAAATTAATCCATATAAGATATAACATAATAAGTAAATTGGCAAAAGAATTGTTTTTTTCAATATTATTCCATATAAGAAAAGCAAAAGACTTGTTCTTTTCGTTATTAATTGATAGATCCATGTAACCTAATTACATAAGCAAATCAATTGCGTATAACTAATAACTTCATATAACAATTAATAACATCAAAGAAAAAACCCAAGTCAATTACATTTGTTTAGTCCTAATAGTACGTACATACCATAGTATTGTGTTTGACTTTGTACTGTAATAGGCTTGCACAACAGTTGAGCTATGCTTGTCACAATGCAACATGTAAAGTCATTTTATAAATTTAATGGGTGGATAATTAACATAGTTTTATCTGTGCAATTTGACAAGTTTTAATGTATAAACTTGCTCAAAGAAAGTTTAATTTTTTTACTGTAATATCTTGGGGATGATACTCAAAGTCTCAAAGCCCTAAGATGAAACAAAGTTTTAAGGAAATATGATAGCGAGGATTTGATCTGGCCAAAGAATATTGGCGTTGATGTATGATACTTATGCAGAAAAATGCTAAGTTCAATTCGCGTAATAATAATTGATTAGTTTTTTTTTTTGGTGCTTAGAGAGCCACAAGGGCGGGGGTGATCGAGAATCGATCCCAAGATCTCCTGGAATCGGGAGGGAAGCTCTAACCATTTGAGCTATCCGTCACTCTCAATTATCATTGATTAGTAATAAAATTAAACTTAGCTTAAAATTTAAGAAGACACTTTAAAAAGTAAGCTTTCTAAGATTATTTCAATATACTTAAAATATTTATACTCCTTAGACCGGAGCATATATTAACTGATACATTCTTGCTACAAAACAACCTCATACGACATCATACTAAACTTCAACACATATTACATAATTCAAATGAAAACTTAATACTCTGGTACGAAATCCGGCTCCAATCCATCTCCAACGATCCAACTTTATTCATCCTCACAACATTTCTAGAGTTTTAGATCGAACCTTAATTGGCTTGCTCTCCTTTCTCTTAGTGAACCCTGCATCGAATTTATACACACAACTCATTAGAATTAAGTGTAAGTCTTAGAAGACGTACATAAAATAAGTGTAATTAAATCTATAACATGATTAACATCAAGCTAATTATGATGAAGTCATGTTTGTCACATTATAAATATTATGTACGTAGTAGTAATGTAGTATGTACCTTTTTTTGTACATGTAACGAAGTAAACTTATATGATTTAAACCTTTTTAATTAAATGGTAAAAATATGGCATTTTACTAGTAACTTCTTAAAAAAAATGAGAGAGTTTGAAAAATTACGTGGAGCAATCAGTAGAAGGGTCAAGCTTGTATGGAATGTTAACCCCACACTTAGAAGGAATAGAAGAAGCCAACCCAAGGTTGACATTTGGCATAGCCTTAGCTGCTGATTTAAGACACTGGCAAACCATCTGACGGTCAGGAGTGGTCTGAGCCGCGGAATTAAGGGACCTAATTCCGGAGCAACAACCACCAGGTGGGGCACCTTGGCCGCTCCCTCTCTGGAGGTAGTCAAGACATGGAGAGAGGCTAGTGGCCACGGTCCCACAAGTGACCGCGGCCATAGTAGCCCGTGGTGTAACAACCACTAGAGCCATGAAAAAAACAACATAAACTACATGGTTGTAGTTAGCCATATTGTGTGTATTATGGCTAATAATGACTAATGAGAAACTTCCTTTGAAAATGTAAATTTATGATTTTCAAAGAAAATGAGAGATTGATTTGGTAAGTTGAAATGTGGGGATTGAATGGAAAAGGTCCAGGGGTTATATAGGCAAAAGTTGGAGGAATTATTGAGGTGAAATGGTGAATTGACAGTACTTGTGGTAGTTGATAATAAATTACTAATCAATGCTAGTGATAATTTTTGGTACTACCATAATTTTTAGTAGGTATGTGTCACCTTGTAAAATTTTTAAAGAAATTTAGAAAAATATTGTATATATGATATGAAAATAGAAAATACATTTACTATGGACCTATGGTAGTACAACATCAAATGGTTGATGATTAAAAAGTGATAGTTGCACAAGAGGATACTTGTATATGAGATGGTGAAATGAGTAACTAAAAGTGCTAAACTAAAAGCGCTAAACTTAAAGTTATACGGATATCTTGTATTGATCGAGTTGAATTGTACTTATTTTTTAAATAGAGAACTTCTTTAGTATATCACTTACTCTAGTGTGCTTTGTGACGTTGTGCACTACATTTATAGGAGTTATACAACAATCACTTGTAGCAGCTTGTAACATTTAATCAACTAGTCTCAAAGTAAATTAGATGAAGAATTGCACATTGATGCTATAGATTATTGTTGTTGGTGTTGTAACAAATCTAACAATGACGATTTATTAATGATGATTTTCATTTTTCCTTATAAAATTGTCGAAGTATCATATCACCTAAGTGACCTAACACACCAATATCGCAATAGTAGAATTTAATGAACTCTATATATGCATAGGATGATAGGAAGTCTAGGAACTAGGAAGCTACATAGCAATTAGACTATACGAGGATCTTCTTTTAATTTACTCCTACCTCACCGCCTCATAAATGTTTTTTTTGACTAAATTTGATAACCTAACATCTAAAAATTATTGTGGAATAATTTGCTATACCTTATTTATTCAGCCACTCTAATAATATTGGAGTAATAATTAACGTGTAAAAATATCTCAACTCCTTTTAACACTCACAAAAAAACTGTTAAGAACTAAACGTTGTATTTTTTTAAAATTCTTTTTTTGGTCAAATTTGTTTAGAATAAAACAAAGCATATTAACAATTCTCATTAGTTAATAAAAAAAACGGGTTGTGATTTGATTTAATACAATGGTCACAATTTTATTGTGGCTATTTGAAAAATGTCCATTATTAACATGCACCTTTAGACCACTTGTTTGACCAACATGCAATCCACGAAAAGCAAAAAAGTTACACATTATTGAGTTTGCTTTTTTTTTTTTCATCCCTTACTCGACCATTGCTTACAAAGCAATTTTCCATTAATTTTTATCCTACTATGCAAAACGATACATGCTACAAAAAGAAACACTAACATAAACAAACAATTGCAATACGAAAAATCTACAAAATATGACCAATAAAATTGAAATCAACAAAAAATTCTAATGTCCAAAACCAACCAAACTGTTATTCACCCTAGAGATCGACATAGTTCATCGAAGGAAGACTCATACTAGCGTCATCGATCAATCTCGAACATCGAAACAGTTTAGGAAACCAATCTGCTTCAATTTCTTGTGAATACACTTCAACGTTATTCTTGCATACACCTTTAAGCTATGATTGAACTTGTTCACCTTCACAACATCATGTGATACATCATTGCTCTTATTCTTCTTAGCATCAATAATCATCCTTTCGAGTTGGATTACGTGACTCGTGCATTCCTTAGTAGCAAGAGTGATTTCTTTTCTATTGTCGGTACCTCTAAGCTCCGAACACATTGTCAAGATACCGGCGCTATTAATAGTGAATGTAACATCGAAGTTAGGCCCTTTTGCTGGTGCTTTAGGAAGGTCAGTGAGAGTAAACTTGCCTAAGAAGTTGTTATCCTTGATCATGTGTTTCTCACCTTCATACACCGCGAATCTTGCAGCTTTCTGGTTGTTGTAGACAGTCGTGTACACCTTAGACACCTCGATTGGTAAACTTGCATTCTTTGAAACCATTACATTCATCTTTTCACCATAAACCTCAATACCGAGACTTGTTGGGACTAAGTCGACGACCTCAGATCTTATAGCTTTTCGCTTAGTAGCCAGCATTTCGGAGATGATTGTTGCTCCATAAGCAACTACTTCATCAGGGTTAATGTCTTTAAAGAGCTTAACATCCTTAAAATAGTCCTGCAACATTTCCTGCACTTTCGGAATCTTAGATGATCCACCAACAAGTATAACAGAGTTAATTTCGTTCAATTTTGTAGAACTTTTTTCCACACACTCAGCCACACAACATATACTTCTTTTGAACACATTCATACTCAACTTCTCAAGAAGTCGACGACTTACAAGAGAATAGAAATCAGTGTTCTCGAAGAGACAATCGATTTCGATTGTAGTCACAAGAGCCCATGACAGCACTCTCTTAGCTCTCTCACACGCAGCTCTCAACCTCGCAACAGCCCTTTCATTGTGACTCATGTCCTTACCATGCTTCCTTCGAAACACTTCCATAAAGTGCTCCAACAGTCCTTTGTCGATATCATCTCCACCAATGCTAGCTTCACCTTTGGTAGCCATGACCTCAAATTTATTCGACCATATATTAACCATTGACACATCTAATTTGTCCCCGCCAAAGTCAAACACCACAACATTATGTCCATACAACCTTATGTCCTGCTTTTTTCTGTTAAAAGCATACGCGACTGCAGCTGCCACTGGCTCATTGATAAGACGAATAACCTCAAGTCCAGCAAGCTCCCCAGCAGATTTGGTTGCCTGCCTTTGTGACACATTAAAATTTGCTGGGACAGTTATAACCGCGCTTGTTACTTTCGAGCCAAGATAAGACTCTGCAGTCTCTTTTAACTTCTTTAGCACCATAGCAGAGATATCCTCTGCAGAATACTGCACCTCTTCGCCATTGTAGGTGACCGCGATCATAGGCTTCGACTGATTACCAACAACCTTAAACGGCCAGAAACTCTTGTACAGCCCTACTACTGGATCACTATATTTCCTTCCAATCACCCTTTTTGCACCTATTATACATCACATACAAACAACATTTATATACTAGATAAAAAAAAAAAATGCAAATCTTATAAAGTAGCACATACAATTTTCCATAAATTCTCATTTTATATACATAAATTTTCAACTTATATAATTATAAAACATACTCTGTATTGTCCATATATTATTAGTTTAAGTTTTGCATTGACATGCGTAAATTGAAAATCCATGTAAAGCTATGAAATGAAGAATGCAAAAACTCTATGTATGATATTTGAGTTAGATGCATAACATTAACAATGTAACACTAATTTAATACTATTATCAAACTATCTATGACACTTTGTAATGCAATGTTTAATTTAATTTATCTTTATGATCACATATTCACATTAGAGTAAAACAATCATGAAATATTAATATCTATAATGTACTAAATACTTAAAAGATTTCGCTAAAATTGAATAAAAGTGAAAGTGCTAATATCACAACAAGAATTATACAGACCGTAGATGGTGGTGGTAGGGTGTGAACCAATTCGAGCCTTGGCCGAATCACCGACGAGGGTCTCGCCTTTGGTAAAAGAGACGCAAGAGGGTGTGGTTCCGTTGCCTTTGTTATTAGGAACAATCTTAACACCACCATTTTGCCATACACCTACACATGAGTACATAGCACCAAGATCAATCCCGATCGCCCCGTTCAAGTGTTCCTTTTTTGGCACAGGTAAAACTAAGGAATCACAAACAACACAAAACATAACAATGATTAGAAATTGTAACACTTATTCTACTCTAATAGAATGTCAACCAAATTTGCACAAATTCATGAAATGACCATTTAACATAAGGATTTAGGTTAAAGAATTAGAAGAATTTTGTTTTATAAAACTTTAGGTAACAATAATCAATTGAACATGATAATCACAATAAATAATTTCATTAATTGGTACTACATTAAACAAGTATGTATAATAAAAACAATTAACAAAGGAAAATGATTATACCCTTATTATTCTTCTTATGAGTTTTCATTCTTCTTAATCAATTGGCTTTTAGTAGGGTATATTTTCTCTCTAATACTGTGTTATCTCACTGAATTTTTTTAATTTTTTTTACTAGTTCGCTCACATTAAACTATCTTATAGTAGTAGAGTTTAGAAGAGAGGTTCGTTGCAATTCTAAAGGGAAGTTAGAAATTCAGCACAATTGAAGGAGATTTTCGAGGATTTATGATATTATAAAATACAATAATACTTCAAATTTGGAGTTTTGTTAGACCTTAGAACGGTATTTAGGGAAACTTAGAATATGTAGTTAAACACGATGAAGTGTAAATGGATAATTATAAAGAATATGGACGCTTTATTGTACATATAACATATCAATCAATCAATATCAATCAATAAATCTATACTAAACTCTTCAAAAAAAAAAAATAATAATCTATACTAAGGGCCAGTTCATATTTACTAAATTGAGCTGAACTGAACTGAACTGAACTGATTGGAGTTGAACTGAACTGAACTGAACTGAACTGAACTGAACTGAACTGAGCTGAAATGAATATTTTATGTGAGAGGGAAATTAAGAGCTGAACTGAACTGAACTGAACTGATTGGAACTGAACTGAACTGATTGGAGCTGAACTGAACTGAACTGAACTGAAATTAAGTAAATGTGAACAGGCCCTAAAGGTGAATCTCAAATTATACTGTCATTTTGTGATAAAATAATTCAATAAAAATTCTACTAATCAACAAATAAGGAAATGTATAAACTACCTAACAAGTGTTAAAAAGCCCTAGCCTCTCTTTTCTCTCTTCTCTCTCTAAAACCCTAGCCTCCATTGTTGAATTTTGAAGGGGCTTTCATCGGATTTACCGGTGGAAAGCCCCAATCGTTTTTTTTTTTTTTTTTTTTTTTCTCTTGCTTTAGGTTTATATTAGTTCTTCCTCTTCTAAGAGGAATATTTCTCCCTCGAAAGACAAGGTTTTTCTTCCTCTTTAGGAGAATTTGGCTCCTTCGAAAGACCGGTTTTTCTTCTCTCTTATGAGGGAGGATTGCTTTTTTATTTCATGGATTGGTATAGAGTTGTTTCATGGGTAAAATTTTGTGTGGGGATTGAAAAAGAGATTAATATTTCGACAACATCAGACGAAAATTTTCTGCACGGCGGCTACAACAGATAGATAGACTCCCTCGCCGAAGAAGGCTGTGAATCACAGCGATATGAAAGAGGGTATGAAGAATATACGCTTTGCAACAACGATCGTAGCTTTGCTTACGGAATGTTTTCACTTGATTCAATTATTATGTATTTGTTAGATCTAAATCTCTTTGTAGATGTCATATGACTTATTTATAAATCAATTTTATTTCAAAAAAAAAGGAAATGTATAAACTAAACTCAATTTTTTAAAAAAAAATTACTCCATATTATACATAATAATTTCTTATAGAATTAATTTTAGTACTATAAATTCAAAAGGCGAGACATATTTATGTGTCAATTAACTTCATAAAAGTTTAATTATTATAATAGTATTTGAATTAATTTCAATGAATATTACAAGAAGGGGGGCTTGAATTGTAGTATGACAGATTTGTCAAACTTTTTGCGGAAATAAAAACAAGTAAGCTAAAGGAACTGAAAGTGCAAGAAAGATTTTACTTGGAAAATTCCTTGGCCCTAAACAAGGAGAAAAACCACGACCACTTAGGATTTTAGGAAAAGAATATCACTAGAATAGGACAAAAGACCTATTACAAACTAAAGATTCTAACTTTATTACTTTAAGTTCCTCAACGAACTTAAAGCCCTAAATAAAAATACACTTATATGACATCATTATAGTCGAATCACATCATTTCAATACACTTATATGACATCATTATAGTCAAATCACATCATTTTAATACGCTTATATGACATCATTATAAATATATGACATCACTATAGTCGAGTCACATCACATCACATTATTACACTTATATGACATCACTATATTTCATGAATTTCAAAATAGAGTCAAAACTCATTCTTGGTACTTTATGGATATCTCTATCGGTGTCTTATATTTCAAACCTCCTTATATGACCCCAGGAGTCATCCAATACATTCAGTTCATTTTTTGAAAAAAAAAGTCAAAAACTAATTCGAAATCGTGTATTATAGCCTTCAATTTTGGACAATTTTCCACTTATTTTGACCCGAAAATAAAAATTGCTGAGATGCTTACCATGGACCCTAATACACCCCGGGAGTCTATTTGGGTGGGTGCAAGTGTGCAACCATCCAATATGCCTTTAAATAGTCAATTTACCCGTTCCAAACTTGCACCGATTTCGTGAACTCAAACCTACCACGGACATTTATGACAACATATAATAGTCATATATGGTTCCAAACGGTGTTATATGACCCTAACATGTATAACCTAGGGTCTCAAGACTTTTCGCCACCGGGTCCCGTAACCCCAATAATTCTTCAAAAAGCGTGGATAATAGCCTTCAATTTTGGAATTTTTTAACCTATTTTTCGCCCAGAAATAAAAATTGCCGAAATGTTTACCATGGTCCCAAATATCCTCCGAGAGTCCAATTAGGTGGGTGGAACCATTCAATATGCCTTAAAACGGTCAATTAACCCGTTCGAAACTTGCACCTATTTCATGAATTGAAGCGTACCACGGACATTTTTGACAACATTTACTGGTCATATATGGTTCCAAAAGTCATTATATATGACCCTAAGATGTATCCCCAAGGGTCTCAAGACTTTTTGCCACCGGATCCCATAACATCAAAAATTCCTCAAAAAGCATGGCTAATAGCCTTCAATTTTTGAATTTATTTTTACCTTTTTTCGCCCGAAAATAAAAATTGTCGAGATTTTTAACATGGTCCTAATACCCTCCAGGAGTCTAATTGGGTGGGTGGAACCATCCATATGCCTTAAAACGGTCAATTTACTCGTTTTCGTACACGCCTCTTGGATTGGCTATAAGCTTTCACATGGCCTATACGTAGCTGGATAATGGTCATATATGGATTGAAACAATATTATCTGACCCCGGGATGCATCCAGTAATGTTCCCTGAAATTCCGACACCGGGTCCCGACACCTCCTAAGTCGCTCCGATTTCGTGTATTATAGCCTTCATATTTTCCATTCGTATATCATATTTTCCATCCGTGTATCAAAAAGCAACGTCGCTATGAACGCTTGGCTGCCACAAGCCAGTTATCCCTGTAGTAACTTTTCTGACAACTCTAGCTTAAAATTCAAAAGGTCTAAAGGATCGTTAGGCCACGCTTTCACAGTTCGAATTCGTATTGAAAATTAGAATCAAACGAGCTTTTACCCTTCTGTTTATTTATGCAATTGACTCGATTTCTTCGTTTTATTTTGATTGATTTTTACTATCTTCTACGTTTAAAAAAAAAAAAAAATTGATTCAATTGGGTTCTTCGAATTCATTTATTTGCCATTCAAAAGTCTTATCTGCAATTCAATTTGAATTTCTCTTTTACCTTCAATTCCCTAATTAATTCGTTATTCCGATTTCTTGTTGTTCCCTTTTTAGTTTTCTTTAATTTAGGGTTTTGTTATGGTTATATTGATCTAGGTTTACAATTTGCAGTAAACTGAACCTGAGATTAGGTTAATTTGTCGAATTTGTGCATTTTTATTTTTAATGTAATGTCAATTTTACGTTTTTGCTCTGAATTATGTAGTGATTAAGTTTTCATTTTGCCTTTTGTTATCTCCTAGCGTAACGCCATGATATGATGTTAGAGAGATCCTCACAATATTTGGGGAGTTATTACGCTGGTGATCCGATCTGTATTCCAACTCTACATCATCGATTCCCCGAGATAACCGGGATTTACTCAATCGATGCTGGTTTCGATCAATCTCCAGACTTGAAAAGTTTGTAATTGATTCTTTTACTTATGTTAATTCAGTTGATTAGTGTATATGGATCATTATTTCAATGTTTATTACGTTGCATAAATTTACGATCACTATACTAAAGGACATTAATTGTTATTATGAAGTAGGGCAAAGTAAAGTTGATTAATTCTGATTTCTTGTCCTAGGTGTTGCTAGAACAATCGATTGCTCTGGACTTGTAATTGAATGGGATGCAACTAAAAATGAAGCAGTTATTTTGACTTCGGCAAAACTTCTTTTGTGCTCTGTCCATGAAACTCGAGAAAATGAGGAAATACAAGTTAATAACTGATATCAACTTGGATTGTTGATATCAGGGGCAATACGGTCATTTAGGCAGTTAAATGAAGGGCACGATGGTCCATGCGAATAAACAAAGTAATTTCCCGTTTTATCAGCCCCGTTCTAAAAGTGTTGATGGGTAACGATGTTTTTGACGGAAAGAACAATGTTAAGTCGACGTTAACCCATTTAATTCCACCTTCCCACTCGACATCCACCACCTTCAACCATAACCCTAAGCGGAGGATCCTAATCGGAGATCGTAATCGGAACAAAGGAAATCGCATTTTTTGGTCGAAATCGTCCGTCAACCAGTTGGTCTATGACGAATCGAAGGACAATGGAGCAATGGTGTTGTGAAGCCCTCGATTTTTCCGCAGACTTGTTGGGAATCGAAGGCATGCAATACTAATAGAAATTGATAAATGCCAATGGAATTGATTTCCAAAGTAAGGTACTTGAAATTTTATTAAAATGTCCAATGTTCTTTGATTTTTCTGGTTTTACTACTAAAAGGATTGTTGAGCTCAATAATTTTGCATATTAAATATTAGGATCCAAGTTCTGAGTTGAATTTTCGTTTTCTCTCTTTAAGTTTTGGTTTCTCTCTCTTCCTACCCAGAATTGACAAAATGGAATTTGATTTTAGATATTGTGGTATAATTTGATACTAGTATTTTGATGATTATCGATATGTACTGGAGTATGGGAATGTATATGTGTGAATGTAATTAGGATTTTAACTTGATTTTCTCTCTCCTTGAGTTTTCTTTATTTGATTTCCTCTCTCCTCTTACCCAGATCTGACTGAGTAAAGTAAAGGAAGTGAACGTCGCTAGTCTTGCCGTGAATTGAAGTTCCGTAACACGTTTTAGAAAAGAAATGAAAATAACGGAGTCCAACTCAGCATATGCCATATTTTATGAATATTTTACTAAAAGCTAGGCTATTATTTACAAGACTGCCATTGATATTAACATACAATGTTAATATCTGATATCAATGGGGACAGCCTCCTTCTTGCCGTCTTCATCAGGTATTCTCTTTACTCTTTTTATTTGATGTATTATTTGGAGCAGTTTTTTATTAGCTTAATTTGTTTTAATTATACTATTAGATGAGAATATTACATGTTGATTTGCATAGTGAATAAAGAAGCACATGGGGTTATCAATTTGATTTAATAGTGATATTTCAAGTTTGTTTACGAGCATATATTAATCTCATGGACTTAAAGTTGCATTGACGTTTTTATGTTTATTATTATAAAGTTAAAACTCTAGAGAATTGTATTCAAACTCACAAGCTTGTATTTTTTCAACGATGACTTGTTATCCGGTTATTGTTTTAGTAGCAGTAATATTTTTATGTGTTGACAAAATATATTCTTAAACAGGGTAGTGAAGGAGGACCACTTATTACTGATGATGGATTTGTGGTTGGGATTAACTTTACCGATAAGTACGGTTTTGGCAATCCACTTCCTACTCCAATTATCCTAGCTAGCTTGGATTTGTGGAAGTCTTATAGGTATGATTTGTAATGTTGTCTCATATGTCAATTTTTATGATCAATTCCTTTTGTGTCTACCAAAAAATGTCTTATCCGTTGTTTCTTCCTTTCTACTGTGTTAGTATATTGCATGAATTTTTCTAATCTTCTTAGTTAAAACATGTGTGCATGATTTGTAGTAGTTATAGAGATCTTTGTGTAAAAGGTCCAAAATGTTTCACTAATCTTTAGGTTTTGAATTGATTGATTGAGTACCAAGTGGGTTTCAAATTTTTGATTTCGTCTCACGATTGTTTGCCTATCACTTACCTGCCAAAAGTTGAGATCAATCAATCAAAGCTTGAATCTATATGAACCAAGCAAAAAGATTATTCCATGCGATCATCGATAAAGATTCTCCTCCTTTATCCCTTATGATCCAAAACCTCATCCTCAAGCAAATCCATTTGCTTCATATCTTTCCAAAGTCTTTCCAGCCATGTTATCTTCAGTCTCCCTCGACCTATTAAGCTCCTTGCAATCCTCCCATCTTAACATGTTCTTTCTTAGAAGCCCACCATTTTGTACCATATAGCAACACTATTCTTATAGCTGTCCTATAGAATTTCTTCTTCAACTTTAAAGGGATGCTTTGATCACACAACAGTACAACACGCTAGTTGTTGTTATCCATTTAAGCCAAAAGTTGAGATCACCAATGAAATTTAGTCGTGACTAAAGCGTGCTTACTCATCTTTGTTGGAGATAGATTTAATTTTTGTGGTCTAGCACTATGAAGAAAGAGAATAGCAAGAGAAAGGGATTAAAGATTAAAAGTACAAAGAGAAGAGGAGGAAAGTAAATACAAGTGCGAGCGGTTGTTGAACAAGTAGGAAGGACTCTAAATGTATATTTTTAAATGTTGGGCCTCTTTGGGGTCTAATTCTGTTGGAAGTAAAACACATTACTTAAGCTTAGTGTAGAGAATTTGAGCATGCTTAATTTATATGTATAATTACATATATTTATTTCTATTGCAGGACTGTTGTGCGACCGTGGTTTGGATTTAGCGTGGTTGACTTGCATCAATTGCCTCCTGATGTATGGGAAAGATTTAATGTATCCCCAACTGACTCATATGTTGTTGTCAAAGAGGTGATTAGATGCTTCAATGGTCTCCATATTCTAGTTGTATAATTAAATTTTATTTGCATATCCTGAATGCTGTGAAGGGTGTTATTTCAATATCAGGTATATAAAGGTTCGATTGCTTATGAAAAAGGTGTATGCCCTGGTGATTTAGTTGCTACCTGTAATGGAATTGCGATACATTCTGCCAAGCAGGTATGATATTTTTGAGCCATTGATATATTAAAATTACAGTTTTAAATCATGACAGACATCTCATTCTCTGATGAAGTCCTTTTAAAAAGTAACATAATCAACACAAATTTTCCCAATTTTTAGCTTTTTGGTTGCATTATTACATCTTTGGATCAATTCATATTTTTCCCACTTGAGGGCCTTGTTGAAAAATAGTCAAAATATCCTTTGTTTAAACTTTTTAATGCATATCATACATGAGCAAGATCTTTCCAGTTCATGAGAGTGTGGGTGCTTGATGTGGTTATTTTGCGATCCAGTGTTTGATGTGGTTATTTTGCTTTGCTGCAGAATAATAGACTTTTAGTTCCCTATATATGAGTCCTGGTTTTCAAGCAGTTTGATCTCAAATCCTCAATCCTTTTGCTAATAAATTGAAATGATAAGTTCTTGATAGAGCTTATTAGTATCAATATATTTTCTTATCTTTTCCGTAAAATGGTTAGTTAGGTACTTAGTGATCATCAGAGGGATGGGAATGAACACAAACTACACATAGCAAATTGATTTGTCACATGAAATATTTTTTGCTTCACCCACTTGTTTGCCATGGTTCAGAATTTTGGATTATAGGAAGTGACTTGTTCATATGAAATTTTGCAAATTCTGTTGGACAAATAAAATCATTGGGTTTCTGCAGTTTTAAGCTGTGTGCTATCTATAATTAATGTTCTTTATCCTTGGCAGTATCTCCAGCTATTGTTCGACAGATCCTGTATGGTGACTGCTAGTGGTGACTCTAATATGGTTCAGCAAAGTTTCAAAGTGAGTATGATTAAATACTCTATTGTAGTTCAGTTTTGCATTTCTGGTCAGCATGTTAGTGATATCTTAATTTTGCATCAGGTTGTTATTCAATCAAATGATGGTGATATTGGTGAAATTAGCATCGAAGCTGATAATGTAGCTGTTGTTGACAAGAGGTTTTGTGAATGGTAATCTTCCTTAATATTGATTGGACTTGTTTGGTTAGGGATGTTTTTTATTTTTGGTTGTCCTGTAACAATTACTGTTTTGCTTTCAGTTGGCCTTGTTCAGGAGCTGAGTGGGTATCAAACAAAATTGGATCTCAAAGAAATGAACATAGTTTTGTCTTGGGGGTGGGAGGAAAAAAGGAATATTTTTCGTGAATGGCCATGGTGACTGAAAGAAGTATATGTGGTATAGGGCACTTTGTAGTCAGTTGGTAAGATGTTATAACACACATTATTGGGCTTTTGGAGTTTTGGTGATGAAATCTTGTATAAAATCCTTTTGAAGCACATTTGTAGCTTAATGTGACACCTACTAAAAGTCTAAGAGTGAGATGTGTGCAATGCATAACACTGATATCTATCAACTCTATACTATTTCATTCTTTTCTAGTAAACAAAAAAGATTGTTTTTTAAGGCTTGTTTGTTTTGGAGGTAAATATTGCTATGAAAAGTGAAGTGGTGATGAAAACTATTTTTCAAAAGTGTTAAAAATAAATCTATCTGTATTTAGTATGCCATATTGTTCTCTTAACTCCTTAGTCCTTTTTTTTTTTTTTTGACGGGTTAACTCCTTAGTCCTTACTCTTCATTGATTACTCCTCCTTTTGCTTTATCTCCTTTTTATTGACTTATTCTCATTTTCAGTTTCTCCTCGGTTTTTCACTTTTTCGTAGTCAAACAAATAATTCTTTTTCCACATTAAAGTATGTAGAATATTGTTTTTGATCGAAACATACCAAGCCTTAGAATTACCAAATTGTCTATTTCAAACCAAGCCTTAGAATCACCAAAACGTAAGTATCATATTAAGGGCCTGTTTACATGCACTGAGCTGAACTGCACTGAATTAAACTGAACTGATTGGAGCTGAACTGAACAAGACTGAACTGAATAGAGCTGAAATGAATATATTATGAGAGAAGGAAATTAGGAGCTGAATTGAACTGATTGGAGCTGAACTGAATTGAAATGAACTTATTGGAGCTGAACTAAACTGAAATTAAGTTGAAGTGAACAGGTCCTAAGGGTCTGTTCTGATTGACTTCGCTGAACAGAACTTAACTTATTGGAGCTGAACTGAATATTTTATGAGAGAAGGAAATTAAGAACTAAACTTATTGGAACTGAATTGAACTTATTGAAATTAGACTGAACTGAAAATAATCTGAAGAGAACAAGCCAGTGCAACCAAACCATATTGGGTATCCATAATATCATTAATACCCTCATTTTAAACTGTTAAGTATATAGGCATATAGCTTAAACATCTCAATGGTTAATCATGTGCGCCAAAGACCATTTTCCTTTGTAATAATTGTATCAAACCATTTGGTTGCAGTTAATTATTAGAAACTGAGGAATTAGGACATAATGCTCTTTATGAATAGAATAGTAGAATTATAAAAAAAAGAAGTCTCATCTACTTGTACTTAAAAGATGGGCATGGGCCGTGCCGGCACGCGGGCGGCACGGGCCCGGCACGATTCCGGCACGGCCCAGCACGGCACGGTCGCCGGCACGGCGGCCCACCTGTGGGCCGTGGGCCGTGCCGTGCCGTGAACAAAAATATGGGAATCGGCACGAGCACGGCACGAGGCACGGTGACCGGCCCGTGGGTCGGCACGCAGGCACGACATGTGGCACGGCCTGGCACGGCACTAGTAATTTAATTTTTATTATATGTATTGTTGTTTTTTTGCTAAATTAATAAAATTATTTATATAAACTTAAACATAATTAGATAAATAATTTATATAACCTTAATTAAAATAAAGTTGTTCAAAACAAAATAATTAACATTAACATAAACATAAACATAAATTAATAACATCATTTATATAAAATTAAGTTGTACTTAAAAATATTTATATATCGTTTTTTATTTACGTTCATTTTTGTAAAAAATAAAAAAAATAAAAAAAGAAAAGTGGCACGGTTGGGCCCGCGGCTCGGCACGGCACGGCCCGCCAGGCACGTGGGCCGTGCCGTGCTGTGCTGTGGGCTGGGTGTGCCAAATTTAGGCACGGCACGGCCCGTCGCTTAGCCGGCACGGCACGCCCACCACCGCGGCACGGCCATGCACGGCCCGCGGCGGCACGGCACGGCCCATTGCCCATCTTTACTTGTACTATAAGGTAAACTTGCAAAATTTTGTTATATAATTTTTTCTTGAATTTGCAAAACATGAGTTTGGTTCATTTAAAGTAATACTACGTACGAAGTATATGATAAGGATTGACCTATGGTCAAGCCTTCTAATATTTGTCTTCTTCATACTGTTATTTTTGTAGATATCTCTTTAAGTAGTTTTAAGTGTATATTTTTTCGCTTATGGTTGTAACCACCTAATCGTAGGTTTTGTAACTCTATAACTTATTATCCACGCTTTTTGAGAAATTTTTGATGTTAAGGGGCTCTGTGGTGAAAAGTTTTGAAATCCTAGGGGATACATTTTAGGGTCATATAATGACATTTGGAACCATATATGACAATTTTATGTTGTAAAAAATGTCCGTGGTAGGCTTGAGTTCACAAAATTGGTGCAGGTACGAAAACGGGTAAATTGACCGTATTAAGGCAAATTAAATGGTTACACCCACCCAATTGGACTCCCGGAGGGTATTAGGGACCATGGTTAACATCTCGTATTTTTTTTTATTTACGGGCGAAAAAAAGTCAACAAATTTCAAAATTGAAGGTTTATCCACGCTTTTTGAGAAATTTAGGATGTTACGAGACTCGGTGGCGAAAAATCTTGATATCCTAGGGGGTAAATCTTAGGGTCATATAATGACATTTAAAACCATATATGACATTATATGTTGTCAAAAATGTCCGTGGTAGGATTAAGTTCACGAAATCGGTGCAATATGAAAACGGGTAAATTGACAGTTTTAAGGCAAATTGGATGGTTCCACCCATCTATTTGGACTCCCGGAGAGTATTAGGGACCGGTTAATATCTCGGCAATTTTTTTTGCGGGCGAAAAAAGGTCAAAAAATTTCAAATTTTAAGGCTATTTTCCACACTTTTTAAGGAAATAATTAAGGATGTTACGGAGCTTGGTGGCGTAAAGTCTTGAGATCCTAAGGGATACATCTACTATCTCAGGGTCATATAATGACGTTTGGAACCATATATGACTATTACATGTTGTCAAAAATGTTCGTGGTAGGCTTGAGTTTACGAAATCGGTGCAAGTACGAAACCGGATAAATTAACCGTTTTAAGGCAAATTGGATAGTTCCACCCACCCGATTGGAATCTCGGAGGGTATTAAGGACCATGGTTAACATCTCAGCAATTTTTATTTCCGGGTAGAAAAAGGTCAAAAAATTCCAAAATTGAAAGCTATTATTCACGCTTTTCGAGGAATTTAGGATTTTACGGGGCTCAGTGGCGAAAAGTTTTGAGATCCTCGGTGATACATCTTAGGGTCATATAATGACGTTCGGAACCATATATGACCATTATATGTTGTCAAAAATGTCCGTGGTGAGCTTGAGTTCCCGAAATTGGTGTAGGTACGAAAACAAGTAAATTCAACGTTTTAAGGCAAATTGGATGGTTCCACCCACCCAATTGAACTCCCGTAGGATATTAGGGACCATAGTTAACATCTCAGCAATTTTTATTTTTGTGCAAAAAAAGGTCAAAAATTCCAAAATTGAAGGCTATTATATATCCACTTTTTTTAAGGAATTTTTTATGTTACGGGCTCAATGGCGAAAAGTATTTAGATCCTTGGTTATACATCTTAGGGTCATATAATAACATTTGGAACCATATATGATCATCATATGTTGTCAAAAATGTCCGTGGTGAATTGACCCTTTTAAGGCAAATTGGATGGTTCCACCCACCCAATTGGACTCCCGGAGCTCGGAGGGTATTAGGGACTATGGTTAACATCACGGAAATTTTTATTTCCATGCGATAAAACGTCAAAAACATCCAAAATCAAAGGCTATTATCCACGATTTTTGAGAAATTCTTGATGTTATGGGGCTCGTGGCGAAAGGTCTTGAGATCATAGGTGGTACATCTTAGGGTCATATAATGACGTTTGGAACCATATATGACCATTATATCTTGTTAAAAATGTTTGTGGCAGGTTTGACTTCACGAAATCGGTGCAACTATGAAAACGGGTAAATTGATCTTTTTAAGGCAAATTGGATGGTTACACCCACACAATTGGACACCCGGAGGATATTAGGGACTATGTTTAACATCTCGGCAATTTTAATTTTCGGGTGAAAAAAGGTCAAAAAAATTCCAAAATTGAAGGATTTTATCCACGCTTTTTGAGGAATTTTAGATGTTATGGGGCTCGGTGGCGAAAAGTCTTGAGATCCTTAGTGATTCATCTTGGGGTTATATAATGACGCTTGGAACCATATATGACCATTATATATTGTCAAAAATGACCGTGGTAGGCTTGAGTTCTCGCAATCAGTGCAAGTACGAAAACAAATAAATTGACCGTTTTAAGGCAAACTGGATGGTTCCACCCACACAATTGGACTCCCGTAGGATATTAGGGACCATGGTTAACATCTCGACAATTTTAAATTTCGGGCAAAAAAAAAGAACAATTCCAAACTAGAAGGCTATTATCCACGCTTTTTGAGGAATTTTTGATGTTACGGGGCTCGGTGAAGAAAAGTTTTGAGATCCTAGGGCATAAATCTTAGGGTCATATAATGACGTTTGGAACCATATATGACCATTATATGTTGTCAAAAAAGTATGTGGTATGCTTGAGTTCACGAAATCAATGCAACTACGAAAACAGGTAAATAGATCGTTTTAAGGCAAATTAGATTGCTCCATCCACCCAATTGGACTCCCGTAGGGTACGGTATTAGAGAACATGGTTAACATCTTGGAGATTTTTATTTCCGGGTGAAAAAAAAGTAAAAAAATTCCAAAATTAAAGGTTATAATCCACGCTTTTTGAGTAATTTAGGATTTTACGGGGCTCGGTGGAGAAATGTCTTGATATCCTAGGTGATACATATTAGGGTCATATAATGACGTTTGGAAACATCTATGACAATTAGTCAATTATATGTTGTCAAAAATGTCCGTGGTAGGTTTGAGTTCACGAAATCGGTGCAACTACAAAATTTGGTGAATTGGCCGTTTTAAGGCAAGTTGGAAGGTTCCACCAGCGCCATTGGACACCCATATGGTATTAAGGACCATGGCTAACATCTCGACAATTTTTATTTCCGGGCGAAAAAGTTCAAAAAATTCCAAAGTTGAAGGCTATTATCCACGCTTTTTGAGGAATTTAGGATTTTACGGGGCTCGGCGGCGAAAAGTCTTGAGATCCAAGGTGATACATTTTAGGTTCATATAATGACGTTCGGAACCATATATGACCATTATATGTTGTCAAAATGTCCGTGGTAGGCTTGAGTTCACGAAATTGGTGCAGGTACGAAAACAGGTAAATTGACCGTTTTAAGGAAAATTTGATGGTTCTACCCACCCAATTGGACTCTTGGAGGGTATTAGGGACCATGGTTAACATCTTGGCAATTTTTATTTCCGTGCTTAAAAAGATCAAAAAAATTCAAAAATTAAAGGCTATTATCCACGCTTTTTGAGAAATTTTTTATATAACGGTCTCGATGGCTAAAAGTCTTGAGATCCTTGGTGATACATTTTAGGGTCACATAGTGATTTTTGGAACCATATACGACCATTATATGTTGTCAAAAATGTCTGTGGTAGTCTTGAGTTCACAAAATCGGTGCAAGTATGAAAACAGATAAATTGACCTTTTTAAGGCAAACTGGATGGTTCCACCAACCCAATTGGACTCCCGGAGGGTATGACGGACTGTGGTTAACATCTCGGCAATTTTTAATTCCAGTCGAAAATAGGTTAAAAAATTCCATAATAAAAGCCTATTATCCACGCTTTTTGAGGAATTTTCTATGTTACAGGGCTTAGTGGCGAAAAGTCTTGAGATCCTTGGTGATACATCGTAGGGTCATATAATGACGTTTGGAACCATATATGACCATTATATGTTGTGAAAAATGTCCGTGGTAGCTTGAGTTCACGAAATCGGTGCAATTACGAAAACGAGTAAATTGAACGTTTTAAGGCAAATTGGATGGTTCCACCCACCCAATTGGATTCTCTGAGAGTATTAGGGACCATGGTTAACGTCTCGGAAATTTTTATTTCCAGGAGAATATAGGGATAAAAACTCTAAAATTGAAGACTATTATCCATGCTTTTTGTGGAATTTTTGATGTTACGGAGCTCGGTGACGAAAAGTTTTGAGATTCTAGGGGATACATCTTAGGGTCATATAATGACGTTTGAAACCATATATAACCATTATATGTTGTCAAAAATGTCCATGGTAGGTTTGAGTTCACAAAAGCAGTGCAACTACGAAAACGGGAAATTTGGTTGTTTTGAGGCAAATTTGATGGTTCCACCCACCCAATTGGACTCCCGGAGGGTATTAGAGACCATGGTTAACATCTTGGCAATTTTAATTTTCGGGCGAAAAAAGGTCAAAAAATTCCATAATTGAAGGTTATTATCCACGCTTTTTGAGGAATTTAGGATTTTACAAGGCTCGGTGGCGAAAAGTGTTGAGATCTTATGGGATACATCATAGGGTCATAGAATGACGTTTGGAACCATATATGACCATTATATGTATTCAAAAATGTCCGTGGTAGGATTGAGTTCACGAAATCGGTGCTGGCACAAAAACAGGTAAATTGACCGTTTTAAGGAAAATAAGATGGTTCCATCCACCCAATTGGACTTCCGTAGGGTATTAGGGATCATGTTTAACATCTCGGCAATTTTTATTTCTAGGCGAAATAAGGTCAAAAAAATCCAAAATTGAAGGTTATTATCTACGCTTTTTTAGGAATTTAAGATTTTGAGGGCTTGGTGGCGAAAAGTCTTGAGATCCTAGGTGATACATCTTAGGGTTATATAATGACGTTTGGAACCATATAAGACCATTATATGTTGTCAAAAATGTCTGTGGTAGGTTTGAGTTCACGAAATCGGTGCAACTACGAAAACGGGTAAATGGACTGTTTTAAGACAAATTGGATGGTTCCACCCACCCAATTGGACAATCAGAGGGTATTAGGGACCATGGTTAACATCTCGGAAATTTTTATTTCCAGGAGAAAAAAGGATTAAAATTCCAAAACTGAAGGCTATTATCCATGCTTTTTGTGGAATTTTTGATGTTACGGGACTGGGTGACGAAAAGTTTTGAGATCCTATGGGATACATCTTAGGGTCATATAATGACGTTTGGAACCATATATGACCATTATATGTTGTCAAAAATGTCCTTGGTAGGTTTGAGTTCACGAAATCGGTGTAACTACGAAAACGGGAAATTGACCGTTTTAAGGCAAATTGGATGGTTCCACCCATCCAATTGGACAACCAGAGGGTATTAGGGACCATGGTTAACATCTCAGAAATTTTTATTCACGGGAGAAAAGGGTTAAAAATTCTAAAATTGAAGACTATTATCCACGCTTTTTGTGGAATTTTTGATGTTACTGGGCTCAGTGACGAAAAGTTTTGATATCCTAGGGGATACATCTTAGGGTCATATAATGACGTTTAGAACCATATATGACCTTATATGATGTGAAAAATGTTTGTGGTAGGCTTGAGTTCACGAAATCGGTGCAACTACGAAAACGGGTAAATTGACCGTTTTAAGGCAAATTAGATGGTTCCATCCACCCAATTGGACTCTCGTAGGGTATTAGCGACCATGGTTAACATCTCGGCAATTTTTATTTTCGGCAAAATTGAAGGTTATTATCCATGCTTTTTGAGGAATTTAGGATTTTATGGGGCTTGGCGGCGAAAAGTCTTGAGATCCTAGGAGATACAGTCATATAATGACGTTTGGAACTATATATGACCATTATATGTTGTCAAAAATGTCCGTGGTAGGATTGAGTTCACGAAATCGGTGCAACTACGAAAACGGGTAAATTGACCGTTTTAAGGCAAATTGGATGGTTCCACCCACCCAATTGGACTCCTGGAGGGTATTAGGGACCATGGTTAACATCTCAGAAGTTTTTATTTCCAGTCGATGAATGGTCAAAAAATTCTAAAATTAAAGGCTATTATCCATGCTTTTTGAGTAATTTTTGATGTTATGGGTTCGGTGGCGAGAAATCTTGATATCCTAGGTGATAGATCTTAGGGTTATATAATGACTTGGGGTGATAATGAGATTGAGCTATTCGTGAAATGTTCGAGCTCGATTCGGTCAAAGCTCGGTTTGACAAGGCTCAACTCGAGTTCAAGTTCGGCTCGAAACCTTGACGAGCCGAGCCGAGCAAGTCAAATCTCGGTTCGAAAGCTCATAAACAGGCTCAATTAATTATAAACATAGTGTATTTTGGAAAAATATAAACTTTTTGTTTTTAGTTAAATTTAAGTATGAATATTTAAAATCTGATTAAGATCTATAAATCAAACTATAAACCAAATCTAATTACATGTATTTGTTTAATTTCGGTCCAAAAATAAAAGCCTAGCCTCACATACCTTAAGCCTTTCATATATAAATGACAGGCTAAAGTCGTATCACCTAATCAAAAATAATTACCTAAGTCCACTAGCTTATGCAGATAGGGAAGTAGGGTCGAATCCACAGGGAAACAAGTCTTTCTACTCCTAATTAATTATTATAATCTAAATTATTAAAGTAACCAATATTTTTGTGAATAAAATCTATGCTACGAAGATTATGAGTAAGGAAAGTAATAGAGAAGAAATCAATAATAATAAAGCCTAGGGCATAGGTTCACTAATAAACAATATTCCAAGGTAAAACATAATAATCAATCATCAATGCATTAATTAATCAGATCATAAAGGGTTTTCGCTACGTATTACAATCACAGAATTAATTTACCGGTATTAAATCTCATCTCTCGAATCTCGACCTAACCATTTATAAATTAATCTGCCTATTGAAACTAAGCCTAAACATCAATTCTCATCTCTCGAATCTCGAATCAATATTGCTAAACTCATACAATTAAACCTGGCCAAATCTAATTGCATAGCATTCAAACAATCAATAGGAAACCAATTAGGCATTAACAATTAATAATCATAAAATTACCCCTTCATATTATTTATTAGATCCCCATAAACCCTAGAAAGAGAACTACTCAGACATAATTAAAACTAAACAAAACATAATGATTAAACAAGACATGAAGAAATTGAATGAATAAAAATACTGAGATTAATAAGAGAGAAATCGTACCAAGACGGCGGAATTACAATGGAGTTTAAGGAACAAGAGAGAAATTAAATCTAGAGAGAGAAAGTCTAAGTAGAGAGAGAAGGAATTAAAATCTAGAGTAAGAGAAGTGAAAAGAAGGTCCCTAATCTTGCCTAATAAAATTACATTAATACTAAGCAAGCACTAATCGTTAAACAAACTGAACGGAAATAATCAACTCCTAAGAACTACTCGCGCCCGGTCGGGCAGTGGCTCGCCTGACCGGGCCCGCCTTTTTTTCCTCGTGGAGCCTTCTCGCGCCCGGCCGGGCGCGTGCTCCGGGCGCGGGAACTCTCATGCGTTGCTTCGCCCCGCCCGGCCGGGCGCGCCTTCGGGCGACCCATTAGTGGTCTGGGCGAGGCTTTTGGGCCTCGAGTCTTCCTCCCTTGGGCCTCCGAACTTGGCCCAAGGCCTTAAATCTCCATAACCGAGCCCTTAGTCACCGATTTGCTACCTCCAATCGGTCTTGGGCTATCGAACGTGGTCACGGTCTTCCAACACTTGTAGATGCTCCTCGAAAACCCGGGAAAATGCTCCAAGTACGCAAATTCCTACAAAACTCAAGCAAAACTACCAAAGCACTGGAAAACACAAATCAGTAATAAAAGTGGCTCGTAGGAGCCAAAAACACTACTAATTACGACCAAGGGACGGGGGTAAATATATATATAAAATGAACACATCAATAAACTAAAGAAAAAAAAACCTAACTCCTTTAGTTTCTCTCTCCTACGCTCCCTGCCTCCCCACTTCCCCAGATTGCTTCTAACATGGAAGCTCTTTACTCTCTCCTCTAATCCTCTATTAATCTACTTGCATCAGTAAAAACATTACATCTCCATCTCAGTACCAACCCAGTACACCACCGCTCCACCGACATCCTCATCGTCACCACTAGACCAGACGCTCAGTCACTACACCTCGTCATTGTCGCCTATATCAATCTCCTTAGCTTGTATGTAAAAATAAATTGTAATCAATTATTAGGGTATTGTAAAAGTTAATCGGAATTTGTGTGTATGTAATCCGGTTTGATAAATTGAATTTATGAGTAGTAATTAAAAACATTGGAATCTACAACATTTTTATTTGATTAAATGGTTTAGGAAAAAAAAATCGGATTTAACTGGGCTGTATGGAGTCACGAGCTCGAGCCGAGCTTCAAACCTGCGTATGGAGTCACGAGCTCGAACCGAGCCACGATTTCTAAATCTCGTCGATCTTCGAGCTCAAGCGGAGCCTGATATGAGACAAACGAGCACGAGCCGATCCTACCACTATTCGGGCTCGGCTCGAAGGTTAAGCACCCCGAATAATGACGTTTGGAACCATATATAACCATTATATGTTCTCAAAAATGTCCGTGGTAGATTTGAGTTCACAAAATCAGTACAACTACAAAAACGGGAAAATTGTCGTTTTAAGGGAAATTAGATAGTTCCATCCACCCAATTGGACTCCCGGAGGGTATTAGAGACCATGGTTTACATCTCAGTAATTTTAATTTTCGGGCAAAAAAAGGTTAAAAAATTCCAAAATTGATGGTTATTATTCTCCACGCTTTTTGAGGTTTTTAGGATTTTACGGGGCTCGGTGGCGAAAAGTCTTGAGATCCTAAAGAATACATATTAGGGTCATATAATGACGTTTGGAACCATATATGACCAGTTGTCAAAAATGTCCATGGTAAGATTAATTTCACGAAACCGGTGCAAGTACGAAAACGAGTAAATTGACTGTTTTAAGGAAAATTGGATGATTCCACCGACCCAATTGGACTCCCGGAGGGTATTAGGGACCAAGGTTAACATCTCGGAAATTTTTATTTTCAGGCGATAAAAGGTCCAAAAATTCCAAAATTAAAGGCTATCATCCACGCTTTTTGAATAATTTTTGATGTTACGGGGTTCGGTGGCAAAAAGTTATGAGATCCTAGGGGATACATCTTAGGGGCTTATAATGACGTTTTGAATCATATATGACCATTATATGTTGTCAAAAATGTCCGAGATAGACTTGAGTTCACAAAATCGATGCAAGTACGAAAACAAATAAATTGACCGTTTTAAGGCTAATTGGATGGTTCCACCCACCCAATTGGTCCCGGAGGGTATTAGGGACCATGGTTAACATCTCATCAATTTTTATTTCCGGATGAAAAAAAGGTCGAAAAATTCCAATATAGATGGCTATTATCCACAGTTTTTGAGAAATTTTAATAATTTTATGTTACGAGTATTATTGGCGAAAAGTCTTTAGATCCTTGGTGATACGGTGCAACTACGAAAATGGGTAAATTAGCCGTTTTAAGGCAAATTAGATGGTTCCATCCACCCAATTGGACTCCCATAGGATATTAGGGACCATGGTTAACATCTCTGCAATTTTTATTTCCGTGCGGAAAAAGGTCAAAAAATTCCAAAATTGAAGGCTATTATCCACACTTTTTGAGGAATTTAGGATTTTACGGGGCTTAGTGGCGAAAAGTCTTGAGATCTTACGTGAATATATCTTAGGGTCATATAATGACGTTCGGAACCATATATGACCATTATATGTTGTTACAAATGTCCGTGGTAGGCTTGGGTTCATAAAATTGATGTAGGTACGAAAACGGGTAAATTGACCGTTTTAAGGCAAATTTGATGGTTCCACCCACCCAATTGGACTCCCAGAGGGTATTAGGGACCCTGGTTAACATCTCGGAAATTTTTATTTCCGTGCGTAAAAAGGTAAAAAAAAATTCCAAAATTGAAGGCTATTATCAACGCTTTTTGAAGAATTTTTATGTTACGGCCTTGATGGCGAAAAGTCTTGAGATCATAGGGGGTACATCTTAGGGTCATATAATGATGTTTGGGACCCTATATGACCATTATATGTTGTCAAAAATGCTCGTGGTAGGCTTGAGTTCACGAAATCGATGCAAGTACGAAAACGGTTAGATTTACTGTTTTATGCATATTGGATGGTTCCACCCACCCAATTGGACTCCCGTAGGGTATTAGGGACCATGGTTAACATCTTAGCAATTTTTATTTTAGGGCGAAAAAAGGTCAAAAAATTCCAAAATTTAAGGCTATTATATCCACGCTTTTTGAGGAATTTTTGATGTTAAGGGGCTCGGAGGCGAAAAGTCTTGAGATCCTAGGTGATACGTATTAGGTTCATACAATCTTGACAATTTTTATTTTCGGGCGAAAAAATGTCAAATAATTCCAAAATTGAAGGCTATTGCCTAATCAATGAGAATCATTAACCTTTTCTCTATCTACCTTATATGGTAAACAATAAATAAATTAAAAAAAGCCTTGTTAGTTGCTACTCTTGTAAGTGATAATGTTCTTAGCTTGTTGTGAATATAGGGCTGCAAACGTTTCGGGCCGAGCCGAGTTTTAGTCTGTTCGAATAAGTTTGATAAAAACTATTAGTGATCGAACTATCTCGATCTTGAACGAGCTTTTAAATATCTGGTTCGAGCTGGGCTTGTTAAGAATTTTGCTTGTTCGAGCTTTGTTCACAAACGTACTCATTTGCATTTCGAGTTTAAGTTCGAGCTTGAACGGATCTAAATCGGGTTTGATTAAATAAACGAGCCTTAATTTATCATTACTAAAATGGTTTCTTTCAAATTTTAACACATCCATTTAATTTTATATAAGATGTTTACATTCTTTCTCTAGAAAAAGATGATGGCGGAGTTTTCATTGTTTTACATGATGAAATAATTAGTACTTTTTACAAATATGTATAAAAATCTTATAAATTGACTTAAACAAGTTGTTGATGAACATTACCGAGTCGAACATGATTTTGTTCGAGCTTTGTTCATCTATTTGACGAGCTTAAAATTTTTGTTCAAGTTTGTTTATTAGCTTAACAAATGAGTTTTGACCGAGCTTGTTCGCGAGTAGTTCACAAACGTATCGGCTCATTTACACCCTTATCTGAATACTGATCAACGTATGATAAACAATTAACTGTGTCACACTCAACTATTGGTGACTTTATCCAAAGAAGAAAACACGTTTGAGCCAGAATTAGTATTGTATAAGGCCCTGTTTTCATCAGATTATTTTCAGTTCATTTCAATTCAGGTCAGTTCAGTTCTAATAAGTTCAGTTCAGTTTAGTTCAGCTCCTAATTTCCTTCTCTCATAAAGTATTCATTTCAGCTCAGTTCAGTTCAGTTTAATTTAGCTCTAATATTCAGTTTAGCTCAGTTCAGTCAATGAGAACAAACCCTTAATGTAGAAAAAAATGCTTAGTATTTTATTGATGTCAAACGATGCAGTTCTCATAAGTGTTGCACGGTTGGACCTATTGTAATATTTAGTTGTCAAAAAAAATGTAAGATATTTTTGCCAAATGCCAAACACCCCATAAGTTTGCATCAATTTTACTTTGAGAGTCAAAGTTTGCAAACCTTGACTACTTCCCATTAATGAATATAAGAAGTGCAAAACATGGTAATGTAAAATCCTATTAGCTAGCTACGAGATTGTGTTGTTAGCATGTAAAAGAGAGATAGATTGAAATGCACGACATTGTAACACACTAAACTATTTTGACATTAGAGAAAATAAAGTCATTGTTTGTAATTTGACATAAAAGAAATACTTTATAAAACAACCAATAAAAGAAACTACATTAAGCAACTAAAATGTTCTAAAACAAATTAGGAAGAAAAAAAAACAGAAGATCTTCAATCGAGACCTCATGTACACTACAATGATTTCATTCAATGACTGATCTTGAGCATTAACAATCAAATTACTTCGTATTATCCCATCCAAATACTTTGTATGCACGGCATACTTAAAAATGACATGTATGCATTAGAACCGATACTACATGACTCAATTGCAACTGAACCGTACGAATGGGATGGAGGGACTGACAAAGCCCTTAATACTAGGGCGAACATTTCACTCTTTCTGAATAAAGAAATCCGGAGTTTAGGATAAGTTATTCCTAACTCTATCTTAACACTCAAAAGAAGAATTTAACTCTCTTCTTTCACAAACTGAGTTGTAGCTTCATAATTTCTACTTTTACCATTTTCGCCATAACACGTCAGGAATAAATCAAAAGCTTGATCTTGAGTTAACTATGTAAGATATAATATTTACGCAGTTACACATAATTTGTTATTTTATAATAATTTCACGTAATTTGTTAATGCATAAATAATTTTAATATTATTTGAATATTTCTTATTTTGATAACTAATTTTATTTCAACAATAATACCGATAGATTACACAAGCTTGAATTAGATATATATATATAATATTATATAAATATATTAGAGTTACCGTATTAATCATATAAACATAAAAAACATTTATCTACACCTAATTATTAATAAAACAAAATTGTGCTCATAATTATTTTCATATCAAAATACATAGTTCACTGAATTATATTTGTTTGGCAAGTCATTAGAAAAATGCAATTAAATGTTTTTTTTAATGATTCATATAATTAAATTAATTTTATTAGAATCAAGTTAATTTTTAGAAAAAATTGTTAATAACTACCCTAAAAGGTGTCGGAGGTGGTTCAGTGGTGGTTTAGAGGTAGTGTTAGGGTTTGTTTAATTAGTCATGCCTTAAAAGCAACTAATTACAAATTAGTCGGATAATGATATCATTAAGAGATTAAATCACTTAATTAGGGGCTGATTAGGGAACAGAGTAACAATCACTAGAATTAATAACTTCTTTTTTTTTTAGGAGTAGTAATTCACAAAGACCCTTTTTTAAGGTAGTAATTAACAATAATGGGAAATTTTATAATGTGAACTCACTATACAAGTGAGACTTTGTCTTTGAGCCCACAATAAGAGGCTCAAAGAAGCGGTAAATAATTTTCCAAATTAAAGTTTTTGAAAATTGGTTAAAAAAAGTATGTAAGAGGGTTGTATATGTTTTTTGCTTATTGATTTAGAGATATGTAGTGTATGCTTTGGTTTGCAAAGTTTGCGAGGTACGTATGGCAGCTTGATTTTCTCAATAGTCACCTTTTTCCAAAATTCTCATGGGTACCACGTTAGACGCAGGATAGTGTGGTTCCGCTGCCTTTTTTATTAGAAACAATCTTAACACATACTACCATTTTGCCATACACCACCCACACCACACATGAGTATGTAGTACCTTAATCAATCTCTATCGCCCCGTTCCAGTGTTCCATTTTTTGCATAGGTAAAACTAAGAAAATACAAACCACAAAAAAAAAAAATATATATATATATATATAGGGGAGGGATCCGGTGAGAATAGGTCCATATGTGAGAATTTATACTTATATGAGAACTGATTTAAAATTTAGAACATGTGAGTAAAATTTTAGAACATGTGAGTAAAATTTTAGAACATGTGAGTAAAAATTTAGAACATGCGAGTTAAAATTTAGAACATGTGACTCAAATTAAAATTCTGAACATATGAGTAATAAATTAGAACATTTGTGTGAGTAATATGTTTAGAACATCTGATTTTAGAATTAGAACAAGTGATTAAAAATTTAAAAAATTTGTTTTATGAAATTTTAAACATATGAGTAAAATTTAGAACATCTGACTTAAGATTATGAACATGTGAATAAAAATTTAGAACAAACTGATATAGAATATAGAAAGTGTGAGTAAAGAATTTAGAACATACGTGTAAAAAAAATAGAACATACGCTTTAAAATCTGGAACATATGATTAAAAATCTTAGAACACATGTTTTAAAATTTAGAACATATAAGTTAAAATTTTGGAACAAGTTATTTAAAATTTATGACATCAAACTTAACTAATTTATGGTTTAGAACATGTGAGTACTAAATTAGAACATTTGATTTAATTTAGAACACCTAAGGAAAAGTTTAGAACATCAGATTTAAAATTTAGAACATACGAGTAAAAATTTAGAACATAAAGAGTGTTCTCACATAAGAAAAATTCTCACAAGAGCCTTCCCCTACTTCCCCTATATATATATATATATATATATATATATATATATATATATATATATATATATATATATATATATATATATATATATATATATATATATATATATATATATATATAATAGAACATTAATTTTGTTTGATGATTTTTTTTTTTTGAAAGATGTACGATGATTTAATTAGTCGATCAACAATACAATTAGATTTTATAAAAATTAATACAACTTTCGTTTTTTATTAAGTCAAAATTGAATATGGAAAGTGATAAGCATGGTTAACTTATTTTCTAAATTGTAAAACTAACTTCAAGTTTTTTGAAAAAAAAAATTAAAATAAAAAAATAAAAAAGAGAGAGTTTTTAGGCGGGAAAATTTTTATGGGGCGCTGACACGTGTAATCTAGGGATATATATTAAATCCATTTATATTACAAGCCTATAGCATATACAATAGTTGTACATGTGCTATTAAAAAAACCTAAGATATAATGTACGTAGTACAAAATAACAAAATTTAGAATATATGAGTAAAAATTTAGAACATGCGAGTGAAAATTGGAACATATGTTTTCAAATTTAGAACATATAACTAAAAATCTTAGAACACACGCACGTTTTAAAATTTAGAACATATAAGTTAATATTTTGGAATAAGTCATTGAAAATTTATAACATCTAACTTAACTAAATTATGCTTTAGAACATGTGAGTACTAATTTAGAACATCTGATTTAATTTTAAACACCTGGGGAAAAGTTTGGAACATCCGATTTAAAATTTAGAACATACGAGTCAAAATTTAGAACATAAAAAGTGTTCTCATATAAGAAGAATTCTCACATAAAGGAGGGGTTCTCACGAGAGTCTTTCCCTATATATATATATATATATATATATATATATATATATATATATATATATATATATATATATATATATATATATATATATATATATATATAATGATTAGAAATTGTAACACTTATTCTACTCTACTAGAATGTCAACTAATTCGCACAAATGCATGAAATGACCATTTAACATAAGGATCTAGGTTAAAGAATTTGAAGAATTTGTTTTATAAAGCTTTAGGTAACAATAATCAATTGAACATGAAAATCACAATTATAAATTCATAAATTGCTACTACATTCAGCAAGCATGTACTCGTCATCAGCAAGTATTTGCCAGTATGAAAGACTTTATCGTAGGATTAATTTTGACACCCTGATATCACAGTTATCGTATTTCTGCTTTTGATACTCTCCGTTGCTCAAATATGGGGTTCAGCAGCTAGCTGGGTATTCTGCATTCATATACCGAAACAGAAAAAAGATTCAATGGCATGGAAACTTAGGAGCTGATAGGAAACTCGAACATCATTTTTAAGGTAACTTATACAAGCAAAATTAGCATTATCTACAAACTTTACAATGGTTGCTGAATAGATAACTAACACCAAAATTGGAAAAAAATGCACATTTATCAATCCCCCGATAGCCAGACAACAAATTACACAGCTACTTAAACCAATTCACTTGCATTAAACATCAAACTAGACGCCACAACTGCACAAAAACATGAAACTAAATCTCCTTAATAATTCAACAATGAATACTTCACTCTCAAAACAATCTTCCCTTTCTCAATACCCAGTTTTCCACCCGTTACCAACCAATGACCAGGAAGATCTTCTGGGCCCTTCGTCATTTCTGACATGTCTACAAATTTCACCAACTTGTTGCCGTTGACACTTTCTGATGAGCCTGAACTAGACACACCAGAAGTGCTTTCTGAACCACCCGTTTTCTTGGGTTTCTCTGCTGGAGAATGATCCCACAATGACCTCCTTATAGTGCATTCTGGAAGCCTAGAGTAAAGGAGTTTCATGTACAAGACATTTCTTGATCCAAAATCCCACACTCCGAGCTGAGCTCCTGTGACAATGTGGACTCCAGAAAGCTCTCCAGCAAAAGTCTCAGGGCTCTCAATGGGAGCAGTACTCACATGAGAAAAGTTTTTCCATTTCACAGGTTCAAACCACCGACTATCTTGTTCCTCAGGTCCACGCCATTTGGGTGCACCAATTGCTACATGAGAGTCCCAATATGGAACCATGATTTTTGGGAGAGATGCCAGGTGCTGAAGATGAATACATAATCGGTTCTGCTTGGCTCCATCTAAAAATAATCTTAGTCCGGTTACAGGTTTACGCCCTACAGAAACCTGCATATACGAGATACAAAGACATGAGATGCAAACACAAAAACACAACAGAAAGCACTGGATACATTGAGTAGGCCAGTTTAAACTGGACAATTATTTCCAAACAAACTCCTCTTCTCCAAACAATATTTGGGTAGAGAGGAAATGCAACTTTTAGCTGTGATTCTATGAACCAGATCTAATGCTTGGAAAATAACAGTGTTCTCGTTATTTGTAGGACAATAATCAGTGGCGGATGCAAGCCATATTTGTGGGGTCCCTTGACCCCACTTGAGCTTGATACAAAAGAATTTTTGCTTATAAAATTATTTTTTTTACTATAAAAAGTACTTGTATTTATATCAAATGACCCCATTAAAATATATTAAATGTATTTTGACCCTGTTAAATATTTTTTCTGGATCCACCTCTAACAATAAGAAACTTCGGGCAAAACTATCTCCTTTCAATGGATAAATAATTCTCAGTTTTCAGCCCCTTAACTCTTCATCTCTCTCTAATTTAGATCTGTGTGACATTTCTTCAATCCTCAATGCACAATAATAAGTTTCTAACCCCATAATAAACCCCCTTCATCCGCCAATATAATTAACGTCGTGGAATTAAAGGCTAACTAACTCATCCAATGAAGCGACCCATGTGTTGAGAGGAGATCAAGACTACTTGCCAAGTAAGAGATGATAAATTTAGTTTTAAAAAGAACTAGAAGGAAAGTGTACAAGATATCGGCAAAAAGATAAATTATAAAACTATATAAAGATATAAATCCGTGTTATAAAACCGGCTTCTATTGTCAAGTTAAAAAAATTAGGTCTGGAACATAAAATTTTGATATTATGGACCCATCAAACAGGTTACATCAAATTGAACTTGAATAAAATGTCTTCCATGATCCAGGAAAGACTCAATGAAATCATTAGCCACCGGCCAGTTCCAACATTTCCAAGGTTAAGGAAGAAGCAACACAGGCAAATAGTAGTCTTGATATATATATCTAGGCAAGCATATAAATATGCAGAAACATGTAAGTGAATGCAAAGTTACCTGCTCTTGGCTAACATAAAGCTTCTGCCCCATTAAACTAAACTGCAAAGATGGACACACAGGTTCCTTTCGTTGATGACCGGGATGTCTATCGTGCATAGGGGCCCATACCCGAGGTACTTGAAACTCCAAGAAATATCTTAACTCCTCAATCGGAGGCTTGTCTGCAAATACAGTTAATTACATGAAAAATCTTGTAAACTGAAAAACCTAATTATTATATGTTCATGCTGAAACAGACTTCATCGAATACGGTGACAGCTTACATTCCAGATAGAGATTAATTGCTCGGCTGAGGTGTTCTTTTCTTGCTAAATCTTTAATCAGATCAGTTATCGGGACAAAGGTCATCTCAATGATGTCTGGAGAAGAATGCACAGTCATAAGCCATTGTTTGTGACTTTGCTCCAGATCATCACCTCCCCTCCGCCTAAAAATGACAGTGATATCCTGCATGACCAGTTGCACGAAGGAATTAGGATGTAACAAAATAGAGTATAAAAATCATGTCAGCACTCACAAAGACAAAATAAAGAACAAGGGAATTTTCAAATAGTACCCTGTGGACCGTACATCCCTACATTTCAGAAATACACCAAGTACCTATTAAGTAAATTTTAAGTCCCAAATTAAGGAGATAAAGCTACTCAAAATCACAATTTTTATTTACATTAAAAATTTGGCCCCAATGTAGCATTATTGTCTCAATTGTGATACTAAATCTCAGCCCAGGTAAAAATTCCTATGGAAAATAAAGAAATAATAATAGTAAAGGAACGTCATGCTAATTTCCAGAGTAAGCTTCATATGTTCCACAAACACATGGATTTCATTATAAGTAAGCATTGAAGTCCTTACTTCTTTTCCATTAAGAGATGGAACATTTGCCGGTTGCGGATATATTCCTTGGCTGTTGAACAAGCTTGAATCTCCAACCTGTAACAACAATCGGAAGAAATCAAGCATGAGAACTGAGTCAAAATATGAAGCTCACGCTAATGGAGACAACCAATAGAAGAAACATTCTGAGACTAGCCTTATCCTTTACTCTAATTGGACCTGAACTTGTACGAGGATCGGTTTGCATAAACCTCTGGTTTCCAATCTCTTGAACATAATTCTTCATTTCCATGGCAGATAAAGGTGATGATTGATGCTGTTTAACATATATTACGTCTTTACCACCGATGGTAATGGATGTAATAACATGTGTCCCAAAGTTTTCAATAAAACTGGTGGAAATAAAAAAAAATAAAAATAAATGAATAAAATAAAAAAAAAGTCATTATAAGCAATAAGTGGCATCACAAATATAAAGTAATACAACCCTGTCAATTGTTTAAAACACCACAGGAGTTCAGTGAACACTCATACCTAGCTAATGAAGGTGGATCCCATGAAGTAGGGATAGCCCTGATGACATTCTCCTGTAGAACCAATGAAGACTTAGCAAGCTGAAATTTGGCAAGTGGGATGACAAACCCTTCCACTGATAAGGATTTAGTGGATGTTGCATCAATGTGCTTCGAACCAGTAAAATTAAATGCAGAATTGAAACTTCCAAGAGGAATGTCAGCCATTAGCTCAGCTTTTTTATTAAAGTGCTTCACCATCTGATGCAAAAGCCATGAGAGATGAATTAGAATGACAAAACAAGTACATTGAGATAACATGCTGCAAGCTGACAGGGGTGAAAAGGGGAACTCTCTGAAGAGCCAAACAGGGGAAACTTGTAAATGTAAATCTTTTTTTTTTCTTAAGAAATTCCCTACAGTTATAGGTATCTAGTAACAAAACTACCACTCCCAATACAATAGATTCCAAGAATCAAGGCTTCCAAGTAGAAAGTAGACAAGTCACAAACAAAGAAGATAAAGGTTTCATATAATCGTATACTATGTATTTTGATGTGACCCTAATATGGTCCAGATAACCAAAGATACAATCAGATCAGCTACAGGTAGCAATGCAATCTTTCATGATCATTATCTAATGCCTTTAACTTAACAGTCAACCCAACACGACAATTTTTCAAACATTTAACTGATTCTGAGTCAAGTCATCCTTTTCTTGACACCCTTGTAGACCAACATTACACCCCTTACTAAAAGTTCAGTCAACTTTAATCTTGTCATCAAGCATTCATAATATTTGCTCGACAATTCACATTTAAATTCAGTAAGTTTCATATGCATGGAACTCCAAAGCCAATGAATGTAACTTGATGGCATTTAGCAGAACTTTCCATGGTTGAGCAATCACTTCCCGTGTATCTGCAACAAACTACCACTTCTCATACTACAAAGGATTGCATAAGAATCAATTTTCTCTTAGATACATAAATATCATCCCTCACAAGCGTTACCTAGGTGTAAGACACCCTCCAGCTTCCACTTCCCATTCCAATTCTTACCCCTTCGAGATGTCCTTCAGCTTCCTTAAATAGCCAAAGAGGAACAGTGAATCTCCTGAATGTTACTGATCAAGCACTGCAAGGAGGCTTATAGTAAGCAGGAGATGCAAGATGAACTTTTCCTAGATGAAGATCCACTTTACAAGTATCCCACTCTTCAGCATCTGAACAAAAGAAGTTTTCCAGTCTCTCAAATTTCAGCCTTTGTTGATTGAAGTTCTAATGTCCAAAACTTCTTACAGGACTAACCATGAGTAGCATAAACTCTACATGCACAATGAAGCAGTATGAATTACCATCCCACTTCAAGCAAATGCACCGTCTTATAAGCTCAATTTATACTTCCATTTACAACGAACAACTGAGCTTGCGAGTTGCCTAACTCAATCATCTAACCCTTAGCTCAGGAATGAAAACACCAATAACAAATATTCCAACGACAACAGATGTTCGTTGAACTAGAAAACGCAAAACGGAGACTGGATAGGATCCAACCTCTCAAGCCATACATAAAAATTATTATAATAAACTTTCTAAACCAAAACAGCAATAGCCTTTGTTGTTCGATAATAATGGCACAAAATTATAGGTAAAACCCAAAATCCACATAAATGCTCTCTAATTAAGGTTACAGCTAAAATACAAATTGATAAATAAACCATATAAAAGATGCATCTTAACACCTATAATACAACAATCATCACCAGAACAATAAAATTTGTAAAATTTCAGATAATAAGAAAATTAAAACCAGTTTAGATGATCAACACTAATTATTTGCAATAACAACCAAATCCCACAAACCACAACAAGAAAAACACACACACTATGGATGTCAGCTCGCTTAGTTGGTAAAAGACTTGCCCAAGACCTAGGATCAAATCCCGTCCCCACCTCGGCCTTTCCGGCTCCATTTTTATAAGAATAACAAAAAGAACAAACATCTAAAATCGACTCTAATTGAAAGAGGAGATATTATAGAGCATTACCTCATCATAAGAGCAAACACTAAAACTCTCCCGACCTTCGTGGAAGTGTTCAGTTTTGATAGACCTAGGAACATTAGGGATAATCATATGATTCGACAACCTTAAATCCCAAGTGGGTTCTTCATCAATTTGGAGAATCCTAGACCCAGCAATTCCTTTGCAATACAACAACCTTGTATCAAAGTTCAAATCAAAACCTCTTCCTAAAGCTTCAATTGCATTAATAGCAGTATGCAAAGCTGCTTCATTTCCATCCATTTAAGCTAAAACCCAAAACCCCAAAAAAATTAAAATTAAAAAAAAATAAGATGAAATCTGTCAAATTTAAAGGAAACCCAGAAAAATTAAAGGGTCATATTGAATACCCAAAACCCTAATTAATTAGGGATTTTTTTAGAAACCCAGAAATTGGTAAGAAAATAAAAGGAAAATTAGGTCCCAATCTCAAAACTTCAATTGGGTAATTGGTGCAGAAATTTCCTACGAAATTCATGACCAAATTCAAAGTAAACCCAGTTTCAATTTCCAAGTAAAGAAGCTTTATAGTTGACCATCTACAAAATAAAAGAAGACATTTCTCAAGAATGATACGGAGGAATTTCGATGAAAACTTGCTCAATATCTGTTTCTCACTAATCTAGATCTTGAATCCCAATTCATTTGAAGCAAGTTTCTTTCTTTCTTTTTGTTTTGGTTTGTTTGTTTGTTAGTTTTCTCTCTCTAAAATCTGGAAGAAGCTGCGCGGTGAAGTGTTTCTCTCTCCACGATTGTTGTTAAAATTAAAGATTGACTTGTCTAGTCTACTAAACTACCACTACAACGACTGACTGACTGACTCAGTATTACTGTTACATTTTACTAACTTGTCCTAAACTCCCAACTCCTAAGATATCACCCCCTAGCTCCCATGTCCCTTTTGTCTTGTCATATCGTGTTACGTTTGTGTTTACCGTTGTATTTACTAATATGTCCTAAAATAACATAAATATCTCATTTTACGTGGCTAATAATGTCAATTACGAGCTCAATTCAGACACGTAAAACGAGGCATTTGCGGTTTTTTTTATCAATTTAGAGCTCAATTTGGAAGTTTACGAGCTAAAATGACTCCTACTAGGCTACTACTTTACCTGAGCAATTTTCGTGGCAAAAAGAATAGTAACACACAAGTCAGTATATATTTTGACACGCAAAACAAGACACGTTATTTTTTTTTCAATTTCGAGCCCAATTTGGTTCCTTATGATCAAAACTAACCCACTAAAACTTTAAGGGAATAAATTTCGACATGCAGTTCAAGGAAAAAATTTAATAGCTAACCACTAATAGAACCCTTACGAAAACCATTATATGGTAGCAAAATATATATTTTTGTGTCATGGTAGTAAAATAAAATAAAATTTTAGGTAGTTAGATGTTGGAGTAATAATACTTGTAATGCAATTGGAGTGTTGCTAAGTGAGTGTTGTTACCCTTTAGCGACGTTGTATGCACGAAGCTAGCGAGAGATCTATAGGTCGCAAGGCAAGTAAAGCTACGCCAGGTCGAGCTAGCGTTAGAGCTATAGCTCACATGGCATATGAGCTACGGCAAGTCCGAGCTAGAGCTCGTGTTCGAGTTAGCGATAGCTCGGATGGTCGCTTTGCTTGTGGTAGATGCTAGCTATAGCTCGCGTACCAACGAGCGATAGCTCGCTACTCTTGTTGCTTGCGGTAGGGTCGATCGATAGCTCGCTCGTCAAGAGCTCGGCCGCTTGTGGGCTTAGCGAGGATGCCTTGTTTGCTTCATTTATATCCTTTCTTTGTACACATATATATATACTCTACTAAACCCTCAAATTGAGATATACAATTTTGTTATCTCTAAACCCTAAACACAAAAACACAAACCTACCCTTTGAGATCCGAACAGTTCTTGAGTAATTCCAATCTTCGGGTTCGGGTACACGAATTTCGCTTCTAATGCATTATATTCTGTTCCGCAACACAACTGTGTTATTGATATCTTCAATCAAGTATTTCCCTTTCATCTTCATTATTTTGTTATTGGAATTAGCATGTATTTTTACCAACATTAGCAATTATCAAATTGGTGCTTTTAGTATTTTATAAGTTGGGAATAACCAAATTTGTTCAAAATATTTAGCTATGAAGCTTAAGTCGATGGTTGAAGTGTGGAATATGAATGCGGCATAAACCCTCTTCATACTTATTGGCTCTTGATACCATGTTAAAGTAACTCAATCGAATGTTGAACCTCGTGGTTAAAGCCAAGAATCAGTTTATATACTTTATCACATTATTGTTTTAGTTGTAGCAAGTGCCTCGAGATTTGTCCAAGGTCAGCTTTTTGAGTTTAGTATTTCTCATGACTTATGTAGACTTACATGAAATCCAAAAAGAAATTTATTTTTCTTTTACAATAGGATGAATCAAACAATATTTTTTTTCACTGCTATAAGAATTTGATATGCAACAACAATTGTAACTTTGCTAAGGATATTTTTATAAGCAAATAGAGTAACCTTCATTGACATAATATTACTCCATAATATAAGCTGATTCTTCAACCCCCCTTATGCAAATAAATACAGCAAATAATTACCAAAAGAAAGAATCCATGACTACCATCACTTTTATTGTGGTTTGTACTCGATTTGGAAGTCATAAGGGTGTGAGGTGTAACTTTCAGCAGATCACCGTCAGGGGGAAGAGATAGGGAAATTCCCGACAATGAGCTACGTGAGAGTCTCGAGCCTCACACTTGGGATTCAGAGGCCGTTTATTCGTAAAGTTATAAACTGATAACATAACACAGTGGACCAAGTAAAGCCAGTGTCCTTACTGCAGCATTGCAACATGGTGACTTAATTAGAGGACTCCTAACAAATGATTTAAAACCTTCCACGTAACATACTTCGTATTAGGCTTACAGATTGTACTCTAGTTAATCCACAACGACCACAAGGATTGATCACACATACTTCGAGTCTCTGAGACCATATAAACATGTTTAACGAGATGCACCAAAACTGAAACAAGCTACATCAAAGGATATATACGTGTATAAATCATCTCATTACGGCACTACTCCACATCCATCACTCTATATGAATCTTGCCGAGCAACAAAGTGATCAAGCCATATATATTTTCTTTACAATGAAGTGAACGTTGGTGTAATATTGACAACTTGTGTATTTCCTTTTATTTCTGAACATGAACATGTTCCCCCTCTAACATGCTATCTCTTTCAATAATTCTTATCCTGAGCTAATCATCAAGTTTTCCAACTAATCAAAAGATATTACACAAAAAAAAGAGGAAGAGAAGAAAATAACCGTCTATTGAATGTTTCAACACAAAATTTTACCCGATTTTCTTTATTGCAAGTTCTTTGTCCTCCTTGTAGCAGCAAAAAGTTGGCGAATAAAAGAGAATTTCCCCCTAGCACGTGCTGAGAACTCGGTAATGGCACCATTACTTGTTGAAGCAGCCTGATTGGCCTCTGATTCTGGCAAGCACGGCTGTGGAGGAGGTGCTGGTGGTTGGAGTGTAAAGAGATATTGATTTAACATGCGGATAATCTGACTGAAGCTAGGCCGTAAGTTAGGGTCTTCGACCCAACATGACTGTATGATGAATGCAAGTTCTGGGGCTACATCATCTGGAATTTTTGGTCTCTCTTGCTGCATTGAAAATAAGACAAGAAAAATTCTCAGAAACTTTTACATTAAAAGACATGTATTATAGTTATATGGAATTATACGGATACTACTAGGGGCTAGGGCATTTAGCTTTTAACAAAGTCCAACCCGAACTTTGTAAAACACTGAATAAAGGTCCTCTTTGGACTATTAACATACTCCCTTGAACCCTCAATAATCTTCCTGCGTTTTTGCTTGTCTCAATAAACATTGTATCTCCATCATATCAAGCAATCAACCTTCCTCTCACAACTCCCAACATTTACTCATACTACATTCCCTCGTACTACTTTTTCTCTACACTTTCAAAATTTTAGGAGTATATTTCACAATTTCTTATTCTTAATTATCATTCAATAACAACACATTCTTTTTAAGATCATACATAATCTTGTAAGAAAACGATATAGAAATTTGAGTTAAATGAAGAGAACTTCAGCAACCTCCAAGTATGATCAACCCTATGTAAAGTACATACACAATTACAACCACCTAGTATGGATCCATTTATTGAGAAGGTGAAGAGAGGTCCAAATGGATGTAGCCTTCCTAATCCTTATCCGGATAAACGTAACATATAATAATCTAGATCAACATAATATTTGAAGGCATATTGCTCTATATTGGAAATTTGGAACGATTGCAAACTAAAAGCATTCTGGATACGGTTCAGTTTTGATTTACAGAGACTAAGGCTGTGCATTGATCTGCACATGTGCACCAGACTAATTTAGATAATGTAGGAAGTAGGAGCTATGCTCAAAATTTCTTCAAAAAAAATAAACCAAGCTCAAAAAACATAGAAGGTTTGCTAGTACTAATACTAAAAGGGTGTCCCAGTTCCAAGTTAGCTTCCTACTTTCGGCAAGATCTTTCAAAAGTCAGAACACTCACTTCAAACTCTTCACTTTTCTGCCTAGTTTATCTTTGTGGCTTTGTGCCCTCAAGCAAAGTTGACTTACAATAGGGAGGGAGAGAGTAGTTAGGAAACAGGTTTAAACAACGGGACTACAAGAAGCAAATAAAAGAAAGCGTCCATGAAAACATAAGGTGCAAAGAATTAAAAAGAAGAATCATTATATGCTGTGCACAATGACACCTAGCAACAGCAGAAAGATATTAACTCTACACACCTTAAATGCTGCAGCATATGCAGCTTGTAAATTGGACATTCCTTCAAAAGGCATGCGATTAGTCAACAACTCCCACAGGACAATTCCAAAACTGTACACATCTACCCTGTTGTTGTAATGCTTCTTTTCTCCTTGGCGTAAAGTGACTGTGCTGTACAACTGCAAGAACAAACCAGGATGCATATACAAGGTTATCATAGACTACAGAAGGAAACTAAGACAATGTTCTGGCCTGATTTAAAGCCTATAGTATCTTCAACAACTTATAAACTTTTGTCTGTTCCAGGAATATGAAAATTGCATTTCTTTAGAAAATATCCTAAGGACTAAAAGACCGAGGCGTTATGTTTAGATAAGTTCAAACATGTTATAGGAAAAACTAGCTTTGATAAGGGCTAAGCTAACAACTAAGAAAGTTAGGATAAGCTCAAACTCAAATCAGGAAAATTAAGCTCAGATAAGGGATAGAATGTTCAGATAAGGGTTCTCATGTAAAAAGAAGGAAAAACAAACCAGGAAATACATCCACAACAATCCATATTCTCTAAATGTAAACGGAAGCTACTTTGTGGATCTATATGTAATATCATGGTGCATATGATTTACCAAAAGGATAAAAGAAAGCATGGAATCAACATAATCTAGCAAATTACATACTAGGTCTACAAGACAGTACATCACAGAGCATTAGCCACAACTAATAAACATTAATCCTAAATTATGCCAGACCATGGCATCCTTTGGTTGTAAAATTGAGTAAATGGGAATAAGAAGAGAAAGTACCTAAGAGAGGATATAGTAGTCTCTTGGTCAATCAACTGTTTTAAACAATCTATACAGCAATGAAATTTCTTGCACTGGACTATTCATGGTTCCACTCTATCACTAATTAAGAACTAAAGTACTAAAAGAATATAATCTAGCTAGAATCTCTTTTATATGACTATTCTGTTGACTTCAATTAAGGAGCTTAAACCTTAAGTGATATGTCAGCAAGACATGCCTATAAAACTGAGGATCATCTCACATCGCCAATATAAAGTATACAATTTTGAGGAAAACATGGCAATTATTTATGGGGATTCAAGATAGGGAAAGGCAACCAACTACCATGATTCCCTTATCTTTTATTAGGCTAATTTAATCATTCACTTTACCCCTTCAATTCCACCACTTTCTTCTACCATGATTCTCACACCCCCAAGCAGTCATCCTAACTCTTCTACACCCAACCAACTTAACTACCAATATGACCACCCCAATACACCATAACACCACCATCTAATGCCGGAATTGTTAAGCTCTGCCAGAACCACCCCAAACACCGAAAAAGTGACCGACAACAAAAACCACCCTAATCCCTGGCAATGGCGGATGCAAGCCTTTTGAGTGGGGTCCCTTGACCCCACTTGAGCATGAAAAAATAAGATCTTTTTCTTGTGAAATTATTTTTTTACTATAAAAATTACTTGTATTTTTAGGAAATGACCCCATTAAAATATACCGAATGTATTTTGACCCCGCTAAATATTTTTTCTAGATCCACCACTAACCCCCGGTGTCGCCGCACCCTTCAAAAACACTCACCCACTTATATAAAAATTAATAAAAAAAAAATCAAATATACCCAATCCACCACTAACCCACCACCCAACCACCTACAAAATCACCACCCACCACTGAAAACCTACCCCACCCACAGAATACACATCCAGCTCACGCGAAACCAGCGTTCCACCACCATCCAACCCTAACAATTTCACCAAACCACTTCAAAAAAAACCCTAACCATGCCAGAAAAACCCTAATACAACAAAAATAACTCCAAACATTTAAAAATCACACCACTTACTCTAAAATCAACCCTTAAGCCTTAACATCAAGAAATTCCATCAAACATAATACTTCATTCGTTCCCCTTATATTGCAACATGGGGAGGGGGCACTGATTATAAGAAGAGGAGAGAGATAGAGAGGAATAAAGATAGGAACCATTTGATACGGATAGAGAAAGAGAAAACATGTGCAAATGAGGAAATGTTGCAATATTTGTGAAATTTCCTAAAATGGTAATTGTTGCAATATGTGTGAAACAGAGGAAGTAGATCTAAGAGAAAGAGGAGAGAGAGAGAAAGTGGGTGTAGTGACGTATACAGGGAGAGGGGTGTTGGCCTCGGTGCGGCAGTAGAGGGAGGAGGGCAACGATAGAGGAATGGCACTAGTAGTGGTGGAAAATAAAGGTGGTGGTGGTTGTAGATGGAAGGATAGATATACATGGTTTCCCTTTACTATTTTTTTTTATTAATAATAAAAAGACAAATAGGAAAACCTAGGAGAAATAAAGGAGTTGCTTTCCTTTCTCCTTCTTTCCTTTACCCTTTTAAAAACCAAACACCCTATGCCTAGACATGTTGTAGCCCTCTTCCTATAATAATTTGCATTGAGTTCAAGGTGCAAAAATACGGCCGCATTGTTTCAGTACAGCCGTATTATAAAGAATTTTCAATTGATCAATCCAAAATCATCCGGTTCAATAAAAGGAGCAATAAAAACCCGCGATCTCATCTGAATCAAATGATTCAACATATCAAACGTTACATCTCGTGTTTCACTCAAAAATTACTTGCTTTTTTAGAATAGAGCGAAAGTTTCCTCATGTCTCCCCAATAAAGGCTCTATGCCTCTAACAGCCTAACAGCACTTATAGGTTACAACTATTGTAAGATTCTAAAAAGAATTTGTAATCAAATACGAATTTCGACAATCACGTCACGGTCCACAATCAATGCATCAACTCTATTCCCGCCAAGTAAGGCCGTTCTAGGGATCATGACCAAAACCGTATTTTCGAACCATATTTGAGATCATCCAACAAAATTCAATTTACTGCACAAAAAAATAAATAAAAACTAAAACCTACCTCAGGAGCCATCCAGCGATACGTCCCAGTTTCTGCAGTCATCATCTCAGTCAGAGTTTCTTCTCTCGCAAGACCAAAATCTGCTAGCTTCACAGACTTGTGATTGGCAGTAAGCAGCAAATTATCTGCAAACAGCGTAACAATAGACAATCGATATAGTCTCCACAATGAACAAAAAGTCGTCACCATTAATAACATAAGTAAGCAAATAAATCAAGAAAAAGAGTTATTTGCATTACAACCTGAAAGGCTGAAATGATTAAAATATATGTAGTTTATACATTCAGAAACACACTTGGCAACAGAAAATGAGAGCAAAAGCAGCAAAACTTCATCATACAGTTGTAAAACAAGTAGAATAAAGTGAGAAATAAAATTAAAAGATCTAGTTTTAATGCTTCAATCTCATTACATCCCAAGTCTACCAAACAAGGTTATATGGACAAAGAAAAAAATACAGATGGTAGTTGATATTTAGTTCACTTCCTAATATATCAGTATGTAAAATAGTCTACAAACAAAGGATAGTCCTGGCAATACCAGGCTTTAAATCTCTGTGTATGATTCCATTTGCGTGCAGACAGTCCATTGCACGAGCAATGTCAAGTGCATAACTCAACACCACATCTAGCTCTAGCTGATTTGGACGAAGACTGTTCAAGTACTTCCGCAATGATAGGCCTGGTAACAATTCTGTAACTATAACCATCAATGGGTCTTTGCAAGCTCCGATAAACTGCAATGAAAAAGAATGACTATGTGTATGACATGCTTGAAGTAGATTTCCAAACCAGAAAATTACAGCTAAAATACAAGCTTCTAAGCTGCAACAGATTGAAGGAATAGGGAGGTTTGAAGTAGAAAAAGGGACACAAATCAAATATTAAAGACCTGCCTTGACGAGGTTCTCATGTTTAACTCTAGACATCATGTTAACCTCCCGTATAAAGCGACTTTCAAGCAAAGCCCTCTCGTCGGTAGTACTCCCACGGTTAAGAACTTTAATAGCCACAATTCTGTCACCATATCTGCATTAAGGCAAATGAAGCATAAATTACTACACCAATAACTCATAGTACATACCAAAGCAATGCCCATATGGTGCTACACAAAGGCCCTCAACAACAAGAGTCACATAGGATAATCTTATAAAATACTACACCGAAAATTTATCAACAAGACATCATTTACCATGTCAAATGTAAGACTTAAAGACTGAAATTCAGTGTATCATAATGTTTTAAGCTTCATCAGCATCATTAACTAAGTGCACTATGAAGATCATAGGAATACTTCGGTGCATTATACTCCGCAATATTTGTAGCTTCCTACCCCCCTTTCCCCTTTCTTACACAAAATAAAAAATGCTCAAACTTTACAACTATGCTATTCTTTCATACCCCAATTCGAAATACAATTGCAATAGGGGAAAGATGGCATACATCCGGAACTAATCTCAGGCGAGCTTTACTATTATATGAAGTAAATAGGGTTCATCAAATCTCTCCCCATCCCCCTCCCCTCTAAAACAGAAACATGGTTACACTTTACAACTACACTATTCTTTCATACCCCAATCTAAAATACTAACAGACAACAGTAATAGGGGTAAGACGGTATACATCTAGACCTCACCAGACCTAATCTCAAGCCTGTTAGACCTCAACAGAATTGCTGTTCTTGTTACAGTCTAATTAGCATGATGACAGCATACAAACTACTCTTAAGCCCTCTTCAAAAAAAAATTTAACTGTTTTATTGGCCCAAGTCAAACTAAAGGAAAACCAAAATTCAGCATATACAGAAATCAGCAATTACTTAGCCAAGTAAAGAAATATAACAACAAACAAACATAAATACAAAATTAACATAGCCTTAAACATAAACACTCTAAATTAAGCAACTTTGAAACACAATTAACAATATGATCACAAAAAAGGGAATAATTAACAACACAAAATCATAAAAATAACAATTCCATATTTTTTTTTTCTTTTGGTTAAATTAATCTGACCTGCCTTCATAAACCTTGCCATGAGCTCCTTCCCCAACTTTGGACCCAATAAACAACAACCTCGGGTCAACCAGAAGACTCTCATCAAGTGACCCGGTGATCGACCCGTTTGTAGAATTCGGGTTGTTTGACCCACCATCATTCTCTTCTCTTCCAAAACTCATACTCTTTAATTAATTTTCTCAAATAATCCCTGAATGCCTCATTTCAAAAAAAAAAAAAAAAATCCCAGAAAAACCCAAAAAAATCAAACTAATTTTTTATAAATAAACCTTTTAATGTTGCATCAAAAGAAGAATCTGGGGTTTATCAACCCCATAAAAACCCAAACTTTCTCTCTCTTATGAATAGTCAAATGTTGAATTTTTTTGGAAATTACCAAAATAACAAACAAACAAACAACCCCTTAATACTACTATTACTATTCTTTTTCTTGAAAGTTCTTGATTGAACTTGAAGTTTCTGAGTACCCGAAAATGGAAGCAAAATTGTGGGGAGGAAAAAGGGTAGCGAAAAGAACAGAGAAACTTACACTTGAAGCAACAAAAAAAAGATTAAAAATGAAAAAGAGGGGTTGAAATTTTAGTGGGATTGTTATAGAAAAAATTTAAAAGCAAAGTTTGAATCTTTTATTAGTAAATTAAAAAAAAAAAAATTAATCTTTGTTGAGCTAATTTTAGCTGAAATGAAGATTAAATGAACCCTAATTCTGAATTTTTGTGGGGTGTTTGAATTGCAGAGTAATTTTACTTTCTCTCTCTAAGCACTAATTTTCTCTCTCTAAAAGTGAAAATGGAAGTTCCGGGGAAGATATTCGCAGGAATTTGTTCCGGTCAGTATTTTGTTTTTTTTATTTAATTATTATTTTATTTGAAAAAAGTGAGAGGTAAAAAATTTGATTTGATTTTTTAAAATAAAATGAGAAAGAGAAAAAGGAGATATGAAAATACATGTGTCGAATAAGACGTGCACACGTGGAGAGCATATGAAGTGATTCATGTTTTTTTTAATAAAGAAAAATCTTGATGTCCTTAGTTTAGTATTGGGAGCTCAATCACTCTCCAAATAATTTTGCTTGGCTTGGCTTGCTCTTTGCTTGGAATTTGTAAGTAGGCCACCAGCACAATGGAGGGGTTAAGGGCATAATTGGATTACATGGAGTACTTTATCTATTCCAAATTAGATAATATGTTGTTTCTTTATTATTTATATCAACTAGTTCAAATCCCGTGCAATGCACGGTGGTGATTAATTTTTTTAAAGAGTTATTATTGTATTGAATTTTGTAAAAAAAATTATACTCATATTATTAATTCAAAAGTAAATATAAAAATATATTAGTTGGGTTTATATGGAGAGTTATTATTGTTAAGAATTTTAAGTGGAAGAAAGATATTTTTCATTATTATAAAATGATTTCCTTACCGAATCTTCGTAAAATGGAAAGTAAAATAGGCGGGAAAATTGTTAATGACATTGTGACAAGTGTCATTTTAGGTTCGCTTTTAGTATAGGTTAATTGATGCATAAGGGCATGTTCACATTTACTGAACTAAGCTGAACTGAACTGAAATGACTTAACTGAACTGATTGGAGCTGAACTGAACTGAACTGTGAATTGAGCTGAAATGAATATTTTATGAGAGAGGGAAATTAGGAGCTAAACTGAACTGAACTGATTAGAGCTGAACTGAACTGAACTGAAGTTAAGTTAAGTAAATGTGAACAGGCCCTAAATTCAACTATAAATACTCTAGTTATTAGTAATATAATGGAAAAAATCATTACAATGATCTCAAGTTTGCCCAATTTAATTTGAATAATCTCAACTTTTCGCTTGTTTTACTATAATCCCAACTTTTACCTCTATTTTCATCTAACAATTTCAAATCGGTCAACAAAAGTCAACCACATGTTATTGTAGGATACTTAACACGTGTCAACATGAGAATGGTCCAAAAAATTAACACAAAAAAAATCAATAGCAAAATAATTAAATAACCCCTTGTCCACCCCCTTACCTTGACTCAACCTTAACAGCCCCCCCCCCCCCCGCCCCACCGTTGAAACCACCCTCCTTCCACAGCCACTTGATCAAAACACACCCCAACCACACCCCCTGAATGATCCTAAAATCAAACCACTCTCAAACCCCCCCCCCCTATTTGAGGCTATTTCCCCCACCCGAAACTAGGGGTGTAAATGAGCCGAGCCGAGCCGAGCCGAGTATTATCTTGTTCTGTTCAAGTTCATTTAACTTAGGGCGAGTTCGAGTACGATCCCGAGCTTTCAAGCGAGCTCAAAAATCTGTTCAAGCTCGGCTCATTTAGTACAATATATGCTCACGAACGGCTCATGAACAACTCATTTATTAAACACCTAGATAAATGAGTACGTAGATAAACGAACAAGCTTAATAATAAACGAGCTTTTATAACAAACTTTGTACTTTTGACATTTGAAAATCTGAAAAAGTAACATAATAATTAAACCTTAATTATAAACTTAAGAGCTATAACTTAACAATTGTGAATAAATCAATAATTTGTGAACATAAATAAACAAGTAGTTCGTGAACATAAATAAACAAGTAGTTCGTGAACATAAATACAAGAATTGTTCATGAACTTATTTGAACGAGCATATTTATGTTAGTGTTCAAGCTCAATTATTAAACGAGCCTCAAAATATGTTTAATCTCGGCTCATTTATTAAATAAACGAACATGAACGAGCTTCAACCGAGCTCGAGCCCGAGTAGTTTATTGATCGGCTTAGTTCATTTACACCCCTATCTGAAACCTTTCTCCCACCCCTTGAAAGTCCAATCGAAACCTTTTCCCCCACCCCTCTAAACTTGTGTTTAGTGGTGGAGGACCACCAGATTTGGGGGTGGGGAAGGGAGAGAGAAAGAAAGCATGGAAGGGGGTGGTTTAGTTTGGGAGCTGGAAGAGGGAGGGGTGGTTTCCAGTTGGGCAGGGGAGTGGAGGAGGGAAAATGGCTAGGGCTGGGAAGGGGGTATTTTTTTGGTGGGGCTAGGAATGAGAGGTGTTTATCGGGTTTTTTAAAATTAGATGTTTGCTTCCAATTTTTAGACCAATAAATATTCGACACATTGCATTTTTTTTTCTAAAAAAATTAACCATTTCAATAGGTTGTCGGATTTTGGGACTAAAGAAAGAAAACGCAGGTGAAAGTTGATATCTAAGCATATAATCAAAAGTTGATATTTATGCATGATAATCAAAAGGCTTTTCAAAGTAAATTGGGAAAAGTTGGAATTATTAAAATAAATTTATGTTAATAAGTAGATAATTTGATATACACATTAAGGGCATGATCTCTTACGTTGAAATTCAGTTCAGTTCAGCTCAATTCAGTTCAGTTCCTAATTTCATTCTCTTATAAAATATTCATTTCAGTTCAGTGCAGTTCAGTTCAACTGCGTTCAGTTCAGTTCAGTTTAGCTGAGTTCAGTTCAGTTCAGTTCAGTTCAGCTGAGTTTAGTCAATGAAAACAGGCTCTAAGTGAGAAAATCTTCAGAAGATCAAATGACTGTGATTTTTCTTATCTATAAATAAAAAAAGTTAGTGAAGTCAAATTTGCAAAAGTGTAAAAAATCAAAATGTTTAATTTTAAACGAAGGACATATCAATATATAATAATTGTTGAGTCTTCATATTCAAATTTATGAGTACAATAATTAAATTAATAACAATTTGGGCCATCGTTCTCTTCTATCAACGACTCAACACTTAGGCTTTTAATAAATATTTAAAAAAAAAAAAAACTCGTTTTATCATCATAAGACTACTTTGTAGGTGATTAAGTTGGGCCAAGGGTTGAGAAACTGAGTACATTAGTTATAAGCTATTAGTGTACTTAGCTAGATTATTTGAGGCATATAGCCTACCTATTTACGTGGGTCATATATTTGCAATGACTCACAAAAGTGGTCCTATGATAATAAGGTGATCTTACAAATATATTTCTATATGTGTCATAGGCCATAGCACATATTGTCCCGGTGTTAAACATTCATAAAATTAATTTGCCAAGAGAGATTACCACTAGGACATATCAAACATATAGACATCTAAGGCAAATATATGATGTAGTATATATGTAGGAATATAACACAGATTGTGAGAGCGAAACTATGATTTTGACCTAAAATTAAGTGTCAATAAAATCATAGCCTCATACAATTATATCATATTGAAATGTTGAGAATCCGACATGCATACTAAAAAGGTAACGAATGATCTAGATAAATTAACTTAGGATTGTATTTTATTGGAAGTCTACGATGGCCGGCAAAGTGGCAAGAGATCGATCAGTTTGTTGTTCACACATTCATTTCATGAGATAGGCCATATTATTTGTTGGATAATATAATTAATTGTTGAGTATATATTATAGTGGATACAAAATGTATACAAATAGTAATCGTGGAACAAAGTGGAAAGACTAGAAAATAGTATCAGCCCATCATACATGATACTTGGTATCTCAGCACCATGAATATTTTATAAGCTCATTTGAGAAATCCCTAATTAAATAATTAACTTACCCATGTATTAAATTGTGACTTGTTAGTAGTTATAAATTTATAACAATAATGCCCATTTAAAAGAACTTTTGCTATATTTTATACAATTAAATTGATCTGGTAAGAAGCCCCATTAAGCAATTAACAATGATTATGCCCAATCCTTATAAGTTGTTATATAAAATGGATTGCATTACATTAATATATAGATCATAATCATGGCTTTGAAATATAAAGGCTACCGAACTATTGTAGTTGAGTTGCATTACATTAATATAACCACTAGATAAGTATCAAACTTATAGATTTAAAAAAGTATTGAAAAAGTTTGAATATATTAATACTACTCCTTTCAATTTTAAGTTATAGTGGACAATAACCCTATTGTCCCTATATATATGACTCAGTAATGTAAAGAGAAGTATCCTAACTAATCCTCAATCTACTTCGTGTTCCAAATTTTACGAGCCAAACATTAGAACGAACGGTAACAATATCTCCATCTCTAAACATCCTACTCAATTCACTTGATGTGTAATAAGCTAAAATTATTTTGTGACTAAAACTAAATATTACCAATTAAAACTAAAATTAAAGTTATTAATTATAACTTATTATTATTAATCAAAGCTGATTTTTATTTTCTGAGGGTACTTATAAAACCAATTTTTACCAATAAATAAATAAGGAGTTAGAAAACCTTATTTTAATAGGCATGCTTGACTACTTTAGTGGAAACTCACTTGTACTAAATTATGTTTTTTGGTAACAATTGGAGACCAACAATCACTAAATTTTGGTTGGCACTAATAAAGCAATATTTTGATACTAAATAGATTTCAATTAAGCACAATATTTTGCCTAATGTTTAGGACTACTGGTGTTCTGTTGAGCTCGATTTGTTGTCTGTCAAAGCTTGTGTGTTCTCTGTTCTTCCGCTCATTTCCCGAGATCAATAGAATATGGAAAATAAAGCCAAAAATGGTATCCTACAACATGTTTGAAGGCAAATAGTTGGATTTTCAAATCGGCTGTTTTTTGTAAGGAGGATCTTTAACAAAATTTTGTAGTGTTTGTAACATTAGAGCTAATAGGGCTTCTTTGTATAGTTCACCGAACTTATTCCATAGTTCGTAATTCTTATTTTCATTTGTTAAGCATATGTCAAAAAAAAAAAAAATTAAAAAAAAAAACACATTCACTAGAATCATCAAGTACTCTCATTATTTACATGAGGCTAAGCAAAAAGTGATTACTAACTCCATATCTCTACTTTTTCCTGTTTTTCGCACAAGTACATCTACAAAAGTACTTAGAGTAGAATGTTGTTGGAAGATTAATTCAAGTTGTTGAGATCTTGAAAAATGTACACACTTGAGAGAAATATGAAGATTAATTAGTTTTGTTGGTCAACTTAATATTTTGAAGACCAAAATTGGTCAAAATAAGTTGTCTAAGATGTCAAATAATATAGAAATCTTGGTATGGTACTGACTTTTGAGAAATATGTAGCGTAATTTGTCAATGACATTGTACCTTACGCGTTTATACCCCATTAGTTTATAAGCTATAAATTGTTAAAGTAAACTATTGAGTACATCATTTTCTAATAGTCGTTAAACTTGTTTATAAAAACTAAACTAATCCCTATAACTTACTTATATTATAACTACCAATACCATTTGCCCATTGGTTTCCTTTGATACTACATTAAGAACAATCTTATTTCATTTGGTAAACACTTTAAAGAGTGCTTGGTAAAGCCAATTGCAATTGGTAAGTTGGCCAAGTTTTTTTAAAAAAAAGATAGTTGAAAGACTATGCTTCACACGATGGAGTAAACAATAGTCGATATCTTAGTCTATAATGAGTATAAAATTATGAGAGTGAGGATTAGCTCAAGTGTTTAGAGCTCCCCATCTGGTTCCAGTTTATCTTGAAATCGATTCTCATATTTCATCCGTCCTTGTGGCTCTCTAAACATCCAAAAAAAAAAAAAAAAAAGACCATAAAATAATTATTAGTCGGTTTAAATGATTTAAAGGGCTATGAATCATTTTCAATAATTCCTATTCGACTTTGATTTCTTGACAAGTAAAACCCTTTTAGAAGTTTAGTGAGTCATATTACTTTCAATAATTTTCTTCTTTTTGCATGTAATAGCAAATTAAAGGCCGACATATAAATTATAAAACAACCTTTTTTTAAAGAGTAATAATCTAAATTATCCCTTTATGAATAATATTGCATTTTAGATTGCATTATGGAGATAAAAGGAAAATTATATTTTATATTTTAAGCCTTTAGACCAACTTAACTCTTTAGATTGAGTTTGTTCACTTATCATATCATCATCATACAATAAGCTTATTATTAACAACAGATAAACTTGGATCAAAGATTTATGTATTGGGATCATGAGAACCACTATTAATACAATTACAGAGTCGGGTTGTTTATGCACTTGTCAAATTGTGAAACGGAAGGAAATAAGAACCAGTTTGTAAATACAAACCTCTCCTTTTGTAATTTCCATCCACAATAAGAGTTTTGTCCACAAACTTGTACTCGTAATTATCAACAATAAGAGTTTTTGTACTCGTAAAACAAACCTCTAATCTACATGAACCTATTGTTGTTATTGTCCTATCATCGTGAATCGAGTTGCCTCCATATTGCCTTTAATTATAAACATATACGTGGCAAAAGAGAAATCATAATTATCATCCAAAAACAATAATAAGAGAGACGTTATAATCTAGTAGATGACATGTCTGAAACAATGTCTCTTTGTGTGGCAAAAGTCGTCCAATTCTTTGATGTGGATTTATGATATGACAATTATACTTATTATATACCTCAAGGAAAACGTGGGACATTACTAGTTTGTTTATTTGTGCTTAAAAGCAAAAAAAAAAAAAAAAAAAAAAAAAAAAAAAAAAAAAGAATAAAAATTGTGTACCTCCTCAACGTGTGTCCCGTTTCTTCTTGTACCAAACACTAACGAAGAGAATGAGAGAGCACTTGTTGAAAGTCAATATATAAATATATATATACACATTTTTTTTTTTTTAATAAATATAAGAGAATATATGGTTACAACTTACAATAGTACGTCAAATTATTATTATTATTATTATTATTATTATTATTATTATTATTATTATTATTATATATGTACTTATTTAATGATACTTCATAAGTTTATAAGTTTATAATGATACACTAAATTATTATAATAGTGTTAATTAGCAGATTTTCTCTACTTTCTTTCAGTGGATCATGGTTCTCATATGTATATAGTATATGTGCCATATGTTAGGGTGTCCATTCGATTTTCGGTTTAGATTTAGCCCAAATTTAATCCGATTCGAAATATAATTCGGTTTTCAATTATCAAATCCAACCCGATCTGAATTCCTAACCAAATTCAATTCGATCCAATCCGAATTGTAATTTGGTTATATGGATCCAATCCAAAATTCCAAATTAAAAATACATTGCAAATCTTTTGGGCCTAATGCGATTATGAAAATAAAAATGCAATTATAAAAATCTATAATATTATTAAAACTCAAAGGGACAACATGGTATTGCCAACATGAATTCTAGGTGCTCGTCAAAAAAAAAAAAAAACATGAATTCTACGTGTCATTAATTACTCTTTGCCCACACCTCTTATATCGATGTATAATTTAAGAGTCATTTTTATAACTTCTCACCACATCACTCCAAACTCTCAATCCTCAATTTATGTTAACTTTACTTTTTTGAAAAAAAAAAAAAAACATTTTAATTCCATAATAACTTCCTATTCTATAACTTCCGCTAAGCAAATTCAATAACTTCCACAATCATATTACAAAAATAAATTAATAATATCATAGTAATAAAAAACATTAACATATACGATTAATATATTCCGTACTTTAGCATTGATACGCCCTAGTATTGTATTAAATGTACAATTTTCTATAAAAACTCTTCTTAGGCATAACCTCCTTATGTACAATTTTCTATAATAGTAATTATTTTAGTTTACTTGAAAAACTCTTCATAAGCGTAACATCTCTATTTAATTTCCGTCTTTAATAATATCATGTAACTACTCAGCAAATTACACGATAATCTACCATCTAATTTGTTTTTAAACTTTGAAGCGCAAAAAAAAAAAAAAAAATTAATAAACACGCATCGATTCAAAATTATCGTCTGAATAAAAAACTAGTTTATGTTACCCATTAGTGCAAATAAAATTATCTACCATTTAACACATTATAATTACTTGTCAAAAAAAAAATTATAATTTTTTTTTTTTCTACTCTTTCGAATTCATAATACTCCTTTATCTCATTTTGTTTAGTCATGGCCTTGAGTTGAGTTATCAAACTTGATCGGACCGATTCGTAAAAATATGATTCAGATTTTGCCTTGCATGACCCAATCCAAACTAACCTCACCGAATCCGTCCCGAACATCTGAATTAACACCTCGCTTCAGTTTTTACAGTTTATAGTCTCTATGTCGTTTATATAAGGTACACCTAAATATAGTCACACAATTACACTTATTTTGTTTCATTGTTTTTGGGCCTCTCGATTTATTCATGTAGACGTTTAGACCATAATAAAAGAGCCCAATAAGCCTGGAAATCCCTCTTTGATTGTGCTGGATTGTTAAGGTCTTATTGTTTAACCCATTTGTTTTCCTTCCATTAAACGAACTACTTATGAAATAAGTTTTCCAGAAACTTCATGACTTCATGAGCTTAGTAAAGATTATACACAAAAAAGAACTCAATAATCAGTATGATTAAAAATTGATAGATATTATAGGATTACGATAATATTTGCCGCAGAGCTAGGATATATTTGCATATTTTAGTGATATAGTTTATATTCTTATCGTACTAGGTTTCCTAACAAGATTAGGACTAGTATTGTAACACTATATATATTGATCAATGATATCACTCCAATTTGAAAAATATATATATTGTAACACTATTGTTGCATGTACTGCTTAACTTAAAGACGGTTGTAGGCACGAAAAATTTATATAAGTGCCACATCGGATATTATACGGGTCAAAAGTCAAATTGTTGACTTATTGGTTATTTGACTGTTAACTTAAATTATTTAATTTGGGTGAAATATATTAAATTAGCCCACTTAATATAATTTAATTTAATAGGTTCATTTTGAGAGTTAAAACTCAACAAATGGGTTAAGCTATAATAGATGGGTCATGATTACCAAGTCAAAAGCCCAATACAAATATAACCCTAGCCCTAGAAGTCACACCCTCTATAAATAGAGCTCTTTTTATTTCATTGGAAAGAAAAACAAAAAAGGAAAACCTAGAGAGAAAAACTTAGAGTAAACAAGGAGATCAAAATACAGAGAAAACCTCTCAAACACTCTAAACCTCTCATCAAATACTCTAAACCTCTCCGAAGAAAGTCTCTCAAAACCTAGAAGAACAACAAGCATTCGACGTGCCGTTCTACTCTAGAAGATCACCCGTGGAAGAGATCAAGCCTCGACGGCCCTCAACACGAAGGAAAGAAGGAATTCAAATCATCAAGAACACCAGTTCAACCTCCACATCAAATAGTCATCGATCGAGATCAAGCCTCGTCGACCCTCAATCAAGAGTACAAGTCAAAAGTCTACATCAACAACAAGTCAAAGGTCTACATCAACATAAGTTACAGTTCTGCATCAGATCTTCGATTGAGATCAAGCCTTGTCGGCCCTCGTTCAAGAATCAAGTCAATTTGTGAATTACGTCAAAGTCAAAGTAGAGATCGAATCAGAGGAGCAAATTAGAGATTGTACCCAAAATCATCAAATTAATAAAATTAACACTTTGTTACATTTGTTTTGAATCTATATTTTGCAGATTTAAAATTTGTGTTTACAACGGTCAAATTTGACTTTCGACAAAACTTTAAAAAATCGATATGAAAAAGCAAGGAATGTATGAAAAACAAGTTCTATTGAACATTCAGGTGTACGAAATGAAAGGTATACCAATGTATGGTACGTGCTAATTTCTATTTTCGACAATTTATTGAAGTATGTCTCTTCTATATCTATCATTCTATCATGGATTACTTGTATTAGTTTGTGGTACAAAAATCTTGTTTTAAGGCAATTCACAGATAAACTTGCATCTTTTTGTACATGTAAGTATCAAAATAGCCAATTGGTACATAAACTCAAATAATATCAACTTCAAATAAATGCAAATTTCTATACTCAAAAATAAATGCAAGAGATGGTACACTCCCTTACTCTGCTAGGAAAGCAATAATTTGAAGAAGGCGGTATTTGCCTGTACAAAATGTTAGTAGTAAAATTTGTTGTATAATCAATCATTCAACTCTATGAAAGCCATTGTTATTATTTCGCCTTCCCGGCCTTTCGATAGCTGAGACCGTCTCAGCAATTAATCTCCTCCAAAATAATTGCACCCCAAAAAAGATTAATTCATATTTACTTGATTTCCCATATTAACCCAAAAATCCTCAAGATAACAGTCCTGTTTCTAAGTCCTCAGTTTCCTCAGCATCCTGTGTTAACTCTTCAGACCTCTTAGCCTGGTGTTTCCAATCGGTCCTGATCAGCGTGTATATCATCATGAACATACACGCGGCTTGAGCTGCAGCTAGACCAAACCACAGACCAATGAACCCAACCTTGAGCCAAAATGCCATTGCAACAGCAACAGGCAAGCCAACCAAGTAGAACGCGACAAGGTTTATTTTAGCCCCGATTTTAGTCCTTGCTGAACCTGTCAAAACCCCACAGGCAGCAGTCTGAGGACAGTTTCCGATCTCACAGAATCCTAAAACAGGAAGTGCCACAGAAATCAACGACAGAATGTCAGGGTCTGAAGTGTACATCTTCCCCCAGACTGATCTCACCACTATAGTTAACCCGAATGCTGTCACACCCATAGTTAAGCCTGAAACCAATCCAAGTACAGCCAATCGTTGTGCCTTAGTAGGCTGGCTAGCGCCCAACTCATGGCCTATACGCGTTGACAGGCCCATGCTTAGCGCGTGTGGGAAGACATACAGAAGCCCTGTTGTTTGTATCAGTATCCCCATTGCCGCGACACTGGCCTTAGGATTCTGCAACAGTCCACAGAGGAAGAGCATAATTTCATACCACCACCATTCTAAGCACACAGATAACACACTTGGTAATGCTAAACTTAGCACCATTTTCCAACCTTGAAATGGGGAGAAAAAAGTTAGACCGTGCCACGGCTTAGGCTCCATGTTAGAACAAAGGAGGTAGATGAAGATACTGAGGTCCAAGTTAATGGTGTTACACGCCGATCCTAGTGCAACACCCTTAACACCTAATTTGAGGTATATAACAAAAAAGTAGTTGATTGGAAGATGTAAAACTAGGCATATTGTAGTAGCAATAGTTAATGGTTTTGTGATGCATTGTGTCCTAAGGAAGGACCTTAAGGGGTGAAGGTGAACCTGAGCAATGAGCTCGGGGATGGAGAATCGCAAGTAGAGTTTAGCAACATCGATTATATCTTTGTCTTGACCAAGAAATAACAGAATAGGTTCCATGTTGAGCCAGAGGAAGGAGATTGCAATCGCGGTAAGTAGTAGTAGGCAGAGAGTTCTTTGAAAGGTTTGGCTAATAACTGACAGTTTCTTGGCCCCGAAAGCTTGACAGCAGATGGGTTCCATCCCCATGCTCATGCCTTTTATGACTGAAAAGCCGGTGATGTTGGCAAAGCTGATTGCTAGAGCTCCTCCTGCTAGTGGCGCGTCTCCTAGATGGCCGAGGAATAGCATAGAGATGACAGATTTCGAGTGGAGCAAGAGTGTCATTGTTGTTACAGGACATACTATTTTGCCAAGTGATCTCAGGTCCTCTGCAAGCTGCATCATTTTTATACAAAAATCATGTTAACTTAAGCATAAATCATATACATTTATCAATTACATCAAAATCTTTATTAGTAATTGACAAAAGTATTTAAATTAGAATATGAAATGGATTCCTTAGTTTCTTTGGACATGACATTGTCTAGGAAAACACAAATTTTTCGTAACAGGAAGAAACTTAGTTATTATCTAGAAAAAGAAAATTCAAAACAATCAAATTTTTGATCAATATAAGTCAAGGAAATTTCATAATTATTTGTTGAAAAATTCTCTACTAAATGAATAAATTCAATATGATCTAAGTGTATATAGCTTGTAAGTTGTAACAAAGTACAAACATAGGGAAGTTTAATCAAAGTTGAGCAAAAACCTCATTAATTAAAGGTTGAACAACGTAAACACTATTAAATCTATTCAAGCTGTTTGATCAGATGTTGTAACTCATACGATGACCAAGTCATGACTAGGGCAAGACAAAAAACTCGAAAAATTGCCATTTTGTAATGCAAATTCAATTTACCCTCTTTTTAGTATGTTTCTGCTAAAACTAAAGACTTGGTTACAACTATCCAATTCAAAGATTAGACTGCATTGTTTCTTAATTACAAGATTTTTGTACCTTTTTTTTAACAAGACTAACCTAAGCTACTTAAGATAGAGAAGGCAGCAAGAATGAGGTCAAGACGTCAAGTAGAACTTCAGTTTAATGCGACGTATTATAGTATATGTTTAGGCATTATACAAGCCATATAACACCAAGGATGACATGAATGTTTATGAGTATCTTCGTGATAAGCTAAATTCCAAACCGCTCATAAATTAGCTACTAACGTAACAATATAAACAAGTTGATATTACATACTTTTACTTGTTTTTATATATATACGAAGTATTTTTTATCAAACTTAGTACGTGGATAATGTAAAAGTCAAATTATTGAATGAAAGTGTAAGGTAAATGATCTAGGATACCTTATCTTGATAAAACGCTAATCAATCATCTAATTGACCAAAAATATTTTTAAGCAACTAGTAAGATAGCTATGGTCACATGCAACAGATCCTATTTGCCTCCACTTTGCATTGTTTCTTGTACTCGACGATGTGATGCTTACGTGTAGATTATTAGATTTCCAACTAAGTACACTATTTTATTCTTGTATTTTCATATTCTTGCTTAGAATAATCTCATGTCTTAAAAGTCAAGTGTACAAAACAACTAACATAGGAGTTAATCGATTCTTGCACGTGCTTAAGGCTATATGACATCATCTGGTTAATCATCATCATTAGGTTAATTATCTTTCACTCTATTACTTAGTTAATGATAAGTATTAATAGATTGATTAATTCTCTGACAGTTTGGCAACTAACACACGTATTATAGTGTTGACCATACAAAATAATGCGTCACTTCGATCTTTAATCTAAAGTTACTGTAGTTTGTTTCATTAGAAAAATACCAGTATATTGCCTGATGTTAGTTGCCTAACTTGTTAGGCAGATAGACTTTTCTTCTATATATATTTATTAAAAGACTTTAATTTGTAATTAAGCATTTGAACTTGATCTTGACCACTAACTTAGTTGTCCCATCAACTAAGTTGAATAATTTAACATGTTAGCTTTAGCAAAACATTTAGTATAATATCTCCCATAGATATGCTTTTAAAGAACACTTAGTATTGATTTAATATATTATCAACTAACTAATTAATATTGCTAAGAAACATATAATGGGGGGAAAATATAGAAAGTCGATGCCGATACTCTTGCTTAGCTTGAAAAGGGTTGGGAAGAAAGAAATTTGTGTGTATGGATTTAATGGTGTTATTCTCTATAGGTGGTGGGCGGCTCTTTTTGGGCTCTACTACTTCTTTTGCTGTAGCTTCTTGGCATCTTATGGTCTTATACTCTAATACATATTGTAGGTCACAAATTCGAGCTCTATCACGTATATTTGCTTGGGAGTAGAGGAGTATCTATCTTACCGTTTCCCTCTACTTTTAAGTAATCCTCTATTTTCAAGCATTGACCAACATAATTGAGTTGGCTGGCTTGTAAGAGATGCTGATTCAGTATGTTCTTTCTCCTAATAAAAAACAAAACTAAAAAAAAGTACAAACTGCAATTTTGCGATTTGGGATTCGCACCATGAACAACCTTAACTAGAAATTACAATGATAAACAACAGTAAAAACAAAAAAAGTTAGCTTATTATTTTCTATAATGCAAGATGGAAAATATGGTGTTAATCATAAGTTAGAATTATGCATTTTTATATAATGACTCAATAACTATTTTCGTACATTATTTTACAATATTTTCCATGGTTAAATTAACTTTAATGTAGTACCAATATATTTTGAGATGAAGGAGTAACCAATGCAATTAATAACAAGTCAATAATTTAGTATTTGTAAAGCTATCCTCTATAAATATATACACTACGTACGAAATATTTAGGTACATTGCACAAAGATTATAAATTGTTTAAGTAGTCTTCATGCAATGAGAAATTTTATGGTTTGGTTTGATTCTACCCAAAGCTTTAATCTTAGTTAATTACTATTGCCTCTAATCCTAAAACAGAGTTACGTTTATCATTTTAGACGTTCCCTTTAATGATTATGTTTCAATTATTTCCTGGATTATAATTTATTAGTTTTACATTTCCCCTTATACATATATGCAATTATCCCTAAAACACTGTACATTTCTACTTTTTAAAGTTAATTTTATACCTTAATACTTGATATATGTGACATTTAATCATTGTTTCAACTTATCTTATTTATCTTATTACTTGTGTAAAATTAAAAAAAAAAGTGACTTAATAAGGATCAAGGGATAAAGTACACGGTATACTTAATACTTTTGGAGTCTCCACATTACTGAAAATGACCAAGTATATGTCAACAAGTACATAGAAAAGAAACACTTTCATGATGCTCCGTATTTGGCAAAATGGTAACATCGTTTACCAATGTTCTCATATCACTAAATACAAAAATTTAACTGTTCAAAGCATGAATGAAGATTAGCAAAACTAGTAAAAGCATATTAACTCTAAAATAAGTGGTAAATAGTTCATAAGTTTATTCCCAAATAATGTCATTAGTTGCACCCAATTTATTATGTTGACATTGTTATGGGAAAAAAAGGTTGTTAGGGACATAATTATAGATTTCATTGCAAACATGTTATACATTAATCTCACTTATATGCTAGTCAAATTTGTGACAAAAAATTTCTTAATTACGCTTACTTCAAAGAAAATTAATTTCATTCAACTCATTAGAAACCTCAAACCTCCACAACTCCACCAGTCAACCCTAGCTACATGGTTAGGAAATGAAATCACGAAACTACCCTTGGATAATATGACAAATGTGATTTCAGTTACTAAAAGTAAGGCCCACATTGCCAGCTCCTAGAATAGAATGGGAATAATGATAAATTAAAGAGGGCAAATCTGGTAATAATTAAGGTCAAGGGTACAGTGATTATAGTGTTAATTAAAATTAAGAGAATAAGTTCCATAATTTATAACACTAAAAATATGAAAAAGTTTACTAAGTAGGTTGCTCCTTTTTATGGGTTCATATCAATTAGTGCTACTAATGAAGATTCTTAGTCTAATTTTGAAGGAATATTAGAGGACTACTCCACTCTAAAAAAAGTATGGCCCATCTTATTGTATACTAAATTTAGTACTTAAATTCATTTTTATATTTATGGACTAAAGGGAAACAGCGTTAGCTGTCTACTACTGAGCAGGAGCGCTTAGCCATAATAAAGCCTCTAGGGTATGGTATCCCGGGTGGCCGGGTTTGGGGTCAAATTCTGTCTATAATCTATATCGTTGCTCTTTGCAAGCACGAAGCAACTCTCGATACTCCATAAAAACTAATGAAGTATTTATGTTTGTAAGATACATAGAAAATAAAAAACACGTGGAAATTCAATAGATGTAAACACACTTTAGGTAACGCACATATGCAATTACGACTTGGTACTTAGGTAGCGAGTTTGGATATATGGCAATTTTCATTGAATGAGTTGTGGGTTTTTCCTACATTTATTAACTCTGAAGTTTATTACAATATAAAAAATTTTAATGGAATAGTGACAAGAAAATTGCCCATGATTTTCAATTAAACTCGCAAGCAAACCTAAAGTCTATATAATTAGATTAATATAACAAGGTCATATAATATTTTAAAAAAAAAAACAAATAAATATAATACTGCAACATTTTTTTTAGAGGAATTTAAAATCCCTTACACATGCATTGCCAATTCGCCATTCTTTTACTTATTACATAAATAAAAGAAAATAAATAAATTAATAAAAAAAAAAGAAAGATTTAATTAATATAAATAGAAGGGTGAAAAAAAAAGAAAAAAAGGGTGCTAATTACCTCACTCAATGGGAGACGATGGAGGATGCCATGAAGAATTCTTTGATTGCTGCTATCATGATCACATTCTTGTTTATCTTCTATACTAGGTTGGATCAACGACTCGCTATCGATTATCGCTCCGGATTCATTTGCGGGGCACATATCTTATCGGGTTTTATACTGCGTTGTTGTCGTCGTCGTTGTTGTTATTGTTATTGTTATTATTATCGATGTTGTACGGACTAGAGAGAAAATGACAGTTCCGTGCCACGGACTGAACTAAAAGAGATTTTCCTAAGAACAGGAGAAATTCTTATATTAATTCAAGAATTAAAAATTGTGCAAAAACATTAGTTTTATTTATTTATTTTTTTTAAAAAAAAAAAAAAAAAAAAAAAAACAGAGGAAAACAGAGAATGAGAGGGGAAAAAACAGGGAAATAACAGGGGAAATGAAATTAGGGTAATGAAAAAAAATTAAATATATATAAAAGGAGTTACAATTATGTGGTTACATATGCCATGCTATTATGTCTGTAGTTTTGTAGTCAAAGTAATGACATAAATGAACGATTTGTTACCAAAATAGTAAAATGGTAACTTAGTGGGAGATTAATACAAACCTTTGCACAAGACGAAAGTAGCCAGTTTCCTTGGTCATGCGGGGTTTAATAATATCGACAAAAGGCGAGGTAGTAATGGTATTATTGGTACTTTCTTTGGGATGAATTATGGATATAATGTTGCCAAGTTTTCAACCCAATTAAGGGTAGCAGAAAATTTTGGTACGAGAAGAAGAAAATGGAGAAAATTAGCCACTTCGGTATTAGTGAAAGAGATAGATATAGAGAGGGGAGAAGTTTGTTAAAAAAATTATAGGGTGGGACTAAACACTTGATACTACTAGTATGTGTTGCGGCAAACAAAGGTTTCAATGTATATATATAATTGTATAGAGTGCTTTTGTATAAAGTTTATATACTATGATTCCACTCTTTGGGTTGTTTAAAATGTAAATAAATGATTTGAGGTAGGCATTCATACTAGCTTCTCCTATAATGTATCCTTTACCAAGAATTCTTAAAAATTTACCCAACGACAAATTATTTTAATAGTTTTATCGGCCATTTCATTCAATAATATCTATCAAAAATCAATAATTTACCGAGTAAAACTTTTACATGTGTGATTAATAAGTTCTCTATATTCAAGCTATGCTCGGATTTAAAATTAATACCTAGTCAATTTGGAATTTAGTCAATATAAACTCATCATAAATTGCTAAATTATTTTTAATCTAGTTTAAGAACTATTTTGTAAATAGTATAATACAATTTTATTTTATTTTATTTATTTATTTTTTTTTTTTTTTGAGTATAATGAGGAGCGATACAATAAGCATAAGTAAACAATTTGGTTTATGAATTAATTGTAATGTATTCCCTCAAAAAACTATTTATTAAAATGTATTTTATGTAGTAAAGTTTTTTTTAAAAAATTGTTCTAATTAATAGAATAGTGTATTGTCATATATGAGTTTGAGTATATATAAATGAGAATTTTTCTTTTAAAGATAAACAAAAAATAATAATAATAATAATAATAATAATAATAATAGATTAAAAATATATACTTATATGGGTTCAGAGGGGATTTCCCTCCGAAAAAGTTTCACTTTGGTTATTAATATAGATCGTTAGCTACTCAAAATAGCTATTACAATTATCAAACAAGAAACAACTAGTACAACTAGTGAACTAGCTACTTCCTCCATCTTTTCGTTAAGGGCTTGTTCACATTTACTGAATTGAGCTGAACTGATTGAAGCTAAACTGAACTGAATAGAGTTAAAATGAATATTTTATGAGAGAAGGAAATTAGGAACTGAACTGAAATTAAGCTGAATTGAACCGGCCCTAAGTGTCTCGGCTTGACTTTTGCACTATTTGCATACACTACTTACCAATATTAATGTTTCATATATAAATATACTCATGCGAGTACTAATAATTAGAATCTCGATGTATAGTTTCAATTATTAAGCTTTAATTTTATAAATTATAATAATTGATAATAAAAGATATTATTGATAAATATGATTAAATTGGGGCACTTTAAAAAAACAAAGAGAGTAATAATAATCAGATAAAATTCTCAATCAGGGTCTATAATAGTCTTTTACTAAGTTGTCTTGCCTTCTTTGTGTCCCACGATAAACAAATGTATATGTCTCGAGCTTTAATAGAAAGAAGAAATGTTAATATTAGGGGGGAGAGGAAAAATATTGAACCTCATTTTGTACGTGATTAGCTATTTTGAGCAACTATATTAAATAGTTTGAGAGGAGATATTGTAAATAGCCAAAAACTTTATATTATTACTTTTAATATGTATACAATATTTTTAAAGGGATATATAGACAATAATTAATTGTGTTATATTTTGTATGAATGTGTTATTCTCCATCCCTCGAATTATGTTTGAATCATGTTGATTTCAAAAAAAAAAAAAAAAAAAAAAAAAAATGACAAACGTATTGTCTTTGATTACAATGAATAAAATATACTACGTATTGCTTAGAATCGGTAATTGATTGATAGAAATAAAATAAATTTTACTAATTGTGGATGAAGTTGAAAGACCATGAAAAATGATTTGTGACAATAAACCTATAATACTACGTATTACATACATTCCAATATAGCTCATCAAGTTCAAACAAAACCAAGTTGATAATAAAGAAGAGGTGACTATATGTTAATAAAAAATTTATTTGTTTGCGATCATCTATATATACACGAAGTAATATACTTCTCACGTGAATTTTATTTTAATTGATTGTGTATTGTACAATATTGGAATTTGAGGCCCATTTCCTTGACACCTTAGACAATTCAACTATCAAACTTGGGAGCTTGAAAATGAATATCAATATTCACCTAAAACCAACTCAACCATGATACATTTAACATCATACATTGCACCATTTAATAGATATAATTAAGGGCCTGTTCACATTTACTGAATTAAGCTGAGCTGAACTGAACTAATTGGAGTTGAACTAAATTGAGCTGAACTGAATAAATCTGAAATGAATATTTTATGAGAGAAGGAAATTAGGAGCTGAACTGGACTGATTAAAGCTGAATTGAACTGAACTGAAATTAAGATGAAGTGAACAGTACAAGCCTTAAAACTAAGCGGGAGGTCATGACCCACTCTCGTGGTTCCGCCTCAGAAAATCGAAAGTGTAAAGTCACTAACATTGATCAAAGTAGAATTACTACAATACATAAATTAATTTGATAAATATCATAATTCTTTTTTTTTTCCCCTTAAAAATAGGGTTTGAAGGCCTTTTTAGCAAGGCTAACATAAGCTAGAGGGAAATTTTTACCATTGATAGCCACACGGGCACACATGTAGACGATTTGATATGCATACTTTTGGGCATTCTCCAATCCGCATCTTCTCATAGCTGCCTTTTCTTTTTTGCTTTGCCCACGTGAGTTCCATGACCCAATTGTATCACTTAAATAGGGGAAATAACAACCACTCTTTTAAAACAAGTAATGTAAGAAGTTTTTGAGCAAAAATTTTATTTTTGAAAATTATCTATAATAATTTCTCATTTAGGAAAATGATTTACAGTTTATAAATTTTCACTCTACATTGAAATTATATGACATAAATTTATGTCCAAATATTACCTCCACTTTTTCTCTTTCTTTCATTCACTTAGCTTTTAACATACTCATATGTTACATATAATTGATGATATCAAAGAGAGAATAGTGAAAGATTTGTAAGTTTTAACAAGCTTACATGGACATAGGTTTACATATAACAAGTTCATATGTTACATATAATTAATTGTGTCAAAGAGAGAATAGTGAAAGTTTTGTTAACAAGCTTACATGGGCATATATAATAAGGTTACATTTAACATGTAAATGTTTTGCCAAATTTAACATGTGAAAGTTCTATATATAGCACATGCTGACATGCATATAAAGTTCATATTTAACACATGAATGCTAACAAGCTATGAAATGGTTGATGAATCACTTAAAACCCATGATTGATTTATCTATTCTTTCATATTGCTTCACATAAGAGCTCATGGGCTCGAAAAGCATCTGGATACAACATGAGCCTTTTCGTAGCCAAAGTAAAATAAATTCAACTTGAGATAAAGGAGGGGTGGATGAGATTTGAACGCATAACTTTTTGTGTCATGTTAGCTCTAATACCATGTTAAAGAACTAAGTCAACTACAAGTTTAAGCTAACAGTTGAAACCTAAGATTGATTTATGTACTCTATCACTTGATATCACATACGAGCATCTTAATTCTTAATTAACTACTTTAGATCAAGTAATAATAATATTGCTTGTATCAATTACAACCTCGTATTTTACTCCAATTGAAACTCCTTCGTGACAGCTGACTCTTTATATGTTCAGTTTGGTTATATATATATATATATATGAGGAGATAGATGGCACAAGTTAACGAGCACTAACATGTAGTAGTGTACGAGTGTGAAGGTGCCTTCATTGTTTCAGACACCAAAAATATGTGTCTGTTTTTTCTCTTTTTTTTGTTTTGTTTTGTTTTGTTTTTCTTGAATTCAATTCTTTTAATTGTGGCAATTGACTAATGTACCACTTAGCATTAGGCTTGTAGATAGTATTAGATACCAACATGACATGTCATTTTCTAGAGTCTTGATGATGGCAAATAGCAATAGCAATGTGAAAAAGTCAACATCATCTATATATGGTTAGTTCTCTATTTGAGAATACTTCATCCATTTAATTTTTGACACGACGTTACTCTATTCAAATATTTTACTTGACTACTTTTGATTATTTATAATCAAGAAAAAACAAAATTATGTGAGATCTTATTGAATTTGCTTCAAGTTGGGTGATTTTGGCCACCTTTTAGGGTTGTAGAATGAATTCTTGATTTCTTTTTATTAAATTAATTGAAATAGCAATGCAAATTTCGTTTTATTCTAAAATGGCTTATTTTCTTCCCATCAATCACATATATCATATCATATCACAATTTTAATCATGCTTTATGATTATTAATTAATGGTAAAGATCAAGCTATAAATATTCACATAAATTAATTAGCAAACTATAGCTAGGAGTACAAATATGATTAATTTTAAAATCTTTCATGTTGTAGACTAACTAATAAACACGATACAACTTTATAATAAGAAGAGTAGCTTTCTTTCGAAAAAAAAATAAGAAGAGTAGCTAAATCCATCTTGACACTGGAAGAAAAAACCATTGCAAAAATGAGCTAAGAGATTATTGCAATATACTGTATATAAAAGACTAATACAACTATAGATAACTTAGGGCTTGTTTGGCATCATTTTTGGTTTTCAGTTTCCTGTTTTTTTGAAAACTAAAAACCAAAAACAGGAAACAAGAAAAAGGTGTTTTCACTTTTTTGTTGTCAGTTTTCAAAATTATCATGATTTTAATAGGTCTAAATTTTTTTTGATCCATTATGTAACATATGTAATATACTTTTAAAAAACAAAAAACCAAAAAACAGAAAACCACAGCGATGCCAAACGGACCCTTAATCAATTGAAGTAATAAAACATGGGACATATTACTAGTTAAATCGATAAAAACCCTAACAAAAACATTCGATGGAGGCTTATTTTATATATTCGATTATTAGGTTTGACTACAAAAAAGAGATCGAGTAACATATCGAAAGAAATGATATGTTCTCCCTTACAAATCTTGTCTACATCTAATCATAGTCTTTTACAGTAATTATTGTTGTTCTTTATTTAATTGGTTTGGTGTATTTATGTTAAGTTTGTATATTTGTTAACTTTATTTTGTTAGGAGTTTTAGGCAATTAAGTTAGGTCTTCTATTGTATTGGGTATATTTATGTGATTAATATCAATACAAAGCTTAAGCCGTTTTCTCCAATATTTCTTGAGTTTAACATGGTATCACAGCGTCTCTAATTTCTAGAGATTTTTTCGATCTTGTATTGTTCTTCATCAATTTTTATTTTTTATTCCGCAATTATTATTTTCTAAGGTTAAGGCTTCAATTTTTTTATTTCCCCAAATTTTCTGTTTTATTCGAAATTAGGGATCCCAAACCCTAATTTTTGTTCGATCTCTTGGTGCGCATTTTTCTTGTGCGTGCTGGGTTGCATGGTGCTCCAGTGGTGCGCAATCTACGGTAGTCCATTGACTCGGCATTCCTTGTCAGGTTATTTTGTTTTCTTAGGTCGTTCTCCTGTTTTTTGGAAGACTAAGAAACATCCTACCGTATCCACATCCTCGACTGAAGCCGAATACTGGTCTATGGCTTTCACTATTCGTGAGTTGAAATGGTTGAAGCAGTTGTTGTTTGTTCTAGTGTTAATCATTCAAAGCCTATGCAGTTGTTTTGTGATAGTCAGTCAACCCTGCATATAGCTAAGAATCCGGTATCTCATGAACATATAAAGCATTTTGAGGTAGATTGTCATTTTGTTTGTGATGAGTTGTTAAACGGTAATATTTCTACCTCATATGTTTCAACTGGTTTTCAGTTGATAGATATTCTCACCAAGGCTCTTGGACGTCGGCAGTTTGGTTTACAAGTTACACAAGTTGGGCATTTGCGATGTGCACGCTCCAACTTGAGGGGGAGTATTAGAGTCGGTTTGGTGTATTTATGTTAAGTTTGTATATTTGTTAAGTTTATCTTGTTAGGAGTTTTAGCTAGGCAAGTTAAGTTTATCTATTGTATTGGGTATATATATGTGATTAATATCATTACAAAGCTTAAGCCATTTTCTCCAATATTTCTTGAGTTTAACATTCTATGCATAAAAATAATAAATTAAAAAAAAAAAAGAAGAGAGAGAGAGAGAGAGAGAGAGAGAGAGAGAGAGAGAGAGAGAGAGACTAACAACATAAATGGTATATAGATAAGGTTTTACAGCATATAAAAATAAGGGTTGAGGGGCCTTTCCTCTTTGACTTGGAGTAGAATAGTTAATGCCCATTAAATTTTGTCAAGTAAAAAATCTATTAGGATTTCACTAGCATGTTACTTTTTCTTTATTAATGCCTTCGATTCTCCATAACCAAACTTTTGAGGGTCCATTATCAATTGTTCATGCATTATCTTGCTCTTATTTTGTGTGGAATCGCACATATATTGAGCAAGAAGAGAATAAATCATCACCAAAATACTAAATTTAACGTTTTTATTTATTTTTCTTGATTATATTTACTGTTTTTGAGAGAATTAAGGCGCAATCTCATATTGTCTCTAGGAGTTCATAATGAGTTGTGGAATATGGTCAATGCATTATATAATGCAAGGTTTGTTCATTGTGTCGTCTTCTTAAAGATTCCTCGTATGAATTCTTTAAGATTACGTACCTTCATTTCATTTATATTTTCTTGATCTTAATTATTGATACTTCTAGAATTCTAGGTGTTGTCATATTTGTTTTTAAGGTTACATTAAGATTGCGTGATTGCATTCTACGCTAGTTTGATCATGTTGTCCGGTAATACATTGGCGGTTAAAAGAATAAAATAAGTTAATTGCGTGATACTAGGCTTACGGGAGGTGTAAAATAAAATGTAAATACATTATACATTGGGTGAGATTTCTTCGCCACACATTTGGTGAGATGGTATGTATGACGACTTTCATAAATATGTATGTTTGTAAACAGAGAAATTGACTATATATGTTTGAAAACAGAGAAATTGACGAACACTCGTTAAAGAAAAACCAACCCAAGAAGAAAAGAAAAAAATAAAGAGTTAAACACTTATTAAAATTAAGAAGCTAATTCTCCTATTGCCATGTGAGTTTAGGATGTAATCTTATTTGGTGTTATAAAGTGAACTCTCGGGTGTGACCCAAATCCATATTTAACATTATTAAATAATAAAAACAATTAGAAATAGTATAAGCAAATGTGCTAATGCAAGAGGATATATCACCTTAGAAGAACGATACTCTTAATTTTTGGGAAGTTAGTGGGTGCATATTAAAAATTTAAGAATAAAACTTCTAAAACTATATACTCCGTATTTGTTGTACAAAGTATATATTTTTTTTCTTTGTTACATTCGACTCATAGTGTGTGGATAACTACTTTATATCCCATCTAAAATGAAAATTATACAAAGTATTAATCTACGCCTTACTTTATAATATCTATTTTATATCTACTCTAGGAAATGTACTTAATTCTGTATATAGTACAATCATTCAATTTTTTTTTTCTCCATTATAACAAATCCCACTTTGAATTATGATGTAAAGAATTATACCAATAGAATAAAAAAAAAACTGTCAAATACAAAGTAATTTCGATCAAAAAATATTATAGTTTGACTAAGTCACAATCACTGTAAATGCGATCAAGCAATTCAAGGAGGCAATCCTTGTCTCCGTGAAAAGTTTTCAGCTTGTCATAGTAGACTTCCTCAAATTTTTTTAGTTGCAAATTTGCAATGCTTTGACTTATTTACATTTTTGTTGATTCATAATTTGATCATAAATGTATGCATGTATGTATTAATTAGTAACAATTGTACTACCTCCGTTAAATGTTATGTGCAACTTTGGAATATTTTATATCTCACAAAAAATACCCTAAAGTCGCACATAACATTTAACGGAGGTAGTAAAAGTTGTAATTTATGAAACAATATTAAAATGAATCTAACAAAATATATTATGATTAAGGTTCTGTTCTGATTGACTGAACTGAGATGAACTGAATTGAACTTATTGAAGCTGAACTGAACTGAATATTTTATGAGAGAAGGAAATTAAGAACTGAACTGAACTTATTGGAACTAAACTGAACTTATTGGAACTGAATTGAACTGAACTAAACTGAAAATAAACTGAAGAGATTAAGTCCTAAGTCAATATTAGCAATAGCTTAGTTTAAAACATTACAACTAAAAAACAGGAAAAAAGTTTCATTTCTTATGTACTTTTTCCCCTTTGTTTAAGTTTAACGATAAGCATCATATCAAAAATTGATTTACCATTTGGCCCAACATACACTACTGATACATATAATTTTCATGAATTTCATCTCTTACCTGCTTGGCTAAAAGCAAGTTGACTAATGTAAGAAGGCCCATTGGTACTATCTTTAGTTCTTTTATCTTATCTTTGTGTATTTTTTGACAACACTTTACTTGGCAGTTGGCTCTTAATAATATTTTTATGCCCTTTTAGACCACTTTTTCATCTTTTTCAGTAAAAAAATGTGGGTGATATAGTGATACTTATGATTTGAACTTCTTCTCCAATAGAAAAATTGCACTTTACTTTATATATTGCAATTCATGTTACATTTTACAATGTTGATGTGTAGACCGGGGGAGGAGGAGACATGAATGAATTATGAATGGATAGGAAACTAGTAAAATGATATCTTCTCTATTTCCTTTAGAAAATGGAAGATTAGTTTTTATAATGAAGGGTTCAAATGCAAATATAAGGGTTTTTGATATCTTAAAGCGATTAAAATGAAGTTAAATAAAGCAATGAAATATCGATTGTAGAAAGTTAACAAAGAAATTGTAGTTAGTATTAGGAAAAGTCAAGATCATGTAAAATCCATATGAAGAAACTAAAGAGTGAAATATTGTTAAAGATCTTATGTTAGTACTTTTTAGCACTCCTAGGCCCTAGCCCACCTATTTTATTGTCATCTCTATACTACAAAGCATATATTACCATTTTTTCATGAACTCTGTTTAATAAACTGTGCACCTTAAGAATAGTGTCACATCATACGTGACATACTTATCAATCTGTTCGCTAGTTTTACTTCCCTTTCGAAAGAAAATAGAATTAGTTACCATTCCTCAAAGCAATAAATCTTTAAACTCACAAAATAATTTGATCCCTTGCCCAATTGGTGATGCTTTTATTTGGAGTGTATCAACATCAATAAGTACATTACAACCAACATAAAAAGTACACAAATGCAAAGAAAAAGAATAAAAGTCATAATCTAGACATTGTTCCTTGTCCTTCTAGTCTTGTACAAGCAACTAATACGAGTTTTGAACGTATAAAGGCCCTATCTTTGAATACCTAACCTTCATTTTTTACCTCGCTCCCCTCTCTATTCAATTAATCCTTAATATGTATAAATACATAATGTTAAATAGTGGTAATTTAAATTAGAAATTATGAAAGTAGATCAATGGCATCCATTTTGAGCAAGCTTTCAACGTAACATGACTAATAAATTCCATGTATTTCGTCATTTTTTTTTTTAATAAGGAAAAAAGGTGTCTTACAGGTCTAGAAGCTCTTAAGATTATGCAACCCACCTCATTTTAGTAGGAAACACCTCTTGTGATTTAAGGGTGATAAGGAAAGGATAAGGTACTACTCAGTTTCTCACCCCCAAAGTATCGGTTCTTTGTGAAGTTTGATTTTATAACTTATTTTTAAGACTATAAATGAAATATAAATCTTACCATTAGTCCAAGTGATACTTGGTATATATTCATCAAAATGATAGGATCAAAGTGCTTATCTTATCTTTGCCAACCTAAATGTTATTGTATGGGTTGTGGTTACAATTATGGGCACAATTGAGACACTGTAGTAAAAGTAAATTAGTTGAATTTATTTATTAGTTAGTGGGCAAACTTTTCTTGCTTGCACAATCAATAGTAAAGTAAAAGCTACTGATGGATCAAAGTTAAATTATTTGTTAGAATTTGTTAATACAATCTCATATTCTCTTTGTCACAAAAAGAAGATAAATATATTTATAACACTTGTTAATACTAAATAATTTAATATACAATCACATGAGATGTACGTGTCTTAACTCCTTGTGACGAATATAGTTTTTAATCCCGGCTTGTGGAGATCAGCTTAATTAGGGTTGGTTGCACATGATTGTCCGGAGCTCGGGACTGAGTTCATTTGAGGTTCAATCAAACGATGAGCGACAAAGGCGCATAACAACCGGACTAGGTTCATATAAGGTCCGATCAAACAATGAACAACAAAGGCGCATAACAAAAACTTGGCTTGAATTGAGAAACTTACATACACTGTGTATATGAAAAGTAGTGAGGTTATTTGACAACTACAAATAGCACCTAAATGCGTGTTGTATGTGGGGGAGGTGGTAGGTGCTAATCATCGTGATGGTAGCTAAGCTAGGTGCTACTTGCAGCATTAATATGTAATGTGACTTTTAATTTCAGACAGGGTAGAGGGACTATATAATCAAAGTATAATTCACATAATTAATAATTTTTTAATATTCTTGTATACTTTGTATATAATTTGTCGATAGAGAGTAAGAAAGTAGCACGCAGGATGTTGAAACGAGAAATATTTGTGTAAAATTGTCTTATCATCATAAGAACAATCTCGCGAGCTACTGTAAGCAATTGACCTAGTTCGCTCTACCCTTGGCCCAACCCACTTACTAGGTGATTTTATGATGATAAGACGATCTTAATTACAAATTTGTACGTTCAGAGAAAGGTGTTTCATGAGTATTGGAATCTTTATCTTCTTCTTACTACGTATGATTTATGAGTAATGATGTCTCAAAATAGGAGATTGCATTGTGCGGAAGTTAGGAGACCAGCTTACATATAACGCTATTGCGGTATCATATAGATACGGAGTATAAGATATGCTAAGGATGTTATAATTTCCAAATGTGTCACAGTCACAAGCATTATAGGTATATAGTTACATACTGCTTATTCATGCTGTTCAAGTCAAAAATGCTTCCAGAATTTCTTCACTGTTGTTGTCTTGTTGATGATGGCGGACCAGATTAGTGAGTACCATGATTTATTTGATTAGAATCTCCAATATCTCACTATGACGGACATTATTCGACATTGACTCGATCTGTTGTAAATTTCCTAATTTGTGCATGTCGTTTGTACCTATTTTTAAGCAGTCGCATCCTTGCGGGGTATAATGGATCATGGTTTTTATCTATATCACTCGGGTGCCTTTAAATTGACCTATACTGATTACCTTATTTGAAATACATCATTTAAATTTCAAGGACATCGGATATTACAAGGTATGAGTCTATGCTACTCAAATCAACACGAAACCAAATTGAACAACATACTATGCTACTCAGATATGATGTATGAGTCTATGTCTAAAATGCATGACCCAACAATTAAACGACCTATATAATTTCAACCTTCTTCACTTCACCTATTGTCAAGCATATATAGTATTTCTTACTCGAAATTATAATCTTTTGAATTCGACTTTTACCATTTACCATTAAATATTAACTTTCATTATATTCTATATCATACCAAACTTGAAAATAAAGTTTATAATAATTAGATTTAATTCTGAAATGTAATTCTATCACTTTAAGGTCAATATAACTATTATAATTTATAAATTATGACCATTTAATAAAAAGAACCTATTTTAATTTCCCCCTTCTAAATCAAAGCTAGCAAATATTGTACTCCTATTGTTATATACAGAATGAAGGATAGTAGAACTTTGAATTTAAATTGAGACCCATCATAGCCTTAAGATACCTAATTAACTACACGATTGTCATATATTACATATAATTAATTTTAATTTTCATTAATTAATTTGTAATGTTAAAGAAAGAATATACTCTAAGTATATTATATTAACAAAAATACCTAAAAATAAAAGCACTTACCTGAAGGTACCATATTTGTACGGCGTGCAAATTAAAAACAAATTTGGAGCTTTCCACTCTAAGGGTGCATGTCCAATAAATAGCTCTTAACATGATAAAACAAGAACAATAGGGCAAGAATTTATTCTTTTTTTGGAATTTAATTTTTTTTCAAAAGTGAACAGTAGAAAGTAATTTTCTTGATTTATATTCTTTTATTTATTTATTGTTTAAAAAAAAAGTACAAATTACTATTGTGATTTATGAAGAAAAGGAAAATGAATCACATTATATGAATTTGATGTGATATATGATGCAAAGCCATCAAAGTGTTACATTAATACTAATATAAGTAATTAACTAGGCCACTATTTAAGAACATGTTAGCCGTCCCTTTTAGTGTTTTCTGCCATGTACATGAATAGTTGTACGTCCATGCATGATGCATTGATGCATGCATCTTAGCTTGGCTAGTAAAAAGCTTTGTAAAAAAATTGAATGATAAATTAGTATGATTTATACAACATAAATGTAGTTTAAGATGAGTTTGTATTGCGTTAGCGATCCTAACATGAAATCCATATCTGGTTCTACATTAACATATGTACACATTATATTTCAAAGATTATGAACATATAATTCAAATACACAACATACGTAAAGTGGTAGTTTATTTAATTATATATTTTAATCTTCATTTAAATACGTAAAAAAATTAACACATTATATATTAGTGTATGAGTGGAGGTATACTCGCAATCTTATTACATGCAAATAAATTTGAACTCTATGTCTTGTCAAAAAAAAAAAAAAAAAAAAAAAAAAAAAAATTGAACTCTATGTTCATTTGAGTGTAATTAATATATGTATCATGCATGATGCCAAATCTCTTAAAAAATACAACACACAAGTAGGGTTTTCAGTAAATATATATACTAGATATGTAGGATTAAAAAATTAAAATTGATTTGTTTATATGCTATTATTTTGAATAGCATATAGGATATACAATTGTTGTACACGACATTTATTAATAAATTATGTCCTAACAATTGGTATAATAGTTGCCACTTAAAAGCTAAAGATTGTCAACTTGTCAACTTCGGTATGGGCAGTTCACTTCATGTGGATGGAAATTGTATCAAAAAAACTTTATAACTCTGTAATAAAAAGTAGAAATTTTGAATGATATATATATATATAGGATGTCACTTGCTACCTTTTTAGTGCTTCCTATAGAGGTGCAAGTGTGTTCGTTTTTGGGTCAATTTCATGCTCATCATCCATCGTGGGTTTGACATGTTTATTTGGTTGTCCAGAATCTCGGCGAAAAGGTGAGGCTTCAAAGAAGAGATACTCCCAATCAAACTCCGTTTCTGAAAGCTTTTCTTGTTTTAACTTTTTCTTAGCGACAATACTGTCAATACTGTTAAACCAAATAATATTAAGGCCTGTTCTCATTGACTGAATTGAAGTGAACCTAACTAATTAGAGCTGAACTGAAGTGAATTGAACTGAACTAAAATGAATATTTTATAAGAGAAGGGAATTAGGAGCTGAACTGAACTGAACTTATTAGAGCTTAACTGAACTGAACTAAACTTGAAAATAATCGTATGAGAACAGACCCTAAATATTATTGGTCCATAATAGCATTGTAATTATGTAAACCCTAAGGTTCATAAGGTTTATATTATAAATATCAATAGAAAGCCTCCAAGGAGAATTATACTATCTAACATGGTATCAGAACCAGTATAACACATCACGGGCTCGAATCTCATCCACTCCTTTTAAAGTAAAATATTAAACGATGGATATGGTGGGGCCCATGATACATCTACACTTCAAGCCTAATGGACTCTCATGTGAGGGGGCGTGATAGAGACATAGAGTATATATAAACCGATTCTGAACTTCAACCATCAGCTTAACTTATTGGTTGAGTGGGTCCTTTAACATATATACATACGAAGTAATATAAAGTGTGTGGCTTTTTATTTTGACTTTTTTTTTACTATACGAAATTTGCTTTCGACATACAATAATTTGCAATAAGCTAGCAAAAACTTTCGTTGCTAACGATATATATGAAATTTAATCAGGAATGAGGAATTTAAAGTCATTGCAAAAGCTAAGTGTGTTTGTTACATTCTTAGTTTTCTTAGGTAAAATTGGTCACCATTATTGCTAGCAAACTCGAACGAGATGATTCTCTTATCCTCTCCTCTAATTCCCAAGGGACGAAACGAGGTAGTATAAAACACCAAGAGGCCGGATTTACAATACAGTATCAATAGATTCGACAAATCAAGCTTCCACCATTAGTTGTTTTTGTCGTGATCCATGATTACGTTATTAATCTTGATTAATTAAGTAATTAAAGTCTATTTTTAGAGGAATCTGCAGGAAAAAGTCCGTACATACAGTTACATATACACTAGAGCTCTAAAGTCTAAAGTGTCACCAGCAAATAATTAGATGATCAAAAGGGTTATTAGATCAGCTTCAGTAAGCTCATGGAGTATATGAAGAGTCAAGTAATTATTTCATGACCTCATAATTAATAACAATGAAGATCCACTATTCCACCCTTCCATTTTTATGGAAGGTAATAATCATTATCATTATTGAATAACTACCTAAACTTTAATAATTAAAGATACCATAATTTAATTTTATTTCAACATAAAACATTATTATTATCATTAAGTAAAATACTATTATACATGAGTTGCGTAGATTGATATATATCTACCTAGCTTGTTAGGGATGGTATGGACCGGGCAGTACCCTAGACCTTAAATTGAATTCCGTCTTATATAATTTCCCTATATGGCAATCTAACACCAAATAGAAACAATATAGAGTGTACTATGAAGATACTTCTGTCTCATACTTAAGCATGTAATACACTTGCACTCAACATATGATGGTCCTTACAATAGTTTTAAAGCTATTCCAATACATCATCCCATCATTTAAACTTAGTAGGGTAACTAGTAAAGTATACTTGCTTGTTACATTCATGCATAAACGAAAATATATGGAAGACATGAGATGGTACGTACGTATGTATGTCCATGCACCATCTCTAACAATTGCCCAAGTTTGACTCAATTCTTATTTTGCCTTTTCCCCTTCAAAAAAAAAGGTGTAGCATTTTCACATGTTAATCCCGCCCACAGTTAAAATGGACAAATAACTTATTTCGATTGTCTCAGTTCGATTCGGTTAATTTCTAGGTCAATAACAAGTCAATCGAATTAAGTTCGCATCTAATTGTAATCATATACGTGGTACAAACTATAGTACATTCATTCATTTATTTATAAAACAAATACAAAGTACTCCGTAACAATCTTAGTTTTACTATTTTCAAACGAGGTCGGAATATGTTCCTACAATTTGTGTCAATTTTATCAGGACTACGGTCTACCTATCTTTTACCACGTAAAAAAAACAATAAATGCAAAATCTATTCCTTGTATAGACTATAGACCACTCTCACAAATTTACAAAATTGGGCTTAATAAGCCCAGCCCAAAATATTCACAACCCAATCTCCAAAATCCAATCCACCACAACTTCATCTTAAAACACAACCTATTTCCATTTTCCTTCTTCATTCAAAAACCCTAAAAAATTTGCTCAGCCGTTGAGTTTTCAGATCGCCATTGTTAGGGTTTTGAAGCTTTCATCGCCATGGTTTGTAATTTTCCCCAAATATTCTCCTATTTTTCTGTTAATATTAATCTTTGTTTCTAATTTCATTGATTTCATTCTCTATTGTTTTTTTTGTGATTCAGACGTTCAAGAGGAGAAATGGAGGTCGCAACAAACACGGCCGTGGTCATGTCAATTTCATTCGTTGCTCCAATTGCGGCAAATGCTGCCCTAAGGTCTTCTTCTATTATAATTTTACTAATTTTTTCTTAATTTTGATGTTAATTTGTTTTGAAAGCTCTCTAATTTTGATATTAATTTCATTGATTTAGATCAATATTTTGATTTTTGAGCTGATTTATTAATTTATTTGTTGATAATTTTGCTTGTTTGATTCTAAGATTATATTTTTTGAGCATGTTAATTTTAATTTTATTCATGTCAATAAGATGAATCAGTTTATAGAAATGTTTCGATTTCATTGTTAGAATTTGACATTCTTTTATGATTATATGGGCATGTAATTAAGGAATGGTTAATTTTAAATTATTTCATACATTCTTGCTATGCTCCATTTCTTTGTGGACGGTTCCTTGTGACGATTCATGTTAGCTGACCTCAAATCATTTTGAGACTAAGGCTTTGCTGGTGGTGTTGTTGTAGTATTGCAAATTCGAGTAATGGTCATGATTTTGAAGTTGATGTCTTTTTGAAATTCTGTTTTTCCTTGTTAAAGGACAAGGCAATCAAGAGATTTCTTGTGAGGAACATTGTGGAGCAAGCTGCAGTTAGGGATGTCCAGGAAGCTTGTGTTTATGATGGTAATATTTTTGTGTCGACATCGTTCTTGTGTGTCGGTTTATCATCTTTTTGCCAGTATTGTTCCCTTTAGAGGAATGGACCAAGTCTAAATGTGAAATTTGATGTATGTATTTTTAGGTTACACTCTTCCTAAGCTCTACACCAAGATGCAATACTGTGTCTCCTGTGCCATTCACTCGCATGTTGTCAGAGTTCGATCACGTGAGAAGAGAAGGGTCCGTGAGCCACCACAGCGTTACAGACGCAAGGTATTGTCTCTCGACTGAGCATTTAACCTCAATAGTTTAGTCACTGCAAACTGCTTGAGTCCTGTATCTGTCTACTAAATTATTCTACACTACATGACCTAATTTTGAAATTCCTTGTGCATAGTGTTTTAGTGCTTGAATCATACATGTTACGTGATCAATCATTTTATGCTTTTTATTGTTATAGAAGGTTGATACGTTCGTGTAACTCATCAGTTTGTTGTATTGTTCTTATCTCCCCTATATGAGAGGGTGCTGGGCAGTTGTAGAAACAGGATGGATTATACGACATACAATTTTTTTCACTTATACTGATCTATGCAAAACATGTCTTTGCTGGTGAACTCTGTTTTATTACTGTATAATGTGAACTGATATAAGTTTAAACCTCAGTCCCCTGCAAGGTCTTCGGTGGTGTTTGCCCATGTCTTTTTTAATGGTATTAGTTTCGTAGGATTTGGAAGATGATGAATAACATATGTTTCTTTTCATTGATCAGGAGGATACACCTAAGCCCGGTCAAGCACCACCTCGCCCTGGTGCACCAGCTGCTAGAACTTGAGCAATATTTGTCTCCTGAAGTCTTGTGTGAACAGTTGATTCTAGAAATTCATGTTCTAATGCTTTCAGCTGACAATTTTGCAATGAGTTCAGCAGTATGTTTCTCCTATTTGTTGTTAGTTTTAAACTAGTTCTCGGTTTTGGGTTTCTTTTGTACTTCTGAAAGACTAATTTTCATTCACATTTTTGCTGGCTGTTTGGCCTATTTTGTTTATCATACCGTATTAGAAGCTTACATCAAATACAGAGGCCAATTGGCGTATTGCATTGCAGTAGTCTTATAAAAACAGTGCCTATCTTTGACAAATACAGAGGCCTACAGAGTTAATGTGAAATTCATAGTTGAAACTTTAACCTCTCATTTTTCAGAAATGACCCCAATTAATAATTGTCTATTATTTAGTGAATATATATATAGATATACAACATGAATGTATTATGCTTGTGCATAAACACATTTATTCCTTAACCTAGTGATAAAAGCAAGGTTTTTAGGGATAGTGGCGTTCTTCTAATTCGACCTTTAAGCTCTAATGCAATAATAGATTTCCAATTTTTTCAGGTTATCTTCTAATTAGCATTATTAACCTTCCTGCAATTTAATCTTATTTCTCCATTGTTCCCAGTCAAGGGGTTGATATTGCCCATCTTGATCATTGAGCGGACGAATTGATTGAAAAACATGCTTTGGTTACGACTATAATTGTTGACAAGATCTATAGTAGTGGGAGATCCAGAAGTTGAATATAGATCCTGATCTGTGATTAGGAGGCCTCTATTACTCAGAAGATTGATGAAATAGCTATTGTCAAATGTTCTGGGGCTTCCATGATCAAGCTCTGTCTCAGGATCCATATCTCCATTTTGGGGGCAAGTTTCTTGCAACTTCGCCGAGTATGATGGATTTAAACCTGGGCTTCCAGGAGGAGCAGAATTATATAGACGAGGTTTCATTATCGAGCAGTGAACACGTCCAATCGTATGAGCACCTACACACTCAATACTAGTTAATGACCTTACAGAAAAATGTTGGTATATAGCTCAGACCAGAATATAGATTTGGTGCAAGTGTGCAACAGGCAACACGGCCTTTTATAAGACGTGTGTAAAACGATGATAAAAGTTCTATATCAAATAGCAAAAGGGGGTAGTCATACAATTTACACAAACTATAGTGTCACGAGCAACAAAGACTTAAACGCGCTTACCAGATAATGCAACAAGGTCAGTGAGATCGAGGCCTTTCTTGAAGAATTTGGAGGCAACATTGCTGAAGTTAACATAGGCAGAAGGAACATCTACGTCGGCTGTTGCTGGAAATGCTGCTGTACCATCCTTCCTTCCTAACATCACACTCCATGAAGGCCCTCCTGACTGCAAGAGTGATTAAAATGTAGTAAGATCAACAATTTAACGAGCATATAACACGAGTACTTATTAGTGTGTGATGTATTTCATATTAAGATTTTATAGTGAATCGATTGAAATTTAGTTTATCTTTCAAGTTACTTCATCCAAAATCTTCATTCTTAATGTCTCTGCACTCCATCAAGACATGTTAATGAACTTAAGTAATTGAGGTTATAAATCAAAGTTGATTATTAATCGTAGATACGAGTTGAGTATGCATGTATAGAGCTTATATATGTACAGCTGATGCGATGTTTTACCAAGGAAACCGAAGTCTCAGCTGCTAGAGTCACGATATCAGCACAAGATACAACGCCAGGACAAGAAGCCTCGACAGCAGACTTGATCTTGTCAGTAACTTCGTAGCCCCTTGCAAACTTCAATGCTGGTGAATCTTTCTCACTTCTTATGGTGGGACTATTGTCCAACAAGTTTGATGCATCACATCCCTACAACACCAACAACATGCCATTAACTGTTATAATCTATTTTTGGAAATATATCGTGCACTAATTGTACACCAAAATCTCGAAAGAAGAAGGGAGAACGAAGATGCCAATGCAATATTAGTGCACGACTGCACGCACGAGTATGCATACATTAACAAAGCAATCATGGTAGTGCTGTCGAAGGAGGGCAGCTGCAATGTCAGGATCGGATATCATAGCCTCTTGTACCACATTTCGAACAATAGTTTTAACATTCGGGCATGAAGTAGCATAATAATCTGGCCTTAGTTGAGCAAATGAAGACGGTATGGTAAGCAACATTAACAACACCAGCATATTGGTAGCATCAATTGTTATGGAATTGAATGATGAGCTCATTTTTATTTGCCTATATCTTAGATTGTATATATGTTGACATATTTATAGGACATTGAATTAGGCAAGTTAATTTTATTGTGCTACTAATAATTATGGCTGTTCATGCAAATATTAACATTTTAAGTGCAACAAAGCTTGGTTTGGTGTTTCAATTGGGATGTTGATGTTGGACCCAAAACAAGTGTATGTCCAATGTATTAGGCATCTTAATGAAATGACATGAGTTGATATTTTTTGGCGGATTTTGGCTTTACTTAATTTGTTAGAACAATAAGTTTGTAACAAGAATTTGGTTTATGTAAAAAAAAAAAAACAAAAAAAAAAAAAAAAAAACAAACAAACAAAACAAAAAAACATAAACCAAATTCTTGTTGCAAACTTATTGTTTTAACAAGTGACAAGTGAATTTATGTTTGTTGTTAAGTAACAAGTGAATTTCTAAAGTATTTAGAATATATAGGAATAGGACCAAATAATGAGAAAATTTAAGTTTATCTCCTAGCTAGATAAACAATATCTAGTGACAATTGGGTAATTAAATTGCTTTGATATTAGTGCAAAAAAAATATAGCAATTAATTTACTGCTACGTTTGATATGAGTTTTGATCTCAAAACTCATAAACAATCTCAGAATAAAAAGTTTTTTTAAAACCTACTCCCTCCGTCCTCTTTTGATAGTCCCTTATGGGCAAATTTTAGTCCCAAAGTGTTCACCCCATTTGCTTTCTCCAACAACTATTAACAATAAAATTTTACCAAAATTCCCTCCAATTTGCAACAATACTTGTGCAAATTTAAATTTCCTATGTAAATTTTGTTTTCCCATGTACTTTTATTACTTTCTCTCTCTACTTTTTTGCATATTCAACGTTAATTTACCTTTTCAATGTACTTTCACTACTCCCTCCGTCCCAAAAAGAACGACCCATTTGGCCAAAACTTTGTCCCAAAAAGAATGACCCATTTGCATTAAAACACCCACCAATTTGCTACAATATTTGTGCAAAATTAGCTTCCCCATATAAAAATTTAATTCTCCATGTTATTTTATTACTTTCTCTCTCTATTTTTTTACAAACCCCATGTAAATTTATCTTTCCAATATATTTTTACTTCTTTTTACTTAACTTTCTTAATACCCGCGTAATCAACCCAAATGGGTCGTTCTTTTTGGGACGGAGGGAGTATTCTTATTTGTGTTTATTAATTCCCGTGAAAAATGCCCATAAGGGACTATCAAAAGGGGACGGAGGTAGTAAATAATAATAAGAAAGGTTTTTTAAAACCTCCAATAAATCAAGAGACAATATAATCAAAAGATAATGGAATAATACTCAATTATTGAGATTATACATGACTTTTAAGAAAAGAAAGTTAAAATTTTGAATCAATTCAGAAAACTGTTCTCTCACCCCGGGCTAGCTAGGCCCTGGGCATGCATGCTCGCAACCTTATAAATTTTCCACCTCGAATAAATTAATTACTTCTTCCTTTCTTAATTCCCGTAAGATAAGCCAAATGAAAACTATATTTAGCAATCCCTAATTTATAGATGTGTATGTACTATGTGCATGGTACATACGTTTTATTATTAAAAAAAAAAAGTGGAAAAGAACATATCACAGAAATGAAATACGCATACAGATATAGTGAAATTAAAAGAACATACTTTTAAACTTTACATACTGGATGAGCTAACAAATTTCAGTATAATAATTCTCAAAATCCAATAGGGAGCTAACCCATCATATTGGATGAGCAACGGGTGTAGTAGGTTGAGACGATATCTTGTTTGATTGTGGATTCGACAAAAGTGAAGCCATCCCCAAACCTGTAGAAAGCCTCTACTGCACGAGTTAAATTAAGTATTCGATCATAGACAGGCTTCGACAAGTGATCATAGTCATTAGGACATGGGTTGCTAAGAAACCCTTCATAAACAAGATCCTTCCATGCATCATCAATAATTTTCTGGAATATTTGCAACACTTGTTCCTTATTCATGTTATAATCCTTCATGTAACCTTCCACGCTTGTCGCTAGGCGTGCACCTCTAGCAAGCTCTGCCTATTATGAGTACATGTTAAAGGAAACCAAAGTCAGCAACGTACGAAGAAACATATATACTACCTCCATTAACTTTTAGTAGCAACTATGGTGAAACGACACTTATACCCCCATTTAAATTAATTTTTATATAAACTACCTACCCTCACAATTAGCTTATTAATCATTTCACATAATCAATCAGCTTTAAGTAGTCAGCTATTTACAAAACTTTTATACGATACAATCAGCTATTAATTATAATAAGTTAGTCAAATCAGTTAATACAATCAGCTAGCGAGTTAAAATCTGCTAACATAATCAGATTCAGCTTTTAGCTTTTCACCAAACATGGCCCTGTATTTTATCACAAGCTCTTGTGTTCTTTGAAAGGACATTATTACACACTATACACTCTTATCCACCATCTAAATTGCGATGAATTGATGCCTTACCTCACCGGTTGCCATGTCATCCATGACTCGGGCAATGCTTGAGGAAGCTATGGTGGCCTTGTTATATTGCAGTAACTGTATATATGGTTTCGCTTCTGTGACCTCTTCCATACCCATCAAGGAAAGAGTACCGAGTATTTGTATAGCAGACGTATTTCTCCCTTTAAACATGTATTCCTCAAATGTTGGCTCATGTCTTGATTTCATCCATTTGATCTCAGTATAGTAGTTTCTTATCAACCTTTGCACCTGAATCGCGGTACATATATACAATACAAAGGCTGAGAACTTTATGAACAAACAAAATAGGGTCAAATGATAGACAAAAATAAGGCATTGAATTATACTACTTGTTCTCTTGTGAAAAAAATCACAAATGACTTTCCGATGCTAGTCATCTCCTTGGCAACATCGTCTAAAGTATTGATGACAAACTCGTACATTTTTTTCATATAATCTTGTGGAAACTTCTCCATTGAATTCAAGTCCCACCTATATATATACGCACATAAATTTAGGGTCAAATGAAAAGTTCATTGAAATAAGAAGGATGAGAAAAATTTTATATGCTGAACGTGCATATTATTTTTAACTAATTAAATGTGCAAAAAAAAAACTTGACTCAAATTTGACATGCATAGATTTTAAACATAATGTGCACAATTTAGATACAATTTTCATTCCTACTTTAGATCGAAATATATTCTATTCATCTCGATTATACATGAAGTATATATAGACGTAAAGTACGTACCTTTCGAATGCATCGGTGAGACACTCGAGCTCCTCAAATGTTCCATATGAATCATATGTGTCATCTATTACTCCGAGAAGAACATAAAATTTGGCCAATAATATTCTAGCAAAAGAATATTGAGGTTCATAATACACAATAGTTGATATGTAGTGAGATTCAACACATCTCTGCCTTTTATAAGGAAATTTTCTTGCTAAATCTAAGTTTGTACACCACCTGTGAAATATATAGGCAAAATCATCAAAATAATTAGACTTTAAGACAATTCAGATTATAGCCATAATCACTTTTTCCTTTTGTTATAGTCATTAGTAATAATACTCCCTTCGTTTTTTTAAAAAAAAATTTATCATTTTGATTTTTACCCTATTTTCATACCATGGTTGAGTTAATTTTTTCACATCTATAAAATAAATAAATGTTATATAGAGTAATTAATATATAATTAGATTAGTCATAATGTCCAGTTTCATAATATATTTTTACTACGAATACACAATTAAAGATATTAATGGCGAAAGTTAGATCTCGGCAAATGTGTCAGTCAAACTAATGCATTTAAAAAAAAAATAGGGAGTACTATAGTACGTGTATATACTAAGGCCCCGTTCACTTCACCTTAGCTTATTTGTGCTGAACTGAAATTATTTTTATTAAACAGAAATTATTTTTGCTAAATTTAAATTAACTTTACTGAACTGAAATTATTTTTACTAATATTCTATTATATTTCTTCTTTAAGTTTACTGATTTTGATTGAATTGAATTTATTTATACTGAACTGATTATTTTTGGTGAACTGAACTAAAATTAATTTTATTAAACTGAAATTATTTTTACTAAATATTTTTTTTTTAAGGTGAATTGAACAGGGCCTAATTTAGAATTTTTTTTTTTTATAGAATTGTTAAATAAATTCAGGGCATGCCATGATTTGGGGTAATAAATAGAGTGGTCATATGTAAAGATGGAGTTATAGCTACTAACTCCTTGACTTGGCTCAACTCTTGGCAATGTAACAGCTGCAACCGGTTGAATTCAAGCTTTGCGAGTTGAAGAAGCTTTTCATCGCGATACTCAAACTCTTGCTCGTAAAAATTAATGAATTGTCGTGATTGCAACCTTTGATTTCCACGGTGCAAGGGCTGCTTCAATGCGAGGCGAGCTTGTTCAGAGAATGTTGAAATGGACTTGAGAAAATCGGTAGTGAAAGTAAGGGCTTCCTCAAGAATGTCTTCGTCATGTATCCTTAAATGAGCAGCCTCATACAAGCTTAGCATACCCCTTTCATCGCTCCTTAGTGATTCTTTAAACTTGCCTTTATTATTTGTAAACTTGTAGAATACATCTGCATTTGTGTTGCAATTCTTTTACTTGGATGATACTTTATATGCTCAATAAATAAAAGATAAAGAACTGGGACATTGTAATAGCGATAAAATACAAGTTCATCTTGATGATAAACAAAATTTGTTTATCTAATGGCATTTTCGTAAATAAGTTAACATTTGTGGGACCCGCATATTAATAAAAGTTGTTAACTTATTTACAAAAATGTCATGCTGACTGGAGTGAATTGTTGATATATTTACAAAAATGTCATTAGATAAACAAATTTTGTTTATCATGAAGATGAATGGGGGCTCCCTCTTGTAATAGCTAAAGAACTTGACTACTTCTCTTGTAAATAATCTTGGAGTGAATCACCTAAGGCAATTGAAATTGTAATGACATAGTTAGAAGAGAGAAGAGAGGGTTGAGGTTAGTTGGGAGTTTTTACCATGGTGGATAGGCAGGAGCTGGGTTGTGGAGATTGAAGGTTGGGTTTCGCGGTGGTGGGAGGGCAAGGGCTAGATTGAGGAGGTTGGAGGGTGGTTGGGCGGCTAATTAACAGGAGAATTCCCTTGCAAATAGGGGGGTAAAGGAAGCTGAATTAAGAGGTTTACTTGATGGGTGGGGGAGTTAAATATAATTTTTTTTTTTAATTATAACTAATTAAACTCTAAACCTAGTTAATTATTAGATTAATACTTCAATGGTATTTGTTGGAAAAAAGATAAAATTAGGGTACCATTTGGAAAAGCTAAAACTTTAGTGGTATCATGTGGAAAATCCCTGTATACTATCTAATTCTAACAAGCACCATTAGATAATATAAGACGATAAAAACAGCCAGTGCCGGCCCTGAGGGTAGGCGAGGAGTGCCTAGGCCTAGGGCCCAGCCAAGGATGGGGCCCATTTTTTGTTTCCCTATTATTTAATTTAATTTTGGTAAGAAAGTTTTCCACAAGCATTAAGCAATACGAAATACGAAGTATTAATGTAATTTTTTTTTTTTTTAAAACAAGTATTAATGTAAATAAGACTAAAGAAAGAAAAAAGGTCTTAATTCATTTTAAACGCTTCACCTTTTTCTAGGAATATGCAAAGTTTAACCTCGTTCAATGAAAATTATTGGTTTTAACCAAAATAATTAAAAGCTATGGAGTACTTGATTAGTTGATATAGTTTACACCCAAACACCCAATATTATTTCTTCTTGAGTAAAACTGATTAAACATATTCTAACTAAAATATCAATTCACATGTTAATAAATTTGTAATTCTTAATTGAAATTCATCAGGTTGAGCAACCACCCATTTGATGATATGCATCTGCTAAGTGTTTACTACTTTACTAAAGTGGCTAAGTGCCTAAGTGGCTTTGCATTGCTACCTCTTTCATTCCATTAGGTAAGTTTTAGAATTTTTTTTTTCTAAAGTTTAATTACCTTTCAAGCATAAGTCAAATGAAAATTAAGCTTTTGATAATCTCTAGGCTTCTTTTTTAGTGAGCTCCATTTATAGAATTATTTCTGTTTATTTGCATGTTTTAATATTAGCATATAAACCTCACATCATGATTAACATTGATATGTCATACTTTTAACTATTCTAACTTTAGCTAAATCTTAACTCTGTTGGATTTAGATAATTATGACTACTTTATGAAATTATAAGTACAGTTTAGTCAACTCCCATATGCAGATGTGATATTGTTCATTGACAAATGAATATACCTTAAATTATTTCATTAATAAATTTTTTGATGTTGTAGTTATATAGCGTTAATTTGCAATTTAAAATGCTAATGAAACACATTGGATTTAAAAAAAATGCAAAATTAAAGTTAATTATTTGTAAGTGAATCAACATTAAAAAAAATAAAAACATATACAAAGTATAAAATACAAAATATTATAGGGGCCTTTTTCTATTGTTTTGCCTAGGGCCCATAAAATGTCAGGACCGGGGCTGAAAACAGCAAATATTAAATCCGAGAAGAAGAAGAAAAAAAAAAAAACATACCACAAGGCATATTATATCCATGTTGCCTGAAAATTCGAAAAAAGGATGCAGTATCAGATAAATCATAGTCCATACCAAAATTATTTTTCTTTAGTTGTGTATCAAACTTATCTAATAATTCTTTAATTTCATTATCGAAGTAATAAGGAAACCCTAAACGTTCCACAACATCAATCAACCGCATCTTCTGACGCAAATCGGTTGAATTATTCGTTATCATTAACCGCACTTCATCCTTCAGTGGCTTGATTTCTTTTGCATATTCATCCATCCTCTTTTTAAAAAAAGTACAAAAAAATATTGTTAGAATCACATAAATTTGTAAAATATCTAAAAAATCATTATAAATATAGTACCTCCGTTTCATATTAGGTGCAACAAATGTATTGACACCAACTTCTAGACGAAATTTGTTTGTAAGTATTTAAGGGAAAGAGAATTACATAGATGCATGTAAGGGTGTTCATATATCGGTCCAAACAGGAAAAAAAAAAATGACCAGACCGAATTAATCGGTCCGGCCTTCGGGTCTAGAAATTAATTTTTCGGTCCGGTCTGGTCTAAAACCCTTGGACCGGACCAATTTTATATTAAAAATATGCATGAAACCTTAAATGATGTAAAGATTATCCTTAATAAATGTAGAAAACATAAAATTTAAGTTTTTTTATACTAAATATAAAAATAAAAAAAAAGACGTTAAAGTGTAGATTATTCTTTACTTTTTTGAATTTCCATAAAATTAATAAAAAAAATTAGAATTCTTTTTTAAAAAATTCTTAAATCGGTCTAAAGCGGTCCAGTCTGGGTTTTGGATCGATTCTTTCAATTCGGTTCGGGTTTAATCCTAACTTAATCGTCTCGGTCTTCGCCTCTTAAAATTCATATTTTCGGTCCAGTTCGGTCTTGGACCGATGAACAACTGTAGATGCATGTGATGACGAGGAGAGAGATATAGAAACGATGACAACTTAAAAAGGAAATAAAACATTTGTTACAATAATGTTAGCAACCATTTTTAGTAAATGGTGTACATAATACAAATAGTTAGGCTCCATTCACTTCATCTTATTTTTGCTAAATTGAAATTATTTTTGCTGAAGTTAGGCCCCATTCACTTTACCTTATTTTGCTGAATTAAAATTATTTTTGCTGAACTGAAATTATTTTTACTGCACTGAAATTATTTTTGCTAAACTGAACTTATTTTTATTGAACTGAAATTATTTTTACTGAACTGATATTATTTTTGTTGAATATTATTTTTTTGAAAGTGAAGTGAATGATACCTTAGTATATTAATTGAATATTTGGTCCTGTTCTCTTCACCTTAAAAAAATAATATTAAGTAAAAATAAGTTCAGTTCATTAAAATTAATCTCAGTTCAGTAAAAATAATTTCAGATTAGTAAAATTCAGTTTACTTAAAGAAGAATTATAATAGAAAATCAATAAAAAAAATAATTTTAGTTCAGCAAAAATAATTTCAGTTCAGCAAAAAAAATTTCAATTCTGTAAAATTAATTTAAGTTCAGTAAATATAATTTTGTTTCAGTAAAAATAATTTCAGTTCAGCAAAAATAAGGTGAAGAGAACGGGGTCTTAGTTCATTGACACAAATAAATTACGTCCTAAAATAACTTATAAATAATGTCGACAATTCAAATGAAAAGAGTTTAACTGGTTTTTTTAGTATGTCATGAAAATTTAGATGCTCATATGTATACCGTGGAGAGTAGTTAATTTTTGCAATTAATCTAGGACACTAAGAGAGTAATACCGATAAGTGTTCAAGAGTGAAGTTGTCGAAGCGATCACCCCATATGTCCGGGGGAAAATGAGCAAGAGGTCTATGCTTATCTGCCTTTAAGTCTACAATTTCTTGAGAAGATGTTGCTTCATTGGATGTGTTGGTGTGGAAGTAAGAACATTTGGCCACAAAAGTCTGGTATTTTAGGAAGGGAGCACGATAGCACTGAGGGGCGGCGAGGGATGTCGCACAATGGTATGAACGTGGAGGTGGGAGTAGTGCAAGAGAGAAAGCCATGGCTAAGTAAAGTGAAGCTTAGGGGTGAAATTGAACTAGAATGTAGATAGAGAGTTTGAGACAAAGAGTCTAAACTAGGTCAACATATTTATAAAGGTAGAGAGTTTTAGAAAAGGAGTCTAAACAACGAGTATTTAGTTGACTAAATTCAGTATCTATAACTCTATTTGTATAAGTATAAATGAAGGAAAATGTTTTTAATAGCCCTTAGGACTATATATAAACATTTAATATATATACTCTAGAAAACTATTAAATTTAGGAAATCATGACAAAAACACCCTTATTACACTTTACACCGATTTACGCATGTTTTTGTCATGAATTCCTAATTTTATACTCCGTACAAATTTTTAAGAGTGTATTTAATGTTTAAATGTAGCCCTAAATACTATATATAGCATTACCCATAAATTTTTTACAAAAAAAAAGTATTTAATCACCGATAATATCATATCACTCTTAGCTTGTCCATCTGTTAGTTTCTTATACTGTAAAAAATTTCCGCCAAAACTTTTAGTGACATCATTCCTTTATTCTTTCATGATAAAGTAGCGCTTTTAAGATAATAAATTTCGGTAATTATATATTAAAAAATCGTAAAAATCGCCAATCTTGGGAATCCATGAATAACGTGTAAATGATCTGATTTGTGGATTGATTATGCTTCTATGTTATATATTTCCTCCGTTTTCTTTTACTTGCAACACTTCCCTAAAAGGAAATATACTATATGAAACCTGTGCGATGCACGGTTTGTTTGAATTTTTAAAAATATTATTATTATTATTATTATTTTTTTTTTTTTTTGTATTTATGTGCTAAAGTTTGTTACATATTTACATAAAATTCCTAATATCAAAAGATACTATTTTATATTTAATTAATTTAAACTTAAAAATATCATTCAACGATTTTGCTTGCGTAGCAATTGAATTAATTAATTCTATAAGAAATTAATAATCTCTTATTTAATTAACTACAACTAAAATTTATAATCTTACATGGCGCGCTAAGAAAATTAAAGCTCTCTAAAAACTCGGGAAAAAACTTATTAGATATATTAATTAGAATCTTAAAAATTATTTAGGGATTACTTATTGACTTATTCAGGAATTATTCAGTCGGTTAAGGGTTACTTATTTTAGGGTTACTCAATTGGTAGTTTGTTATATACACCCGGGTGTACCGTATACCCAACTAACCCAAGATTAGTGTTTCCTCTAGCTTCATTTGATGATTAAATAAAAAACTATCATCAAAATAAGAACAAAATACACATGGGTGTACGGTACACCCGGGTGTATATAACAAGCTCTCCTCGATTGGTTAGCATGTTTTCAATGTGAGAGTAACCCCTAATCGACTAAGTAACCCCTGAATAAGTAGTCTAACCGATCGAGTAATCCCTGAATAAGTAACCTTTGACCGATCGAGTAACCCTTGACCGACCGAGTTACCTCATAATAATTAATCTTTGAATAAGTAACCCCGATCACACGACGTGGCCAGCCACATGAAGATTTGTGACTCAGTTATGAATCTATAATTTATAATCTTGAGTTTCTATGATAAATAAAATACTTTATAATATAAGTTATTAATTTTGTTGGAATAAGTGGGATACCTTTTGTTATACCAATTGAAATTTGACTCTTATTAAACTTAAACCCTGCTTAGAGGCTATATAATTATATTTATTGAATCAATCATGACCTTACAGCTCAAACATGATAATGATAAAATAACATTGATCTCATTTGTTTCAAAAAATAAATAAATATAAATAAAAATTGAACCCATTAACACAAACTTTTTTTTTTAATTTTAAAAATTGTACATCCATTATAAAGATAATCTAATGTGATCAAAATTTACCTTTGACATAAATAAAAGTTATCCCAACATGCATAAAAGTAATCCAATACAAATAAAAATTAAAAATTATCTATGATTTATTAATAAAGAATCACATTTTAAATGACTAAAATTAGCTAAAAATTACCTTTACATTGTTCGATATACACTAATATTAGTGTAAATCGGGTGTATTATAAAAGTTTTTCTCCCATTATAACAAACCCTTTTTTTATTATCCAAATGGATAACAGCTCAAACATGATAGGGATAAATTACAACAATAATTATGATGATGGGTGATACACTGATTGGGTTAACTTAACTTTACTTAAGTGTCCCAATTCCCAAATTCAAACTTTCCCAATTCCATTTATTAAATGGAACACACGTAAGTCAAATTTGGCAAATCATGCTTTCACATTTAGCTACCTTGTACTGATTGTCTGTATCGTGAAAACCGTACGAGTAAGTCATGAATCTCGTGGATACAAACTCGGAGAGAAACTAGGCGCATAGCTGCTACTTCCTCCGTCCCTTATTAATAGTCTCTTATGATCAAATTTAAGTTTCAAAATGTTAGTCTCATTTGCTTTTTCCAACTATCATTAATATTGATTTTTACGAAAATTACCTCCATTTTGCAACAATATTTGTGCAAAATTAGCTTTCCTATGTAAATTTTGCATTTTTCATATACTTCTATTACTTTATCTTTCTACTTTTTTGCATACCCATGTAAATTTATCTTTTCAAGTAGTTTTTCATTTATTTCAGGTGTAATTAGTTCAAGTTAAGTTCAGATCAAGTTTGATAAGTTCTAATAAGGGTTACCCAAGTACAAATTACAACTAAAATAAGTTTTAAAAAGGTATAATAAGTTCAAATAAGTGAAGATAAGTGAAGATAAGTGAAAATAAGGTGAATAGAACACACCCTTACTACTTATTTAAGTTTCTTAATTCCCGTGTGATTTCACCATAAGAGACTATCAATAAGGGACGAAGGGAGTATTTGATTGGGATGCATATAGGAGGGCTAAATAGTAAATTCACATAATTTATGATCGTTGCAGTGGAACTTTTAATGTACTCCGTAATATTATACATGTATTTTATACTACTAGAGTATAGGGTACTATTTATAGCCACTATAGGTAACAGTGCTACAATATTTGATGACAATTTATATTCTCGTTTATACTTGTTCAGTTGTATGTACCAATAGAAAAACATTTTCACCACTCTTTTGTCTTATTCATGCTATTTACTTGTCATGTAAATAGCAGCTATGCGTCAATACTTAATTTAAAAGGGCAGCAACGATAATGACAATACTTCGTCTGCTTTTTTAAGTTTAGTAATCCCTCTGTATTTTTTGTTTCACCTTTTTTTTTAACAGTTGTATTTTATTACTTGTTTCATTTACTTTTTTGGAAACCTTTAACTAGGGTTTGTTCGGATTGTTTTTTGTTTTCATTATATAAAAACAAAGTAAAAAAAAATTTAAAAAAAAAAAAGCAAAAAACAAAAAAAAAATGTTTCCACTTTTCTATTGTCAATTTTCATTTTCAAAATGATCATGGTTTTAATAAGTTTGATTAATTTTTTATTCATTATATGACATATATGATATATCATATGATTTAAAATATTAAAAATCCAAAAAACAAAAAATCATAGTGATACCAAACAAACCTTAATTTCTTCTCTCATAGTCGAACCCTAATTATCATCAATTAAATACTACTTACTAAAAACGAATCTAAAGACACACTTGTCAATATATTATTAAAAAAATTTCCGCCAAAAGTACCTTCTAAAAAAATTATTGTTATGTAAGGAAAAAATAAATTATATCTAAATTAAATCATGACATAATTTGTTTTATATTAAATATAAATCTTTTTCTAAAAGATTAAACTATCCATTATAAGTTTATAATTATTACATGTATTTTAAATATTTTCTCTCACATGCTTTTATTTTTAATATACTCTTTAATTTTTAATATTCAAGTCATTATATCAAAAAATTTATAATAAAATTGTCAAAAATATTTAACAACCATGCATTGCACGGGATTTAACCTAGTTCTTTAATATTTTCAAATTCTCTTTCCTCTCAACTATCATACTTTGTTCTTCTACCAACCCTACTTCATTCATATTTTTATTATTTTCTACTAAGGGAGTATATTAAATAGATACTTTGTCGTTAGGAAACATATTAAAAAGTACTAAGAGTCTATTCTCTTCATACTATTTTCAATTCAGCTCCAATAAGTTCAGTTCAATTCAACTCAATTCAGTCAATCAAAACAGGCCCTAAATATATTATAATGATCCACACCTATAATTTTGAGAAGACGAGATTTGAGGTTTAGTCTTGTTGAGCAATAGCGTTTAAAGCAGTGGTTCACATTTGAATCATGTCAAAACATTATTTTAAAAAGTAGAGTGTTTAACAAGGTATTGGTTTGAGTAATGTGTTGAGGTAGGGTTTCTTAATTTGGGTGTTCTAATTATTTGCTCCATTTTACATTAATCCACATTTTTTTTTCCTCTGTAATTTTTATTTAAACTTGCATAGAATCAGTGAAATTAGTGCTAATGACTCGGAGTAGCTTGCATACAATTTGAGTAATGGTCAATCCGACTTTTTGTGCGACAGATTTTGTTCAACTGATACTAAGGGAGACCTGAAAATTAAGTAAATTTATCTCAGCTCCTATACTTCTATACATATCCCTGTAAAGTGCGACATCTTTTGAGCATAACATGTCGAAGATTTACAACCACAGGAATCGCTAACAACAAATAAAACTACAGCTATGAAGTATAATCCTTTGAGATTTCCATTATTCGACTTTCTCCACTCCACCTGACATATTGTTATCTGCAACAGTTTCTCTCACAAACCTGGAACATCATAACAGATATCAAACTACAACGTGAGGACATCGTTTTAGAGATGATGAATAAATTTTGAAGCATTTATAATCTCAGTGACTGTAAATCAAAACGAAGCAGGATATTGTACCTTGCTATCTTCTCTTTAGAAGATTGCAGAATATAGATCGATAAAACAACTGTAAGCATAAGACCTGTTAAATAGCACCAAAAGTCAAAATAATGATTGTATCATATGGCAAGATGCACCCTCCCAATAGAATAGGCCACTTTGAATTTCCCTTATTGATAGGAAGAGTAGTAAATCAAAACTATATTGGTGTAAGAAAATATGATGCATTATTTACGCAGAGGTGGGTACTTAGTTACTTAGTTTGATGTGTCAAACAGATTGCCAATAAACTGCGTATAATTGCAACAACGTATAACATCTTTTATAGAGTGCACTGATTATGCAGCCTACAAAAGAAAAAGAAACCAAATCTATTCTACTTCACATGAAGGGCACTAGGCCACCCCTGATATGCTTAAATCTAGTTGGTTTCCTTGATTCATTGCTAAAAGAATTCTAAGAGTTGAATATTAACTCCACAGAAACGCACAAATTTCAATGAACATGCTGCAAAGTTGTATATAACTTCACAATGTTTGGTGTCAATTTTCTTGTTGTGTTCTAATTTAAGGATTGGACACTGGAGCTTTTACTTAATCCACTTTGAGAATGCACAAAAAGCAGTTCAAAGAATCCCAAATAAATACCTGAACCAAAAAGGACAAAAAATCCAGAGCTGACATCTATCTCAGAGTGTTCTTCCCTGTACACAAAATACATAAATCAATCAAAAGGGAAACTTAAGACAGATTAGGGATACAACATTAAGCTAAACAAGATAGATCATCTGGAATAATAAATCAATATAATGCATTAGAAACAGCTAGAATGACCCAATTAAAATCAATTGACCAAAAGGAAAAAATGAATGGGAAATAAGTTATTAATTTAGGAAAAAAAAAACACAGAGTAAAATTTTGAAGGGGCCTACATTATAGACCATTCAAGAAAAACGTAGGTAGGCCATTTATGTAAGGTAAAACCCAGATGAATACATCCGAATTATACAGTTGGAAACATCAAGCATCAATTGTGGGTTTCATAACAGATAATGGCATCATTTATTAGAAAGGGGAATAATCAACTGTAATTCATATTGTTGTAGTTTATAACTGCACTAGTTTTTTAATAAGATGGCTGCGTGTCTTCTTGCAGGTTCCCAACAAATATATATTTCTGAAGATCAAAAGGAAATCTGGAGTGCATGTCTGCAAGGGATAGTTAGAAGACATTTCAAGCTTTGCTCTCTCAAGAAGAGCAAAGCTTGTAATGAAGTAATTACCTTAATACCTCTTCTTCAAAAAGAAAAATAAAAAAGGGCTGTGATAGTAGATGTATTGGATGCTATTGTTTCCTTTTCTCATTATAGCAGCTTGGTTGGGGAGGTTTACCGTGAAAGGAATTATTGAAAATGGCAAGAGGTGTCTAACCAACTAAAAGCAGCTTCAATTTTTTCATTTAGTAACAAAAATAATGAGGCCACAAAGGAAAGCAATACCAGACTCATTTCACAGTACAACAATAATAATAAGTGCCACAAGCTCAAAGAAAATAAGGATCTAAGAAGCTTCTGATAAGTAGATCTCGATTTATCACCATCAAAAACAGTCTTTCCTCCAAATGGGCAACATTACATCAAGAGACAAGAGTAACCAAGGAAATGAGGAATTATTATGAGGTGCTCCCCAACCCTATATTACCCGACAGAGTGACTTTGTGAAAGCCTATGATTTTATGTTATAACAATGGGAACTTCATTTTGGATATATTCTTTTGCTTTTTAGAGGATCATTTAGTACAGAACACTTAAGCCTTCTGCAACAAAGGCACAATGGTATCCTTCTAGCCTATGATTGTATTTGTGCTTTACCCTTTTAGAGTAAAGCACAAAAACAATCCCTCAAATTTGGTATAAGTAGCATTTTAGTCCCTCATCTTTCAAGTGTGGTAAAAAGGTCCCTCTAAGACTAATCAAAGTTGAGGGACTTCCCTAATGACTAAACAAAGTTTAGGGATGTAAATGCTGACTTGGACAAATAAAACAATACACATTTTAAGAAGCTCTAGGCTTAATGGAAAAAATAAAAAGTAAATAAGAAGTTCATGGACGTATAAACTGATGGGCAGAAAACATCATTTGTTGATGGGTGGAGGACTAATGTCTGGCCAACACCTTCCACTCTCTCTCTTCTGACAACTGTAAACAGTGCTCCCTCGTTTGTAAATGGTGGTTCCTCTTCAAAGGTCAAAGTCGTTGCCACCTCTCCCTCAACAACAACCCAGGGATCTCAACTTACCTTCCCTCCTAATTCGACTTGGTTACAAAGCTTGCTCTTCGATGCAACCATAAATCCATCAATATAAGCGACGACACTTTTGTTCTAGTCTCTCTCCGGTACACGGAACCTGACTTACTTGAAACTCCAGGGTTGCCCCAAACTCAACAACCTCGCCGCGTTCGTCATTGTGGGTCATGCGTCTTTAGTGCTGAAGGCATAAACTTTGTCTTTAAACAATGCGTTATGCTGGAGGAGATGTCGATTAAGCGTCTCCTTGCGATTAACAACGATGGTGATTCAAAGGCCGGCACCGAACCCATCCTGGGGTTGCATCTAAGTTTTTAAAGAGTATTGTCTCATTGAGATTCAGTTTCTTCCTAATCCTCTTAATTAGTTTCCTTGATAATTAAGAGATAATATCACAGATTTTATAGCAAAAGAAACGAATTTCATTTCAAGTTTAAGATAATAAGTAAATAATTTTCAAATTAAGAAAATATGTTTTAGAATTGATGCAAATCTAGCAAATCCAAGTCTCATTTTTCACTTTAATTTAAGGAGCCAAATTTGTTGTTAGCCTATTTGGTAATTTAATCATGAATTCTCCTAAAAATGGATATTTTTTTCTAACAAAATTAATTTTGGACTTTATTTCTCTACGTGTGAAGCTAGGCCCCTTAAGTTTCCTTTGTAATGAGTTTTTTGCCACGTCAGCCTATAAGTCCCACAATTCTTATTTAATTTCTATCCCTTACCACGGTAAGCCTACAGGTTCCTAAAATTTAAATTTAATATCAATTTATTTGTCTAAGTCAATATTTACATCCCTATACTTTGCTTAGTCATCAAGAAAGCCCCTCAACTTTGCTTAGCCATCTCTTTTCAAGGTGGTTAGAGGGACCTTTATGACACACTTGAAAGATGAGGGACTAAAATGCTACTAATACCAAAGTTGAGGGATAGTATTTGTGCTTTGGCCAATACTAAAGTGCTACTAAACAAATTAGAACTCAGAAGGAGAAATGATCTTCCTAAGTTTAGAAGCCAATACTAACCAAGTATATCTGACAAGCACATGCTTTGGCCAATGCTGAGGATCCCAGAATTGCTTACGTATGTCTGGATGAATTTCAACATCTGTGGGGCAAAAAGGTCAGAAATGTCAAATATTAACAGAAACCCACAAAGAGCTTAATTATATTCTTCCGCCAATGAGCAAGAACATATTTACTCTAATAAGGAAAGTTGCAAGACATTACTATGACATTCCATTATTCCAGGCAGTCATCACTAGATGTACAAATTAGGGTCACAAGATAAATGGATGATATCATAGGATCATAGCGTAAAGGTGGTTGTCAAGGATTGTTCCAAAAACAATTAATAGTAAATTAGAATTGTATTCTGAAGCTTTATTCTACCAAATACAATTCATATTTCCATGCGATTGACGACAATGTGAATGGAAGATTTTCCTTGTGCTTTGGGAGCCAACAACGCAGAACTGCAGAAGTGCATTGCATTTTATTGATATTTTATCAAAAAAATATAGTTAAACATAAATTAATGCGATAGACTGAGATTACTGCTAGCTTAGTCATACAAATAACTGGAAAAATAGAGAGAAAAAAGATTGATTCTTTGATTAAACTAGATAATCTGATTTCTGTAAATTGAGTGAATAAGAAGAAATAATAAAGATGAAAGTTTGATGATAGATTGATAATGGAAAAAGAGGTTACAAATGATATATAGGTTTGATAGCTTTAGGCCATTACTCTTAAAATAGCTTGAGACTTTAACTCCCAGTAATGGCTTTAGGCCATAACTCTCTAAGGTTTCCTAAATACAAATCTCTGTCTACTCCTTTCCTCATCTCTTTATCTACAATAAAACTAAAGATTGCTTCGGACAAATGTCTTAATACGGGGAGAGGGGGAAAAAACCTACAAAAGATTCTTAAATGAGGTATCGACATTGATCAATGACACAAGATGTAATGAGCTCAAATATCAAGCAAAATGTGCAACTCCTACCTCTAAGCCATCCAAAGTCTTGAAATTAAAAAGCGTATCACATGTATTGTTAATTTGTAATGACACTTCATCTCATCCTACCATGTGAAAAAAGCAATGTACAGCAATACGATCATACTCTTCTCCCCTAATACTAAAATCCTAAAGCCATTTGAAAAAGATGTCTATAGACCTATAACCTCTAATCACAACAGAACAGTCATCCCCTTGAACAACCAGACAGAAGCAAAATGTACAATCTATTACATTACCCCATAATTATCTATAAGCAAGATATCATCCTCATAAGTTTACATAATCCTACATGTGTAATGTGTCATGTGTCATGTCTAAAAGACCTAAAGACCCATTTATCTCACAATCAAAAACATGTGTCAATGTATGATCTACTTTTCAAAAGCTTCCCTCTTCAATCCCTATAACACCTAAATAGGGCTCAAGTCATACCGTCTCAACATATGTCAATTATCAACTTCCTCTAACAAAAGATTCTTACATGAATAGGTGATTTGGCCAACATTAGCCTTTGGCATCTAAGTCAAACGATTATCTTTTAACCTATCGTCATCCAAGAATTGACTAAAAAAACCTTTATCATCAAATTTTATCAGAATACAATAGCAGCAACGCATATATAGCTGAAGCGCTTTCTTCCATCTCTTGCTAAATGTTGCTGCTTCACATCAAAAGTAACTCAACCAGAATATTTTTCAAGCAAGGCACTTTCTCTCAAACTCATCATATAATAATCCATCATCCATATGAACTATCATCGACATTCATAGTCTCTCCTTTTTGGATTCTATTATCAATAACGATTCCACAGTCCACTACTTATGTTACTCAGATTCTTCATTTCCCCTCACATACCCGTGTCGGAACCATGACTCCCGGACACTTTACTTTTAGTTTGAAATACTGGAATTTTTTCATAAAGTAGCCGAGTCGGACGCTTGGACACGTACCCATGTCGAGCATGGGTACCGAGTCCAAGTAACATATATGCGGCTTCTCCTAAACATATTCCAACTTCCTAATGCCAACCAGACATCTCATAATCACTCCACCATTTTCCAAACCAAAATTCCTTTTACCCAGTGCTGAAGCTGAGATGCTATTTAAGTTCTAGAACACCAAATATTACAGAGCTTAGCTACACACCTGACTTGCAACAAAGTCCTAGTTAGAGCTACACATTGTCGCACATATAGGAGAACTAATACTAAGTCAAAGATATTTCAAAAATCAACAAATCATTCCAAAGGGAAAGCAATGTTGAGCAAAATGATTTATTTTACCATGTTGGTGACAGGAAGGGGGGAAAAGTATTTTACATGTCTTATGCTAATTTCACGTATCCTTTTATACTTCCTCTTTTATACTTGTAACACAACTTGGCACACTAGTGTAGCTGATGCCAAAGAATGAGCAATCGAACAATGATACATAGGCGGCAGCTGATGCCCCTGGCTGAAATTGTAAAGGAACCATAAGATTTCCACATATTAAAAAGAGTTCATATTCTAGTCCATCCGTCACAATACACTTTCTCACATTAAACAGATCTCATGCTACTTCATCCACATATATTTTAAAGAGAATACAAACAAGGTCAATATAAGAATTAAACTCGTGACCCCCCTTGGCACACCTTGAAAATTATGAGAAAAGGTAAATGAACAAATTAAGGTATAAAAATTTAACCATATCAACTTAAAACTTTCTTCTTACCAATGGTAAAATCATTTCAATTAAATAATCCGTTTACATCTAATATTCTTCTTAATGTCCATTCCAAAGTGGTGTGTTGAAAGTAACTATACATAGAGGTCTCAATTATTGAAAATTAACAAGAATCGAGGGAGTTTGCATGTGCCTAATGAGACTTATGAAAGTAATGAAGGCAATGTTGAGATCATTGAGAGAAGTTAATCATGTAGGACTGAGAGAAGGCTATAAGCGTTGCAAAGAATGAGCAATCAAACAATGACACACAGGCACCAGCTGATGCCCCTGGCTGAAATTTTAAAGGAACCATAAGATTTCCACATATAAAAAGAATTCATATTCTAGTCCATCCGTCACATAACACTTTCTCACATTAACCAGATCTCATGTTACTTCATCCACATATAGTTTAAAGAGAATACAAACAAGGTCAATACAAGATTTGAACTCGTGAATCCCCCCCCCCCCCAACCCACCCACCCACGTTAAACAATAAAGACCTATTCATTAAGCTATGATTTTTACATATTCTCATCTCAAAAGAAAATATAAAATGATAGTATAGGAAAGAAGTCAGTCATGGATTTCACACATAATGTCACAAACCCACAACTATTGTCCACATAATGAAATTAGACTCAAATAAACTAGCTATTCCAGCATCTTGATGCGGAGCAACTTTGTCGCTTAATTGGTTTACTACAGTGTCATTTACTTTACATACAGGAACATAAAGGAAACACCAGTAATCAATTCATTGAATATGTACTTTCCAATTGTAAAAGAGCTAAATATATAGATACAAGATACATTTTAAAAGAGTTCAAAGTGACATCGTAATTACGGGGTATATCAGACCACCTTTTTAAAAAAGTTATTAAATATATACAAAATATAGATATAAATCCAGAATTGATAAAAAGGATCATTTTTCATGCTCAATAACTCAACATGAACCACTGTTTAATAGACATATTGAGCATCTAAGGCATGCAAACACCTATTAATGTCCAATTAGAAGATATACATAGGCAGAATCAATTGAAACAAGAATGAGGGTAAGGACTTGAGTCAATGAAACTATGTACCAGTAAACCATTCAAAACAAAATAGAGTGATACAATCAGCACAAAACAACTATACGGGTATAGATGAAAGGAAAATGTAACATACAATGATGAGGCATATCAACAACTTTTGCAGTTATGCCAAGCAAATCACCTCCTGAATACCTCTGCATCAGAAAACATCAGAAAGACAAGGGTCAAAGGTTTCTCCTACTAGGATCAGCTCCATCATAGAAACTTGAAATTGCAACTCCACTCATAATGCCAATCACCAAGCCTTTCTTTCACCAATAATTCAACTCCTTAAGTATTAGCTTCACAAACAGCCAACTTACAGCTTAAGAAGTGTTGATGAAGAAAGTGAATGTGAAAGTTGGCCACCATGAGTCCATGACAATTGTACCAAACAGCACAATAAATAACAGGTTCAGGTTGAGTTTACAACCCAATTAAATAAGTGGCTTCAAACACTGAAAGAAGCATTAAAACATCTATTTAAATGGATTAAATTAGCATTAGCCTAAACATAAGCAGCGTCAACCAATTACCCATTAATTAAAAATAGAAAAGAGGCCCCCAAAGAAATAATAAAGGTGAATGCGGAAGTTGGCTAAGTAACAAAAGAAATGCTAAAGATGGACCATGCTTTACAAGATACTATAAATACATATGTGCCTTTTACATCAGCTAAATCATTATAATTTCCATACAAATAATAATATATTCACACGGCTTTGTTAGGATTAAGGGGTGCCAACCCATTTGTTATTAAAAGAGCACAAACTGTTTAATGCAATCTCTTTGCTAGCTTTAAGTCTATTATGAGAGACAGACTACATCAAATGCAAGTAAAACTAAGTGACAGAAACATCTAGAAATAGTTAAAGACAATATTTGGCACAAGCTTAGACACAAACGCATTGTGTGCAATGTAAGTGGGCACTGTGCTCCATAAGACTATATACTTGTAAAAAATAAAAATAAATAAAATAAATAAATAAATAAATAAAATTGTTTAGGATAATTGTTGATAAGCTTTACATTTTTTGGTGGTGTTACACATAAATCTTATATTTAATGTAAAAGCTTGAAAGATAGTATCTTAAAATTGATTACATATGTTAATTTCAAAATTATGTGTCCCCGTAAGGACTGATGATTTGATATTGATGTCAATAATTCAGCGTAAAGCAGTAGAGTCAACACAGGGGCAAGGGCATAAAACAATTCCATGAAATAACTTGTTGGGAGAAAAGCAAATGTATTGAGAGCTTAAATTTTTTACTTATTTTGGATAATTATAAGAAGAATCATTTTCAATCTCCCTTTCCCGTCAAAAAATAAAAAACAATTTCTCTTCATATTTTTCAAGGATATTAATAGAGGTATTCTGGGAAGTAAAAATAATAGTACCAAAAAGATCTTTTGGCTTTACATCTAACACATAGACATAAATTTACTCACACAAGGCAACTAAGTTTCAGAAAAAGATTAATGCAATTGTCTCACTGAGCTTTACGATTTCTCTTCCTTTTATTATATGGGAGCCTAGCTATGCCTTGGCAATCAATTCTAACAAAAAAAACATCATCTCTATGAATACAAGGTATGGCCACAGAAACTGCACCAGCCACCTTCTCAAACTCCAAAAATGGAAGCCTCATCCAAGGCACTAGTAATAATCGGTACGTACCAAATGCATGTCAATCATTGGAACCTCAGAACTCTTCCGATTTATGACGTAAAGCCAGGGAAGCTGAAACTTTTCTTTCCCAACTTGGAACGTTCTACAGAAAGCAATAAGAAATCAGAGTGGGTAACACCCCAAGTAGTAATAACAGTTAAAAAATCAGGAGCTCAATTAAAGGACAGTCAATCAACAAGAAAATACAATTTAGAACAATAGATGACAGACAGCCTAATGAATTACTCACAACCAATAATCTTGACAAGTATTGGAGCGCCTAGAAAATCCAGTGTTATAAAGGCATGATGTCCACTGAGGAGGTAGATCATGAACTCTAGATCTAAAGTGTATGAAGTGAGGATGTGTACCAGCCAAAGCAAGTTGCACAGCTCAAATGTTCAAGGACATTCATCATGCACATGATATATATTGTTGAGTAAACAAGCTAAACAATCATAAAACATTTCAAATAGACCATCACCATAAGAAGTGTTGCAGCACATTATCCAAATGTAGATCAGGAGCTTTTTCCGCCTAAACAAATTCTAAGTGTGCTCGCAATATTTGTCAAGTTTAGAGCAAAGAGCCATCGTGTCATGTTTTGAACGTTTTAACACTCAAACCATGTGGTGCACAATTGTCTTCTGATGACAAGGATGCAACCTTGATGCAGGAAAGGGCTTGTGAATGTGTAGTGAGCACATGCGGAGCTTTGAAATGAGAAGAGGAACTCTTGCCTATTGGTGTGTTGAGTAATGAACAAGAGCTAGCAGGCACAACTGGGCTGAGATGGCAAGAGGACTTTGCTTAAGCACAAATTGTATATTGGTCTAGCAACACTCAGGTAAATAAAGCAAGTGGTGTGAACTATTCATAGATCCCACATAAAGAGGCTTATCTGCAAGATAACTTCACAGCGGTAACGTTATGGAATATTAAGCTTAGGAAGCTTCAAAAGTTCAAAGAACACTACAAGGCATAAAGTAAAGTATATACATGCAAAATTGAGGTGGGTTCTAACACATCTCCTCTTAATATTCCTAACAGCCTAAGTGCCTCTCAATTACATTACTTAATTGAAATTGGGACTCAAGAAAATGATTGGTTCAAAATTGCCTTCAAATGCTATACTACATACCTAAGTACCTAACACAAGAATACAGAACATTCTAGAATATCTCAGATTCTCAACCAGCTATAGGCTTACACTGTATACCTTCAGCTAACACCAAATTCCACCCAATTGAGCCCAAAGAACTTCTCTTTTCTACCTGCTAAAAATCTACTTCTTTTAGGGATGTCCAAAATTTCTTGTCACTTTATGAATTAAAAACTTAACCCACCCAATTCATGTGATGTGGAACCACAACCACCCCCCCCCCCCCCAAGGGCATGTTTTCTTTACTTTACTTCAATAACTTATTACATATATTAGTCAAAATCAAATCAAACTAGGCCGGAATATATTATTATATAAATATAGTTTATTACTTATTACTAATTATTATGACATATATTTGTCAAAAAATCAGATCAGACTAGACCATAGTGCAAAGCATTTGGTCTTTAGAAAAACAAAATAAAAATAACAATTTTTAACATCTGAATCACATAAACCTTCCTGCAATCCTGCACAATCAAGTCTTTGCCATCTTGCTGCCTCCTGCCTACTAACCAGGCCGTTTACTAAATCTCTGAAGCTGATTGTTAAATTTCTTGGTGCTAAATTACAATACATTTCATTAATTTGGCCTCACCCAAAACCTCATTCGCCATTTATCAACCCGATTTCGCTCATAGAATCCAATTCTACAGCTATTTGCAGGAAAAGGGCTTAATTGCACTTAAGCCACAAAAATTCCACTTTCTACAAAATTGCTCAAAACTCGATATTCGAAACTTGAGAAACATAAAATACAGAGTAGCTGATCAAACAAACATTGAAGATGAAATTAAGCTTACATTTTATAAGGATCAGCACCAGTGTATCCAGTTGGTTTCGGAATAGGAATCAAAACCTATGCAACATTCAAATCAATGAAATTACAAACTCAGTAACAAAATTCATCACCATAACATTCAAAGCAAGAAACTAAATTCATTAATCAAAAAAAAATCAGGAAATAAATTAAAAATAAACAAGGGCATGAAATTACCTCTCGATTAACAGCAAAAATGGGGCAATGACGACCAACAATATCATGCCAAACAGTCCTCGACTACAATCAATAATCAATCAAGAAATTCAAAGAAAAAATCAGAAATCATCGACAAAAATTGCAGTAATTTTGACATAAAAGAGGAGAGAGAGAAAACAGACGGAGTGGTATTGACCCATCCTACTCAAAGGGACGATGTCGCCAGGTCTATATGCGGCAGAAAGAGTAGCCATTGATAGCAACATTATTGAGATTGCAGCAAAGATTGCTGCTCCATCTTCCGCCATTGTTGCGATTTTCAGAGCTCGCTACTTCAACTTGGCTCTCTTCTCCTATGCTTCAATTTTATTGAGAGATCTTCTCTGCTTTTTTTTTTTTTTTAATTTTTGAGCCTTTTGTCTTCGGGCCTTCGGTTTGGTTCGAGTTTTGAGGTTCGGGGTCGAATCTGTTAAGTATTATGTGGTTCGGATAATAAGGAAAATGATTTTGACACACCATATATTGATATTGGCACACCTCTGTGTGAGAGAGCGTAGAAAACTGTGCTCACATAAAAAGGTGTGTCAAAATCAATAGTGGTGTGCCAAAATCATTTCCCGGATAATAACTTAGGGTCTAATCTGATTGATTGAATTAATTGAAATGAACTAAACTGAACTTAATATTTTATGAGAGAAGGAAATTAAAAACTGAACTGAAGTTATTGGAGCTGAATTGAATTGAGCTGAAAATAAGCTGAAGAGAACAGGACCTTAATGCCCTGTTTTGTTCACCTTTTTTTTCTTTTATAGAATTGAAATTATTTTACTTACGGAGTATTAAAATGTACTCTCTTCCAAATTTTTTTTTGAGAATCATTTGAATTTTAGTGCATTGTCTGTGTGCCTAGTTTCACCCTGTGACCGGCTAACACACACCAAAATACTAACCGGATAACCCCTCATCAAGTAACCACTAACCCACCGTATAACATTTGGATAGAAATAACTCTTAAACGAGTAATCTCTGACTAACTGAGTAACCCCTGCCCAACCGAGTAACCCTTGACCCAATAACCCTAGTCACGCGGTGTGGCCAGCCACATATGAAACTTACTTTTACTCCCTCTGTGTTTTTTTAAGTGGTTACAGTGTGACCGGCACATAATTTTAGGCAATTTAATTGACTTAAATAAAATAAGAGGTAAGTGGGGTAATTGGAGTATTAAACAATTGTAAAAGAAACATAGTGGGGTTAATAGTTTATTGAAAAGTAATTAATGTGAGAGGAAAGATATAATAAAAAAAAAGTAGTTGTGGATTTGGGTGGGGACTATAAGAGGAGAGAGATATAATAATTTAATGTAGTTTTTTGCCAAAATAGGAAGTGTAACACTTATTAAAACATGGCCAGATTTGGTAAGTGTAACACTTAAAAAAAACACGGAGGTATATCTGGTTGGTCTTATCGTGTGACCAATCATCATAGGGGTTAATTCGTTACTGTTATAGGAGTCACTCGGTCAATGTTATGGGGGTTACTCGATCGGTGTTAAGGAGTTACTTGGTCTTTATTTCATAAGTTACTCATTCAGTGTTAGGGGTCTACTTTGTTTTTTTATAAACGACTACATGGTGTGGGCAGTCGCACACAAAAAATGTTGTTTGTTGTTATATAATACATATTTTTATGCATTTTTCAAATGAATACCGATATATGGAAAACATTTAAAAAATGGATGATCCTCCTTGTCAAATTTAACAATGATGTACTTATAAAATTGAGGCTTGTGCCATGTACTTGTATAATTACACTCTATTTTTTAAATAACTTTTTAAACATATTTTCTCCGTTTTTCTTTTATTGCACCATAAGGACTTTTACACTATTCACTTAATCTTATTTTACCGTCATTTGTGATTTATCCCTTAGGAAAAACATAGTCATGTGGGATGTAGTTAGATTCGTCTTGAAATTACTTTTCAAACATCAATTTTTTTTATAATTTTTACAAAAGTATAATCGAAGATATTAATAGCTAAAGTAATGCATTGGCAAGCGTGAAATCCCTCATGGTGCAATAAAAAAAAAAAGAACGGAGGAAGTATCAATTTGCAACTTTTTTTTAGGAAACTATCAACTTTAGTAATTTTACCCTAATTTATTTATTTTGCTTCAAGAAAACTATCCAAATCACAATCCAACTAAAAATATACCAATTGATTGTTGGTGAAGTGGTGATTGGGACTACACTTGGTAAGGGGGACCCGTGTTCAATCCCCTACAACAACAATCGTGAGGGAACTGGAACCTAACCACCCAGAACTGATTCCCAAATCCGAATTAGGCCAAAGGGTGAATTGGGTGGAACACAAAAAAACAATCCAACTAAAAATACACCGTGTTTTCTATTCGTGTGACCAATCACATATAAAAATTAGTGCTAAAATAAGGAATTAAAACAAAAAAGATCCCTAATTCTGTACTCCTAGTGCTGAATCATCTAAAGGAAAATTGAAAACTAATAATCCCACTTTTGCCTTTTCTGCTCAAAACAATCCCACCTTTTAAAATTTCCAGAATAATCCCACCTTTAACCCTCATCTTCTTGAAACAGGTCTTTTACATGTTTGTGAAATTGGTAACTTGTTTCAGAGAGTGATTTACCACGTGTCACATTCTAATAAGTCCAATTTTAATTTTTTTAATTAAAAAAAAATTCCCTTCCCACCTCCCCACCACCGCATTCTCAGCTCTTTACCACTGCATACCCCGTCGATCTTCAACTAAGCAAACACCAAACACCATCCAACCTCCATTAATCCTACATCTTCCACCTCAACCACCTTGACCATCTATCATCACCAAACTAACCAGCTTCCTCCCCTTCCTAGCATCAAAGTGTGGCTGCCCCAATCACACTCCCTACCCTTTAGCTTTTTATCATCCACCATTGACCTACTAAACCTGCCCAAATCACTACCCACTCGCCACTCACCCCACTCATCTTACTCTCACCACACAATCCGCAACACCAAACAACCGCCATCACCACCAACTTAAACGTCAGCCACAACACCCATTTTAATAGCTTGCACGTCAATTTGGCCTAGCAACCTATGATTATTGCAGCATCGCAGCTCCCGTAATCACCAATTCGCCACTTGTAAATCAACAATCAGACTGCCACAAAACCACCTCGTAGCAGCTCTATAACAACTAGGGATGGCAGTGGATCTGGACCTAACCCAAATCCGTGGGTCCAGATCCGTTTTTCACGGATCTGGGTCTTAAAATTTTGGACCCGACGGATCCAGGTCAGATCTGGGTCCTGCTGAAAAAAACGAATCTAGGTTCAGGTCGGACCCGGATCCGTTAACCCGTTTTATTATTTCCTTTTAAAAAACAACCAAAATTTTCTAGTATTAACAAAATTCGACCCAAGTGCCCAACCCATACAAGAAGCCAAAGTTAGATATTTTCCCTTTCATTACAAACCCTAACTTTCTCTCTCTATTCTCCAACTCTCCACCCCTAACAACTTGTCAAGTCGGTGGCGAAACAACACCGAGGACCTTCTACAACCTCCGTTCAGATCAGCACCGAGGACATCTCCAACCTCCGTTCAAATCAACATCGAGCACCGAGGATCGCGCATCTTTATTTCTTTATGTTTTACGAGCTTGTCAAGATATGTTTAGGCTGCAGTTTATTTTTTTTAAAAAAAATGTTTACTTGTTTTTTATGGTGATTTATGCTAGCTGTGATTTGTGGGTTGATTTGTACGAGTACAAGGGATGATTTTTTTTTTTTTTTTTTGTCTGTACATGTATTTTATGCTATGAATATGTATTTTTTATGTAACTTGCATTTTTTTTTCAATTTATTTATTTGTATTGTAGTATTGTGAGTCTGTGAGGTAGTAATACATGAGTTTATTAGCAATTAGTTTCATGAGACACATGATTAAACCTTAATTATTTTATCAACTCAATTATATTACTGATTTTATCGTCCTTTGTAATAGTAGGACCCGTTTTGGACTCGGATCCAAGTCCGGATCCGTTGGATCCGATGGATCTGAATCTGGGGTCTTTATTTTCCAGACCCGATGGATCCGGGCGGATCTGGATCCAAGGCTGAAAAATGGATCTAGATCCAGGTTCATTCGGACCTGGTCCAGATCCAACCCGTTGCCATCCCTATTAACAACCTACGGAATACCCAGCTCCCCACAACCCAACAAGGCGGCAACATTAATTCAACCTTCACTAATCACCAATTGCTCCAATCCACCATTAATTATAGTAGTTCGCCTCCTAATTTCAACAATTTCGAGCTTGTGGTTGGTGTTTTTTCGATCAATTCCAATCCACCATAAATTACAGAGTTTTTCAAGGGGCTATCCCGCTGGCTTGGGTCAGGTGAGAAAGTCACGGTGGTGGTTTACTGGTTGGTGGTGGTTCTGGCTGTTATGGAGGAATGGTGGTGGTTAGTGGTGATCGTGGTTGAGGTTAGGAGAGTGAAAGAAGGTGGTTGGGTTAGGTTGTGATGTGGTGGTGCTTATAAAAGGGTGATGGTGGTTATGCTGTAGCTAAGATGGGAGATGAGAGATTAAAAAAAAAAAAAAACTTGTTAAACAAGCTGTAGGTTAAAAGACTCATTTTGAGCAGAAGAGGGTAAAAGGTGGGATTATTCTGGGAATTCGAAAAGGTGGGTTTATTTTGAGCAAAAAAGGCAAATTCTAGTATTAAAATCTCCTATTATATGACGGTTTCAACCCGACTTTAACTAAAAAATCAAAAAATAAAATCAAAATTTCTGATTCAGAGTACCAAAGCCTAATTTTCCTAATTAGTTCCACTTTATGCCTAATTTGCCTTTGTAACCCCATTAAAAACCTACTGATTTTTTGCTCATCTTCTTCCTTACATGCACATGCCATATAAAGGTTCTCAAACTCTTTTAAATATTGTTCAACAATAGTCCATGGTTTTTGTTGAATTGAGTTCAGTTTATTGTAAAGAGTTTGCTTATAAGAACGTGGCACAAACCTCTTACGCATCTTAACCTTTAAGGCCTCCCAAGAATTAAGTTGTTCCTTGCTATATTGTAATCGTTTAGCCTGCATATATAGTCTCATACCAAAGGCTGGCATACTTCGACTGTTTCAAAATTGCAAAAGAGAATCGCTTGGAGTCTGAAGCCTTCTTGTGGTTAAAAATCCTCTCAATCTTGCGCTCCCAATCAAGATATGCATCTGGTTCCAAGTCCCCATCAAAGTTAGGTAGTTCATTCACTTCAATCTCCTCGTCCTTCTTTGAATTGAAGTTGAACAACGAACCACCACCATTATCTGATTTTAGTTCTTATATCTCTCGTTGTATATTCGTTTGCACCTCCAACAAATTTGTTGTTTGCTTTGTCAACTGGCCCATTAGTTTGGATTGATCAACCATGTCGAATAGCCCAATTGTAGTAGCAAAAACAAGGCTAATAGCAAGCAATCACGGATTCAACTCAAAACTGACCCGTTGGCAGAAACTGATCCAGTTTAATAGCAAACGTTTTCGAAAAATTATGAAATTTTGTATGTGAAAACTAGACAAAAAAAAACACCTATTCAAAAAAAAAGAATCGTTGAAAAAGCTTTTGTAATGAAGGAAATATAGCAACTCGAAGTTGACCTTTGAAACTGACCAAAACTGACGAATGTAGATCACTTCCAAGATCGTGATGAATTGAAAAATTCTTCAAAAAACCTGGCTCTGTTACCAATTTGATGTGGATTAAACCACGGAAAAGGATACTAGCAATTAGGGTAAAGCTAATTCAATAAAGTTTGATCTTTTCGACTAAAACAAGAAGAAAAGCTACGTTTCGAAATTAACTCACATGAATCAATCTCGCAATTAATTTTCTTAAACTCTAAAACACTTAAATTCTCATTAATGAAAACTAATGTTTATAGGCATACAATCCCATGCCCGAAGGATAAACAAACCTAAAAGGTATAATTAAATCCTAACAAACTCTAATAATAATAAACCAAATACTAACAGGATAAAATAAATAAGGAAAAATAACTCCTAAACAAAATAAATCTAGACCAAGATTCTGATCCGCATCAAAAGCGGATGCAGTTGATCCTATACGTAACGAATATGTTATATTGACAATGATCATGAGTATTGAACTCTTGACCTCCTTACACAATTGTGAAGCCTTAACCACTAGACTAATAAGCAATTACAGTTACTTAATGTGATGTTTAATATTTAATACTCAATTTCTCTTTGTCCGAAAAAAAAAAACTTTTTTTTTGTTGGGTCACGTGACCCACTGTGCCCAAGGGTGGCTCCGCCACTGAGTGGAATTGTGTCTGTTAGTATAGGGTTGTATACTTGAAAATCGATCTTGAACTCAGTCAATGTCATTGGTTTAGGGGTGTTTAATACTTGTATTGATTGATTTAAATTTTATAAGGGATAAGTGTAATTGACATATGATTTTTGTTATACTATAAAATTATTCCTTAGTTATCTCAGTCACACACATAGAACAGCTATTCAAGCTTCATGACATGCCTATTTATAGGAAAACGAAGTAATTTCTAAAGTTTTTTAATCTTCTCATCATTGGACTACAACACTACAATGCAACATGATGCCACCATCTATAATATCTTACACTTGTACAAACATCAAGTATGTGCTAGATAGTTCAACTATTTTCCTTTATTTTTATATTTTTTAAGGGCATCCTTCAATGCTTGTAAGTTTCGATCCCATATTCCCATATTTGAACAACCATTTATTCCAAGTCCACTACTATATTAATTAATAGGTGATTTGGATTAGTTCCCTTGGCACCAATTGACACCCTATTACCATCATTAGGGGTTAGTCCCTTCATCCCCACAAGGACTTGGATTCGATTCCTCATCCTCCCATTCATGTGATAGGGTGGAGCAGAAATACTTGCGTGGACCTGGTTCACAATAATATTATTGTGGACCCGATGTTTATACACACGTAACTGACATTATATTGAATATAGTGACCTTTATTTTTAACATAGTAACCTTATTTTTAACATAGTAACCTTTATTAAAAGTTGTATAACGTTTAATACTATTGTGAACTTGAAGTACGACGTTATGACCCTAATTTTAACATAGTGACCTTTATTATTAATATTGACCTTATAAAATATTTCATTAAAAAAATTAACCTCTTATAGCCTATATATTACCAAAATGACTTTTATTTTCAACATAGTAACCTTCATTTTATTATAGTGACTTTTTTTTTATTAATAAAACAACCATAGTTTCTCTAATGTTAGTGGTCCACAATAAATTAATGTGAACCAGGTTCATTTAAGAATTTGTAAGGGTGGAGAGCCCTCCCCGTATTTCACCGTTTTAAAAACAAACAAGTATACCGACAAAGTGACAAACATATCTAGTCGTATTCTATTACATTGTTTACGTGATGAAGCTTATTTTATAATGATGTAGTGCTTTAAGGAAAGTAAAGTGTAATCCTATTGACACTAATACATAATATTGATACTTTGATTCTCACTATTCACTAGATCGTATTTGAATTGTGGCAATTTACTACATCAACACAGCTTATAGGATCAAAGTATTATTATCATATTGCATTCGCATAAAGTTAGTTTTTGACAAGCTGTAAGCGAAACATGGTGTATTTACTATTTTAGACAAATGCCAACATGAATTGATTAGACGTAGGCCCTGTTTTCTTACGTTGAAGTTCAGTTCAGTTCGGCTCAACTCCTAATTTCCTTCTCTTATAAAATATTCATTTAAGTTCAGTTCAGCTCAGTTGAGTTCAGTCAATGAGAACAGACCCGTAAGTTGTACTTATATTAGAGCAAATAAAATTGGACCCAATCCAGGTTTATGATCATTGTTACAAGATGTATATAAGCCCAATAAAGACACGTCAAAATTCCACAAAATTTGACCAAAAACGGTGGGTGTCATAACAAAATAGAAGAACCCATAAAAGCCCCAAAATTAAAAATTGGAGCGATAGGATCATAGGAATGGGGCTAGGTAGGTGGGATGACAAAACAAGACAGAACAAAATTTGTACTCCGTATAGTTTTATTATTATTATATCAAATAACCATAATTTTCATAATTAATGATTTTTTTATCAAACAACCATAAATTAGCAATTAATTGTACTACCACATTAATAACAAGTATTCGGACTCTGGTTCTTAGTGACAGTTAGTAATACTGTAGTATACAGAGCATTAGACTTAAACTCTACCATTTCATATTAGCCATTTTATTTTGTTTTGTGTAAATCATTATTTGATATTTTTATATCAATTTTTCAATCAAAAATTGAATTGTATTCACCACACATTAATAAATCCAAAAATAATAACCAACTAAGATAATTAGATCTTTGTCAAAAAATATAAGATAATTAGAGAATCTTCATTGCATAACTATTTGTACTACTTATACCATCATACGAAGTATAAGGTATAGCCAGAGTAATTTTTTTTCCAACCCATGTATTCACAAGGTGCAAATACATAGAGAAAAAAGATAGGGTTAGTGTCAAGCTCAAGGGTGCACGACTCATTTCATTAAATTGGCCAACACGATACGACAAGTTCTTTTAAACAAACAAGGATTTGGTGAAATTTCCAACATGAAACTAAGACGAAGCAACTCGCCTAAAAGAATAATTATTCATTTATCAAATTAATGATTAATATTTTGAACAAGATTAACTTTAAAAATATAACGCGACATAAATCGAAGAGTAACAATTTAATATCAGGTTTTTTTGCCACTTTTTACTAAACTAGTCAACATGATACACATTGTTTGATCAAATGGCTTGAGTTAGGGTTAAGGTTTTACAACCCGTTTATCATTAAACAAGAGCACGAGCACAAGTACAGGACGATACGACATGTTTAGACGCATTATAGAGAAAATAACACGTTTAGACGCATTACGGAGTATAAATTAACCAATTAGGCGATTACGCGATATGAAGACCTAATTTACGCAAGGCTGAGTGAAAAATAAACAAGAATATAAAAAAAGAAAAACCAGAAAATTGAAACTCAACTGCTATTTGTCGCTCCCATTTTACCAGGTAACGCTCCCTTTTTTTCTTGAAATTACCACTATGCCCTTTATGCAATATGGGTTATAAAAATGAACTTGTTCCCCATTTGGACACCATACATGAAACGGTACCCTTACTTCACGACATTGTTGTCCCGAGCTTCCCAAAATCGGTCCCCACGACCTTGCAACCAAATCGGACCCCACGACCACCTAAAATTTCTATTTTCAAAAATCGTTAAATTTTCCGACGGGTCTTGGGTCATGGACGGCGAGTGGAACATACGTACGCCGGAGAATGCGTCGGATCATTCTGTAAGTATTTTTTTTTTTATTTTCGGTAAGTAGGACATCCGCCTAAAATTTCCGGATGTCCCTTGGTACATCCGCCTAAAATTTCCGGATGTACCATGGAACATCCGGAAATTTCAAGCGGAAGTTGGGATCCGCCTAAAAAATCCGGATGTTCCATGGTACATCCGGAAATTTCAGGCGGATGTACCAAGGGACATCCGGAAATTTTAGGCGGATGTCCCAAATTTTATTTTTTATTTTTTATTTTTTTTTAAATTGTTAAGTACGTTTATCAACATATGTCTTGTGATTATTGTTGTGATTTAGTATTTGATAATTAATGTAATTTTGTTGTATTAATATGATTATTAGTAATATGTTTAATTATTATTATTATTAATATTATTATTATTATTATTAATATGTTGATATTATTGTTGTTGTTGTTGATATTATTATTGTTGTTGTTGCTGTTATTTTTATTGTTGTTGTTGTTGATTTTGTTATTATTAATTAGTAGAAATATAATTTTAATATTAATTTTAATATTAATATTATTATTATTATTATTATTGTTATTGTTATTATTATTATTATTTATTTATTTTATTATTATTATTATTGTTGTTTTTATTATTATTATTTTGACATAAAGCATGTTTTGTTTAATTTGTATAGGATATGGAATCTGAGGAAGGCGGTGACGGTGTGAATTATAGTGGGAATTTTGTCACCGATACGTTTTTTCCTACATTTGACGATGCTGTTACATGGGCTGATGGTGTTTCCATAAAATTGGGATTTATATTGGTGAAATCGTCTTATAACAAAACCATTTATGGTCGGCCGTATCGGTATTTGCGATGTGATCGGTCACGAAGGAGCAAGCCGAGAGATTTGGAGAACGCGATACGGAAGGACACCAAAACCAAAGCTAATGGTTGTCCATTCTACATCAAGATATATTATGATGTCAGCACCGAAAGTTGGAAGATCATTGCGAAAAATGATCACACCGGGACACATAACCACCCAATGATTGTGTATCCAGAGGGACACCGTAAAGTGAGCGGATTGAGTCCGGGTGCAAAACAGGTTGTGCGGGACATGACAAAGTCCAAGGTTGCTCCCCGTAACATCATGTCCACTATTGCCGAGCAATTTCCTGATGATCATCCAAACATCCGACACATTTACAATTGCCGAAATGACTTCAGGATGGAGATGTCCGAAGGAAGAGGAGTTGTTCAGCAATTTCTTCATCTGGCGAGAGAGAGTAAATACATTTACTGGGTCACGAACGATGATCACAATGTTTTGCAACATGCATTTATGGTGCACCCGATCATGGTCAACATACTCCGCACATACCCACATGTCATAGGTATGGATTCTACTTACAAGACCAATCGATATAACATGCCTTTCTTTGAGGTAGTAGGCGTGACACCGACAAACCAGAATTTTCTAGTTGGATATGTTTTCATGCGCGACGAGTGCACGGCTAGCTATCGGTGGGTGTTGCAGAGATTAAGGGAGTTGATTGGGTTTGATATAGAGCCATCTGTATTTATTTCAGACCGTGATCTTGGGCTTTGTGCGGCTTTGAGAGAAGTCTTTCCAGGGACGTCACAGTTACTCTGTCTATGGCACATCAACAGAGATGTGGAGGCTAAGGTGACGAAGATGTTTGGAAACAAGACGGTTAGTGTCAGTTTTAGAGCTGGGAGATGGTTCAAAATCGTGAATGCAACAACACAGGCGGAGTATGATCGTGCTGTAACTGCCATGCAAGTGAGGTGGGGAAAATATCCGGAAGTGATTCAGTATGTTCAGAGAACATGGCTTTGTCATAAGGAGAAATTTGTGAAATTTTGGACGAACCAGATTCTTCATTTTGGTAACACCACCAATTGCAGAGTGGAGAGCCAACATTCAGCAGTGAAAACTTGGTTTGAATCATCCACAGGTTAGTTGTATGATTTTATTAGTTGTTCTGGTTGTTACGTAATTGTAATTGTATTTGAATTTACTAATTGGAATCATTGGCAGGTGCTTTGGATACCGTATGGGCCCGAGTCCATTGTCATATCGGTAATCGCATCATAGAAATTCGTAATGAGTTGGAGGTATCAAGGTCTAAAATTGGTCAGATGTACAGACAGTTGCCCCTGTCACGTATAAATGGCAAAGTGTCTCAACATTGCTTGAAAGTTCTGGATAAGGAGATGAAAAGGATGCGGGATTTGAGTTACCAGGTCCATGAACGGTGCGGATGTGCTATGCGTGTGACCCATGGTCTTCCATGTGCTTGCCAGATACATGATTCGATAGTTGCACAGACGGGATTGTATAGCAGCCAAATTCATTCTTTCTGGAAGACACTGGTTATTGGTGATGGTGGTAACATTCCTGAAGTGGTAAATGATTCGACCGAGGAGGCTGCACATTTTCGGTCCCTAATCGACGAAGTCATGGAAAGTGACCCGGTCGTACGTCGAAATGTAACGCGAATCATTGAAGAGGAGCTACATCCAGATCATTCACACCTTGAAGAACCACATATCAACCTTAACCCTCGTGGTCGGCCGAAAAAAAATAACACCAGGCGTGATCGTAGCTATTTCGAGCATGTGAACCGTCAACACACTCAACGTGGTGGTGACCCAGAACCAGGTAATACTAAAATTCTATATTTAATATAAAAATATGTATTTGCAAAATAAGTGTAGCTTTACTAATAATTTATCTTTTAATTTTGTATTGTAGATCCAAGTGACATTAGTCAATGCAGGTATTTGAACTTGCTTCCAGCCCCAATGTTGCCGTACATTTCGTCTTGGAAGGATGTCATTGGTGATGGGAACTGTGGCTTTCGTTGTGTCGCCGACTTCTTCTTTGGCGATCAAAATAAGTGGTATGACGCTCGGGAAACAATAGCGAACGAGGTCGTTGGTCATCCTGATCTGTACGAACGGATTTACGGGCTTGGGCGACTTTGGATGAACGTGGAGCGTATTCGATGGGATGGTGGGGCTGTCGGGGAGCGGCATTGGATGGTTACAATTCAAGATTTATTTCCTATTGCTACGTGGTTCAACGCAAGGGTGATTTGTCTCGGAGTAGGCCTAGTACCAACTTGCTACTACCCATGCATCACAGTCTTACCGCTTAGGGCACGCAACGGGGTTCGGTCACCGACTCGAGAGTTTGTGATTGCTACAGTTGGTGGATCACATTTTATCCGTCTTGACCTTGTACCTGATTCACCACTCCCGCCGATCGCCGGTTGGTGGACGGAACACCACGAGGATAGTGTCAACGGATGGGATCAAGCATATCAATTGAGAAGGGACATGTGGGATGCATTAGTTAGGTAGTTTGTAATGTACATTCACTAACTTTGAACATTTGTACGAAAATTAGATTTATGAAATTAATTTTATATGTATTTGCTTTTAATCTAACATGATATGCAACAAACATGATATGCAACAAAACATCAAATATAAAATAAAATAAGTGTCCAGTTTATACATTACATTTTTAAAAATAAAATACAAATAAGTTCATAACATAATTAAAACCATCACTAACAAAACATCTAATCAAAATAATCTAAAGTCCCATTTTAGACTTCCAATCAAATACAAGTTGCTCAGTCATTGTTCGAGTCTCACTCGACATTTCAGGATACTCAGCTAGTGCTCTTTGGTGAATCTCCATGGACCGACCCATCCACTGCAAATAAAACAATAACATATTATAACACAAAAATTAATAGAAGTCATTGTTAATATAATATTAAGCATTAATACTTACGTAATCAGTGTTAGTCCGCTCAGGCAGGTTGCTTGTAACTCCTGGACCTGGAGATACCCGCGGGTGAGAAAACCTGTACAGCCACTGCATGTAACCGGGCGCAACCGAAGGAGCTGCAGCACTAAAGCCTGGGTAGGGCACCTAAAACAACACTCTGAGATACCCCAGGGACAAACCTGTTCTACATCACAGCTGTCATCTCAGTCGGGAAGTCTACCCGATACATCTTCAAGTTAGTCGGCCTCTTGGCCTTCTCTGGCCTGATGATCTCGCAGGGAATGCCTTGCACGAAACCAAGCTGGCGGACCACTCTATCAGGCATGTACGGCTCAATGATGTTACGGTACTGGATGCAGCCAATGAATAAAGTGGGGGGCACTCGTAATGCAGGATCAGCTCCGTACGGTAGCCAGTTCACCTCACGGTCGGTAAGCGCATCAATCCTAGTACGAAAAGCTAACAGGCGCTCCAGGTTCTTGCTAGGACATCCCGCTCCTACATCCCAAGCAGACGCACGAGGCATTTGAAGGTCCCGGGTCAAGGTACTCTGCTGTGGCCGAAAGCACGGAAAGTACTCGTAAATCCACGCTTGCAGAAGCGTGAGACAACCAGCAATCGAATCAGCACCTTTCCGTGATGCCGTGCCCAGTTGCCGATACAAGTAGGCCAGTGCAGCTGTTCCCCAAGCATACTCGTTAATAGGGACATCCGTGTGACATAGCTCGTGGAGGAAGGAAGGATGCGTACGGTTACCACTCTTGTCTACAAACAATGTACCTCCAAGCACTAACCACAAGTATGCATCAAGCTGCTCACTAAAATCCCGGTCGACCGCCAATGTCGACTCAAAAATCTTATCAGTCAACACCCCACTACCCTGCCAAATGGTCTTTGTGCCGCAAACCTCAGACAGATCATCTGGAGTCATATCCATGGTGACCGAGCACTCGTCCCGTAACACGTCCGTGCTAGGAGTAGTGGACACCATATTGCCTGCAACCCGTAACCCAAGTATGTTGTACACGTCGTGCAGCAAGATCGTAATCTCCCCAAATGGCATGTGAAAGGTGTTCGTATCTGGCTGCCACCTCTCAACAAAAGCAGAAATCAACGGCCAATCAAGTCTCTTAAACATCAGGCCGGGCAAGTGAGACAACCAACTAGCATCAATCTCCGCAATGGCCTCCACAGATTGACGGCCTCGCCAAGTACACAAGTCAGAACATAACTTTGTCCTACTCAAACAGCGCAAAACACTACGCTCCTGCTCCATCCAGATATACCGTGCCACGTGACCGCCAAAACTAGGGATAACTGACCCATCCTCAGGCCCACCCGGCATCGGTTCCTGCACTAACCATGCCTCTGCAGAGCTGGAAGTAGGCTGACTCGACCCACTACCAACAAATCTCCCAAACTGACCCCTATATACCATATGGAAATCCTGAGGGTCCTGTTCTTCATCCCGGTCACCAGCATGACTACCCGAACATTCGTCTTCCTCGTCAGATATGGGTGCTCCAGTTGCAGAGTACAAGGGCCGACTACTACCAGACTGTTGGTCTCTCGACCAACCACTAGTAGACCCGTATTACTGCTGCTCGGGCTGAACCGGTGAAGATCGAGATGTCTGTCTCCTAACAGACGCATTCAGACGTCGTGATATTGCATGTCGAGCACCAGAACCCTCGATCTACATAAAATTAAAAAATAATCCGATTTTAGTAATAACAATAACCATAATAACCACAATAATAATAACAACAATAATAACAACAACAAAAACAACAACAAATACAAATTAACAACAACAAATATAACCTTAACAACAACAATAACTAACAACAACAACAACAACAAATACAAATTAACAACAACAATAACCATAATAACAATAATAATAACACTAATATCAACAACTATAATACTAATCATAATTAAAAATATTAATAATAGTACTACTAATAACACTAATAATAATATTATTATAACAACAACAACAACAACAAAAAAAAAAAATTAAACAACAACAATAACCATGAAAACCCTAATATCAAATTAGTTTAATAATAATACTAATCATATTTTTAAAAATAATAACACTAATAATAATTATAATAATAGTAATAATGATAATAATAATAATAACAATAATAACAATAATAATAATAATAATAATAATAATATCAACAATAATAATAACAACAATAATAATAATACTAACCATAACACTTCAAAATAACAAAATCCAAAAAAAAAAAAAAAAAAAACAAATTAACAACAACAACAACAACCTTAACATTAATAATAAAAACCTAATATCAACAAAATAATAAAAATTATCATATTTTTTAAAATATAATAAGCACAATAATAACAACAACAATAATAATAATATCAACAATAATCACCATAACACTTCAAAAAAACAAAAAAAAAACCAAAATCCGAAAAAAAAAAAAATTTATCAATTTTATTAACGGGCCAAAAAAAAAAAAAAAAAAAAAAAAAAAATTGGAACTTCCGCCCAAAAATTCCGGAAGTTCCATGGAGGATCCGCCTGGAATTTCCGGATCCTCCATGGAACATCCGGAAATTCTGGGCGGATGTCACACTTCCGCCCAGAATTTCCGGATGTTCCATGGAGGATCCGGAAATTCCAGGCGGATCCTCCATGGAACTTCCGGAATTTTTGGGCGGAAGTTCCTGGATCCGAAAATAAAAAAAAAAACAAATACCTCGTCTCCACCATCGCCGCCGCCGCCCCTGCCACCAGCGCCGCCGAAGGTCCTCCCTCCGAATCTCAGCCTAATCCGCCTCGAATCACCCATTTTCTTTTGTGTTTATGATGATTGTTGTTTTTTTAAAAATTGAAGAACAATTTTGGAATTTTTTTTTTTTTAAAAAAAATTGTTTTAGAGAGTTAGAGCTTAGAGAGTAAGAGAGTTTGAGAGTAAGAAAGTTAGAGAGAGAAGTAAAGAAGTGAGAAATGTTGGTTGGGAAGGAAAAACCGTATTTATATATTAGGGGTAAAATTGGAATTTCAAGAAAAAAGGGGAGCGTTACCCGGTAAAATGGGAGCGACAAATAACAACCCCCAATTGAAAAGGGGTCAAGGTGTGAAAATTAGACAAAGAGGAAAAGAAGAAGGTTAAACACTAAACAGGGACGACAAAGACAAGGACACAGACAACAACGGAGGAAATTAAAGAGGGCAAAAAAATTTATACCCAAAAAAATTAAAAAAAAAATTAAAAAAAATTCGAGGAGAGAGAAAAAGATCGAGAAAGATAGAGAGAGAAGAGGAGAATCGAGACAGATTGATGGGATTTGTATGCTGCTTCTGCTGATGATAAGTTTGAATACAACAACAACAACAAAAAAATTAATTCCCTTTTTTTATTTGGATTCGACATTCGATCTTTTTCATTTTTGTATGATTAATTTTAGGTAAATAATTCGACATTTTGAGCTAGTGCCCAGATTCGATTCCGTTGATAATTCCCTCTTTTGCATCAAACCCTTATCCAAAAATCCGATTTTTAATTGACCCATTTGCAAGAATTTGATTTATATTGTTTTGTGGGTTGATGAATTTTTCTGGGTTTGTGTTGTTTTTGGGGGGTTTGAGGTTGTAGGTTTTTTTTTCCTTAATTTTTTTGGGGAAAATAAGGTTATTCTACTGAATGGGTGATTTTCGGGAACCAAACGGTGTCGTTTTGGAAGAATCTCCGGTACCATCATCTTCTTCTTCTCTTTCTCTCTCCTCTTTTAGCCCGGAAGTGTGGGCCCGGGCCGAGCAGGCGACCCATGAAATAATATTGCAGGTTCAACCCACTGTTGTTTCTGAGGAGAGGAGACGAGATGTTGTTGATTATGTTCAAAGGCTTCTTAAAAATTGTCTTGGTTGTGAGGTTAGATTTTTTCTGCATTTCTTTTCTTTGCTTAATTGATTAATTGATTGATTAATTCCTACTATTTATATTTTGTAAATAGTGTATGTAAATTGATTGTACTTGTGTTTTTGTTAGTTTTGCTGATTGTATATTTTTGTTCAATTTGTGGGATGTTTGTGAATGCTGGAAAAAGGGTTGAGTGATGATTATGAGTAGGGTTTTAGATAAGAAATTAGTCCGTTGTAGTTGATAATAAGTTCGAGGAAGGAATTCGATGATTGGCAGTTGAGGGTGGATTTATTTCGAATATCTATTGTTGTTACAGCAGGTTATCATTGGGTGAGTGATTTGTTGAGATGGGTTATGAATGTAATTATTCGCGAGTGTGTGTTAATCTGCTAAAAGGGTGATACTGGCTGTCCCTCGGGGTTCTTCAGCTTGTTTTGTCAAATTATCCTGCATGATTTTCCATGAGGACCACGACACATGTGTGTATGTGATGGTTGTTGCCTAGACCCTTCATGAGAATATGGTTCTGAAGCTTCTTAAGCATAGATATATGCTTTTAAAGTCTTGCATGGTGATGGTTATGGTTGGATTTGTAATGCGTTTGATGATGAGCAAGGGAATTAATCTGGGACTGATTGAATCAGTGTCCATGACATGCTATCCTGTACTAGATATGTGTGTTCTTGACTGAGTGTTCTAATCGAAGGGAAAAGGATTCATGACCGAGTGTTCTATTGAAGCGAAAAGGATTTTCTTATGTATTTAAGATGAATATTAAAGGTCCTTGGTTGGGAAAATTTACTGTCAGAATGATATTCATCCCTCTCCCAAGATTCTACTTGATTGAGTTTGGATTAATGGCTGAATACAATGTATGGATCTTCTGGTAATGCTCATTTTTGGTGAGTTTGGTTGGATTATCTTTTGTCAAATCCTTTTCCTCCATTGGCTCCCAATGGATATTACTGTAAGTCTCATATGTCCTGATAGAAATCGGTTTTGTGGAGGATTTAGTTAGGTCTGCAAGAAAACCTGAGCCTGTCCTTTGGGACTTATGATTGAGTTTTTTTTAATATAAAATAATTCTAGAATTGTGGCTTTATGTTGAAAGTTCTGCATTGGAACCTACTTAAGAGAAGCTCTATATATTGAACTATTAACTTATTGATACAGTGGTAAGATGATTGCACTCTCAATATTTGCGTATTGCTTAGAAAAAAGATTTTAGTCTTCATGCATTGTATTCTGTTGTTAACTCTTGCATTATTCTAATTGTACCCATTTTCTAACAAAGTAAAACCCTACTTGCAGTCCTATCTACAGAAAAATCTAAGTCATCTTCCCTTGGATTACTTCCTGTAACACATGTTTAATGGTAGTCATTATACTATATTCTAGTTCAATAGGTTTTTTTGATTTACAAAATCGGTTAATTGGTCCTTGTCTAATCACATTGCTTACAAGTCAGAAGCTTAAAAATCATTGACAGATTGCTTCGAAGATAACATAATTAATGGTGAAACGAATAACAGTGAAACATTGGATGATTAAAAGACACTATGCTGGAGGGATGTGGTGGAATTACTTAGGTTAATATTAGGGGTAAAGCAGGAGCTTCGAGTAAATATACCGTCAACTGAAGTAGAAGTCATTCACTTGGTGAAACTCATAGTTATTGGTTGTTGATGCTGATCCATGGATTTTATAGAACACAATGGTGCTGAAAATTCACTGAAAAGTATATGTTTGTAGCCTTTTGACCAATTTTATGTCATCAATACAATAGATAGGTAGAAAGACTCATCTGCCAGTCAAACTCTGACAGGCTGACTCTTCTTAGTTATGGGCTCCCATGATAGTTAGTTCTAAGGAAGGCCTTCAAGTCGAGCTTCTAAATTTCCCCCTTAAAGAAAGTCCAGATCGGTTGGTGTATGCTATATGGATTGTTGTCCGTATAAAATTAAGAAGCGGTGTTAAGCTAGTATATTTTACTGGAAAATGTGCCAATTCTGTGACGTTTCAGTTTTTTTTTTTAGACACTTTCATATACTACTTCCATCCCTCAATGTTCTTGACAATTACTATTCTCGTAAGAACTAAGTCAAGAAGAGGAAAATGAAATAGTGGGCAACATGTGGCAAATGCATGGAATCGGGGCAATTAATGATAAGCAATTGAATAAGTGGGGTGGTTGTGTGGGGTAAGGGAGGGTAGAATAATAGTGTGTGATTGTGTAGGGTAGGGGGGGGGGGGATAAAATAATAAACAATCATTGCCAAAAAAGGAATAAAGTAAAAGTATAAAGAACAAATAAGTGTGGAAAGCGTAAAGAACAGAAAGGGACAGAGGTAGTATAAAACTGCTTATGCTCGAATTCTGGCTGATGGAATCCCTAATTTTTTGCCCGAGTAAAATTGAAGGCTATGTAAATATTTTCTCCCCTTTTAATGTTGAGATCTAATTTTCCTTTTGAAATGCATTAATTCTCTTCCTTCTCATTATTGACCACCAATATCTCATAATTCGCCTTACTCTCTCCTAATCTATATTAATATCAAACTCTCACTCTGTAGACAACCAATCGATCATTGTTGGGCTGTCATCAACATTCAAGTTCTATGTTTAAATTGATGGGAACTAAATTTTGTTTTTCCCCTTTCTGGAAAGGAACCTTTTTGGCTGTTAAATATAAATCCCTTTTCTAAATTTTGGCATCTTTATATTATAAATCATTTATCAATTTATTAGGTTTTTGTTTTTTTTTTTTGCAACTTTAGCAAATGAGAAGGGAGACGTCTACAGCATGGAAGTTTGTGCAACTGCTAATGTTTATTTGTTCTTGACTGATTCTTTTTATTTGATTCGGTCTAAATCGAAGCTCTTGCAGTCCTTAACTCAATCAACTGATTATGGTTTTTTGTAGCCAAGGTAGTGTTAAAATGTGTAAGTGAATTAGCTGGCAGGTTCTAATATTATATTTTGAGAAGTTTGTAAGTCACAATATTCCCTATTAAAAAGTAGTAATGGGAAAATATGACAAATACGAATTATTTCCCTTTGAATAGATGTCAAATTACCAGGTCCTCTAAACAATGATTCTATGTGAAGGCTTTTAGCATTTATGGAAACAGGTTCAATCGTTCAAGTGGCCATGAAGATTTTTTTTTTTTTTGAAGTCAGCATACCACCCATCCTATTGTCTCCATCTACTTTGACATACCGGAGTGTATCTAATGTGTTAGAACTTAGAAGTGTGTCCCAAAGCATGTGCATAATGTTCAATGTTTTTGCAGGAAAACATGTTATAGTAATATTGTTGGAAGGAGTGTCATAAGAAGCACTTGTTCCTTTACAAGCTTAGATGGATATAATTATATCTGAACATGGATAGATCTGCTCCCTCAGTTGCACCATTTGGCTGGATGAGGTTAAGTATTTATCATTGAATATCAAACTATATTCCTCTAAGGTTTATATTTTGAATCTACTTGAGGCCTTACCTACTAGGTGGTTCAGCTACAGAATCATTGTTAGGAAACTTTAGCATTGATGGTTTATGAAGGAAGCACTTGTATTTTTTCTTACTTTGACGAATAGATAGCCTGAAAGAATTATCTCTTGAATCTACTTGAGGCTGTATCAACTAAGTGGTCAGCTACAAAATCATTGCTAGGAGACTTTAGCATTGTTGGTTCATGAAGGAAGCACCGTATTTTTTCTTGCTTTGGTGACATGGCTAGTTTTCACTCTTTTATTTTATAATTCCTTACTCTTTCTCCTTTCGCCTTTGTTTTGGCCTGGGCAGGGGAGCTGGTAATTAAATAAATTCATTTATTTTATTTTATTTATTTTTTTTTAAATTTTTTGTTGCTGTTGTTGTTGTTGTTTCCCTATGTCTAATGAAGAGACTTATTTTTCTTCAATCCTTTTCCATATTGGGGAATTCCTACTGCATTTTGTAGTTACAATGTTTTGGTGATTGTTAATTGCTATGACTTGAACATTAGGCCGATTAGGGAAAAAGGCTTTTTACTGTGTACCTAAGATTGGGAGGGACAGCATAATCAAAGAGGGCGAAGTACAGACTGAAGTGCTAGTTGTATTAAAGTCATTGTGAAATTAAGATTTAGAAATCAAAATACTATGTGTAGGAGGACACCGTTTTTGTGTCATTAACACAATTAATTTGTATGTATTAATTGGGAAATCAAGAAGCTAATTGCTTCCAGTACAATTAGTTATTACTCTTGCTCTTGATGTGCAAAGATGCAGATACTGATATCACATACAGATAACTATGCTTTAACATTGACTTGCGTATTGATCATACTTTTTTTTACTGTCATGCAAAAGGATGATATAAGTTGGAGCTATTGTAGAGGCTCGACTTAACTCTTACCTTAGTTGGAGCTATTCAAGAAGCTTTATGTTTATTGCACATAGGAGAGACATACTATGCATGCCTTAATTTATTTATTTATAATTTAATTTTAATTTTTTTTTCATTAATTGGGCATCATGTGTAATATTTCTATATCAGCAGCATGGTCTCACATACGTGATATCTAGCTGTCTAAAGCTAACTTCTACCTTTTGATGTTGTCAGATTTTCCCTTTCGGATCAGTACCATTGAAGACATATCTTCCTGATGGGGACATTGATCTTACTGCATTTTGTGGTTTTAATTTTGAGGAAGCG